>NC_044978.1:36956836-37269001 GCF_008728515.1 Papio anubis | reverse complement strand
GCTGTCAGCTTGCTTACCACTATTCCTCCAGCTCCTGGGACAGTGCCTGACCCACAGTGGCCATTCAAGAGTAAAGGCAGTAATTGGTCATTGTTATATTATTATTAACAAATGGAGATTCTAAAGTCTAGACATTTAAACAAAATTTTGTTTTTGAGACAGGGTCTCACTCTGTTGCCTAGGCTGGTGTGCAGAGGTGTCATCCTAGCACATTGCAGCCTCCACCTCCTGGGCTTAAGTGATCCTCACACCTCAGCCTCCCAAGTACCTGGGAATACAGGTGCACCACCATGCCTGGCTATTTTTTTTTTTTTTTAAGGTGGGGTTTCACTTTGCTGCCTAGGCTGGTCTCCAACTACTGGCCTTAAGCAACTCTCCCACTGTGGCCTCCAAAATGTTGGGATTACAGGTGAGAGCCACTGTGCCTGGCCTAAAAAAAAAAAAAAAAAAATGAACTAAAAAAAAAAAGGTTGAGGTAGCTCTTGCCTAGATTACTAAGTCACTCAACCAAATAAGTGCCAGGGCCAAGAATAGAGCCTGGGGCCTGTCTCATACCCTGATGAGGACGTTGTGTACTAGTAATGGTTTTATTCTTTAGAATAATGATGAGAATGTTATAAAAACAATTCAGCCTTGGTAGAGATGAGGCATTACCTGTCTTTCTAGGGGGATGTTTGCTTGCCAATTTCTATCACAGGTACTCCAGCACTTCTTATACTCAAGCCAGTGATGTGTGGCTTGAAGGTCCTCAGAGGCATCTCCTCACAAGGCTGGCTGTGTGGCCTCAGTGGTGCTGAGGAAGAGATGCGTCTTCTTTGACTGGCCCCAGGCCTTAGATGCACTCCATCCAGCTCAGTTCCATCTTGCCTCTGTGTCCTTCATGCATGTTCCTGCCTCCCCAGCCACTGCCAACATCAACCTGCTTAAGGACCCGAGACCAGTCTCCTCAGAGAGTGTGTAATGAGCTGTCCAACAACCACTGTGGATGTGTCCAGACTGTCTTGAAGGCTGTTAAGGCATTTGCTGGGTCCGTTCTAGGTAATCTTCCCTTTGTACTATGGAGGAGGAACAATGGCTGGATCATCCTGGAACCTCCTCCTGGAGAATGAGCAAAAGCATTTGTCCTGGCTGCCTTCTGGAGGAAGTGAAATCCAAGCTGCAGCCACTCTCACAGCTGGTGCTGGCTCAGTCTACCCCAGATGCAAGGTATCTAATGGATTGCCTCTCGTGTAGGGGCAGATGAGAGCAGAGCTCGTCTAACACAGTTTGAGGACAGAGGGGCATCACCCATCTGCGGGCATTCCCAGCCACACTTCCCTCCCGGGTTCCGGAGCAAGCTCTCCCTGCATTATCTAACTCCAACTCATCATGCTCAAAAGAGAAGTCAGGAGATCTAAAGCCTACAGATAGCCTTGCTCCCCTGTCTCTGTCAAAAACATATATGAAAGCAGAGAAATATTCATCAGACGTGGAAGCAATTGGGGAATAGACCAGGAAAAAACAATTAGGTAATGAAGGTGTGCATTAAACCATCCCTGGCACCTTCTTGACCCAGAAACATTCTTTATATCCTGGTAATGATGGCACATTGAACATTCCAGGGAATTCCAATCCTGGAAATCAAGGAGACTTACTCTAACGGCGTAGGAGAAAGTGAGTTGACACCAGGGTGTGTGGCTTCCTGGACATTCTACTGGAATAAAAGTTGGCTCCCCAGGGCCAGCAGAAGTCATCCCAGGGCAGGTCCCAAGCAGTCTCCCTTCCGGGCTCTGTAGTAAAAACGAACCACTCTTGATTTGAGATTCAGAGTCTGAGGTCAATTTCCCCACCCCAGATCTCACTGGGGGCACTAGATCCCCCAGAGCCTTCTTCAGACCCCTGAGATTTATCACTGGCTTCAGGGAAATGAGCCAATTCGATTAGCTTTTCCATTGTCCCAGTTTCTTTTCCAGGAGCGGAGTGCGGGGCTCATTGTCGCAGTGGAACAAGCTAAAGACCCTGCAAGGCCCAATACTGACTCCAGGAGGTACTGGGAAGGGCTTGCTAGTGATGGAAACTGGCTATGAATCTTGCTTTCCTGATTCTAAAATCGACTCTGTTTGAAGGTGCTGCTGAGGTGCCCTGGGTACTTCTCCAGTGGTGCGTAGAGGAGTGACAGAGGGAGGAGGGCCCCTGATATACACACAATTTCATATAGATGGGGGGGTGCATTCATTTCTTCATTCAATATTTATTGAACTTCCACGTTCTCCAGGCACCGTCTAGGCATCTGGGCCAGAATAGACAGGGGAATAAGATAGACCTTTCCTTGCTGTCACAGAACTTAAGTCTTAGCTGGGGAGACAGGAAGTAAACAAGTAAGTGTAAGCAAGTAAGTGAAAACCCCATAATTTGGGGTAGAGGCCCACAGGACAGGTTCTGCAAGAAGTAGACTCTGACAAAGAGATTTGCAGGAGGTTTTTGGGGGCGTGACCTCAGGAGCAACATGTGTGAAGGATGAGGGACGCAGGACGGACAGACGGAAAAGCTGCTTTCTTTCTTCCTCCTGAGGAACTTTGCAGCTTGGGACAACAAGCAGTGTTGTCCTAATTGAGATCGGAGGACTGGGCATTTGCACTACCACGTGACCAGTCTTTGGCCGCAAGCTGCCTCCAGGAAGTGGGCGTACGTGTTGGTGGAGCAGCTTCCTCTGACAGAGGAAATGACACACCTCTGACACTTTCCAACGCTTGGAAAGTGTCTCAGGTGTGAGCTGGTGGTGTCTGCACCCCCAGCAGCTAAGGCGATGAGCATTTCTCGGTCCTGCCAGGGGATCTGAGCGGCACATAACAACATCCACTATGAAATGTGGTGTGTGCTGGGCAGTGGCTGACTGAGGAGCTCGAGAGTAGGAGTGAGGCAGGCTGTTTTAAAGAGGTGGCGAGGGAAGGCCTCTCTGGGCAAGGGCAGAGACTTGCAAAGACTTGATTGGTGTGAGGAAGTAAGCCATTCAAAGTCAAGGGCACCAGAGGTTCTAAGCAAAGGAAACAGCAAATGCAAAGCGGAGAACAAGCTTGGCACATTTGAGAACCAACAATAAGTCCAGTGTGTCTGGAGCCACAAGAGTGAAGGAGAGAGCAGCTGGCGGTTCAGCCAATGGGGTACCAGGAAACCAGATGGCAGAGAGCCTGGTAGACCATGGTAAGGAGTTTGCAGTTTACTCTAAGTGTGATGGGAGATGTTGGAGCACTTTGAACAGGGGAAAATCACCATCTGATCTACATTTTAAACATATTATTTCACTAAATAGAGAAATAATTGGTCATTGTTATAATGGTAGTAATTGGTCATTGTTATATTATCATTAACAAGTGGAGATTCTAAAGTCTAGACTTCTAAAAACAATTTTAAATGGAGCAAATGTTGCTCCATCTGACAATTACGTAAGCCAGCCATGCCTGTTCTTTCCCTATAGGTAGAAACGTATGGGAAACTGCATTCCAATTCAGGGAAGTATAGGAAGCAGTAATGAAAGTGGGAAGACCTATTACAAGTTTGTTGCGGTCATCCAGGTAAGAGGGGATGGTGGCTGAAAACAAGGTTTCAGCTATGTGGGACCTAGCTTGGAAGGGATGGGATTCTACATATGTTTTGTAGCTGGAAGCAGGAGTTTGAGGCTAAGAGATGACCTGAGAATAGAATTATTTTAGGTGTCAGGCCTGAGAGATGAGGGCACATTGGGGAGGAGCAGGTGCAGCGGGGGCAGGGCATCCAGAATGCTCTTTGGGCATCTTATATTTGAGGTGCCTGTCAGACACCCAAGTAGAGATGCCTGATGTGAAGACATCATATCTGCAGCTTGGGGTCCTTCATAAGATCATTTGAAAATAAGAGTTGTGCTACTAAAATAAAATGTGCAAAAAAAAAAAAAAAAGGAGAGAGAGAGAAGAAGGAAAAAAAAAGAAAATCGCTGCATCATGCTGTCTTGTCTATAGTTGAATTTTCACATGCTGTGGAAATTCAGCCAGAGATCCTGTGGAAAAATACTGAAAGGACCCTTGGATCACTGATTCTAAGTTTGAAAAAGGGCTTGGCTGGCTGCTTCCAAGCTTGGCTGGCTTGCTTCCATGGGGCAAGTTTGGGAATCTTTTTTTTTTTTTTTTTTTTTTTATTGTAATTGAGGCAATTGACTTTGTCAGCAAGCCAAGAGTGGATTTCTCTCATAGGGGTGAATTCACATTGATCAGTGTAACCAGGCTCCTAAGAGAGTGATAAAGCAGAAACTCTGTTTACCTTGAAAAATATAGTCATCACACAATTATGTAAGCCAGTCATGCCTGTTTTTTTCCTGTAGGTCAAAGCAGATGGGAAACTGCATTCCAATCCAGGGATTTCCCAGTGAGTTAGAATGAGACAAAAGGGATGAACTGAATAGCTCAAACATGTTAAGTTATCAACATATTAAAATTCTTCTGAGCTAATTGGTAAGGAGCCTCTTCCTGGAGCCTCCTGTCTGCTCCTACTGACTGCCCTTCTCATATCAGGGACCTCACAGAGCTCCCAGACGCTAGAAGGTAAAGGCAGGCAGAATGGGGGCCCCAGGTCACTGCTCCAGCTGTAGCTGAAGACCTTGCTGTTTGGGTGGTGCCTGTGCTATATGGATTGTTAAAGATGTTGACTCTCATCCCCGCTTTAGGGCGCCCAGTCATGATAGCTGGATGCCCCTCGCCTTCTCCATAACAGAAATGCAGCCAGGAGAGGCCCAGAGCCTACTAATGTGTGGATACCCATCACCCCAGCGTTGTCTCAGTGAGAGCTTGAATCATCCTGACGATCCTCCTCGGTCTCATTTCTCTCTGTGTCTGTGATGCTGCATCCATTCTGACAGGCCCTTCTGTCCCTCAGGATGTTCCTGCTGTCAGTCCAGGCTGTTCTGGTCTGAAATTCATCCTGTCCATATAAGGAGACTTTAAATAGATCTTCTTTGATCTGGTGCTGGCTGGTTTTATAATTTTTCTCTCAGAGGGAAATCTTATTTCCCGTTTCCAAGTTCTTGGGTGATGCCTCACAGTCAAGCTCCATAGACTGTCTACCCAGAGGAGTTTAATTTTCATGGAATCCAACAGGGCCAGTGCGGAAAGAGACCTTAATAATCATTTAATTCAACCCTCTTGTTTTATAGACAAGGTGACTGAGAACCAGAGAAGGAATGGCAGGTTGAATTATTATTTATAATGAATATAATATTTACAACCGGTACAGATCACAAAGAAGACATTAATAAACTGATCTATACCAGGAAGCTGTTCCCTGGTTTTTTATAGCACTCTAAGCCTGGTGACCTTCCTGAGCAAACAGAGTCCCTCGCCTCACTGAGGAGAACTCCCGGGAACACCAAAGGCCAAGGGAGACACCGCAGGCAATAAAACATCCCTGAGCGAAACATCTCAACACCCCTAGACAAAGAAAGGCACAGAACTCAAGAAAGCAGTGACGGGAGAGCTTTAGTAAATGTTTAATGAAGATGGAGCACAGAGGTCGTCCAATGCAGCCCCTCTTTTTGAAGCAAGGAAATGTTATGCGATAGATATCTGTCATTGTTTCAGCTTACCAACATTCATTTCCTCTTTTGACAGCTGCTGATTTTCTCTCGAGGGCTCACACCCCTGGACTCTGGGTGGTCCTGGGAGGATGTGAACCCTGTACCCTGACTCCCATCACTGAGGCCAAGGGTCTGGACTCTTCCTTCTCCTCCTACTCCAGCACAGTGGGGAACCCGGCAGGACAGCTGTCCTCTGGGACTCTTGAGTTCACTCGCTTCAGCCACCAAGCATTGACGGGAGTGTTTCCACCAAAGGGCAGCTCCTGCGGCTTCTACTTCCCCTCTCCAAGGTGCCAGGGTTACTGTCTGTCGTCCAGCCTTCCATGGCATCCCTGTCTCTCCAGATCATCTCACTCAATTCTCTCATTGCTCCAGTGAGCCTGGATTGTTTTCTGTTGCCGACAACAGAAAACCCCAACTGATACCCTTGCCATTCCCCAAGGTCACTTACCCAGATCAAGGTCCAGCCTGAGATTTGAGTTCCTATTGAGTCCCCTACAGGAGCACAGCTGTGAGCTAAATTGTGCCTCTCCCTAGGTTCATTCCTAACTCTCTCAGACCTCAGGATGGGACAGTATTTGGAGACATGGTCTTTATTGAGCTAATACAGGTTAAATAGTTTACTCAGGGGATCCTCATCCAATACAACTGGTGTCCTTATAAGAGGAAATTGGGATACATGTTGGTGTGCAGTGGGAAGACCATGTGAGGACAGAGAAGCTTGGCCATCTGCAAGCCCAGGAGAGAGACTTAGAACAAATCAATCTACGGACAACTTGATCTTGGACTTCTAGCCTCCAGAACCGTGAGAAAATACATTTCTGTTGCGTAAGCGGCCCAGCCTGTGGTCCTTTGTCATGGCAGCCCTGGCAGATGAGTGCAGACCGCACTTCCACCGCCATGGTGCCACTGTCTGTGGACAGCATGCCAGCCTCATCGCACGAGTCACCCCTGAAGATGCTCAAATTATTAGGCTGTTCTTAGAACCAAATTTCCTGGACAGGCTTCAGAAAGCATTCTCTCTGGTGATACAGACATCTGAAAGACACACACACACACACACGCCCACACACACACACACACCCCAAAAACAAACAAAAAACCCATGGCCAAAAAAAGGACCTTTCTCCCTTTCATTTCTTTAGTAATGGACAGCGCCCAGAAGAGCAGGATGGATGGCTCCTCGGAGAAAACAGAATCATTTCTTAATAAACAAATGAGAATTTAGAGCCCGAGCCGACAAGGAATTTAATCTTGTTCTCCCAGCATCCACACGGAGGAGGGAAGCAAGCAGAGGCAAAGACAGACATCACGGTTCCCCTTGATTCTAATATTGGGTTGGACGGGGGAGGGCGAAGATCTGCATGCCGAGCTCCCTTTCTCCACCCACGCCCCTCCTGGCATACACTCTCAGCAAAGCCTCACCGGGTTCCCCCTGCAAGTAATTGCAGAAGTCTCTTGGGGACAATAACCCCGATGTTACCTCTTGGAGGGTCAGAGGGAAGTGCTTAGGGCTGAGGGAATGCAAGAGGGTGGAGGCCAAAGGGCTGAATATTAATGGGGGCTATCACCACCAGCTCTTAAGGTAATGGAAAAGCCCTGTGCAGAGCCAGGCTGGGGCCAGCCTCACACGGAAATGCAATCTTCTGCAACACAGAGTAGGCAGTGACAAGCAGTTTATCTTCCATTACTCCAAAGCCTTAAATCATTATTAACCCTAAGCCAGCAAAAGAAACCAAACCACTGACTCCAATGTCTCCTTATCTTCCCAGCAAATATAAATGTGCACGACATTGAGGCACCTGTATTAGGGGTTGAAATTTATCCCTCAACCCGCCACCCCCGGAAAGAAAGCTATGTTGAAGTTCTAACCCCCAGTACCTCAGAATATGACCTTATTTAAAGATAGGACCTTAACAGAGGTAATCACGTTAAAATAAAGTCCTTAAGGTGGGCCCTAATCGAATGTGACTGGTGTCCTTATAAGGAGAACTTGGGCTGGGTGCAGTGGCTCATGCCTAGAATCCCAGCACTTTGGGAGGCCAAGGCGGGCTGATCACCTGAGGCCAGGAGTTGGAGACCAGCCTGGGCAATATGGTAAAACCCCATCTCTACTAAAAATACAAATTATCTGGGCATGGTGGTGGGCACCTGTAATCCCAGCTACTCAGGAGGCTGAAGTGGGGGATGGCTTGAACCCAGGAGGTGGAGGTTGCAGTGAGCCAAGATCACACCACTGCACTCCAGCCTGGGTGACTCAGTGAAACTCAGCCTCAAAAAAAAAAAAAAAAAAAAGGAGAACTTGAACACAGAAACACATACAGGGAGAGCCACATGCAGGGAGAGCCACATGCAGGAAGAGCGCTGTGTGAAGGTGCTTCTGTAAGTTAAGGGACACCAAAAATTGCCAGCAAACCTCTTGACGCTGAGGGAAGGCCTGGAAAAGATGCCCCCTCACAGGACTCGGAAGGCACCAACTCTACCCATACCTTGACCTCAGACTTCTCGCCTCCAGAACTGGGAAACCATAAATTTCTGTTGTTTAAACAACCTACTTTGATGTACTTTGTTATGGTGATCCTAGGAAAATAGACACAGAAAGCTCTAATCCACCGGGGAAGGGAAAAGTGGTCCCATCTCATCATAAAATGAGAATTTTTCTGAGGCCATAGGAATGGGTGGAGAAATGGGAGGCTGAGTCATTCCTTCTGCCATGGGTTTGCCTGGATAACAATGACTCAACCAAATGGAAGTCCCAAATAAAAGTCATTTTTCAAAGGAGTGTTTCCTCTTTTGAACAGTGCTGACTTAGCCCCAGCCAGCTGAATCAGCGTTTTTGGTGGTGGCAGGAAGTAAGGAGTGATCTTCCTAAAGTAGCGACGTGCTTCCTAGCAGAGTTGCCAGATTAAGCAAATAAAAATACACAGGATACCCAGTTTCATTTGAATTTCAGATGAATGACGAATAATGTTTCAGTGTATGTCTCAAATACTGCATGGGATAAAACATTCCTATATTTTGCCTGGCAGCCCTCCCCTGATCTCCCCATCCATCCTCCATGTCCATTCTCTGCCTCATCCCTAGTGGAGAAGGGAGGCCCTCAGGCACATCGAGGCACCAAAGTTATGGTACAGTGCAAGGTAAACTCCCAGCAAGAGGTAAGGTGTGTCTCATGATGCACCCTTTGGAGGAAGGGCCTCTGCCTCCTACTGTGGGGAATGATAAAGTTCTCCCACTGTGAGGATCCACCAGATAGCAGCCTTCATGGCTTTGACCATATGGGGATCCGGCCTGGGGTTGAGCAGAGAACCAGGAAAAAATAAGAGAAAAAAGCCAGAAGGAAAGGAGGATCCCGGGCACCCATCCAAAGCTGACTCCATGGGACTACAAGGTCACCGTAAGAGAGTGTCTGAACCATGCTCTGGCCTCAAATGTTCGTGTGATTAGATATTCAAGTTTGTGGCCTTCCTAGTGAGAGCTGCGTCTTCCCATTGCATGGGATGACCAAATATGCACAGACTTTGTTCCTGGGCATGAAGCTGGGCAACCTGCCAACAGAGTCCGCACCCTGCCTCTGCACTGCACAAACATGGCGGTGGTCAGTGAGTGTTTGTCAAGTGACAAATATATGAGTACTCACCACAAAAGAGAGTCCAGCCAATTTCTCCTCCTTGGAAATATAAAGCCAGAAGGTCAAACCTATGGTCTCTCTTCTCCCAGGTATGTTAAAATTGTCAGCCGACTGAGTGCCAAGACCCTGGCTTAGAGATGTTGAAGACACACACCCTAGCAGGGACGTGGAGCTACAGGTATGCATGAGCAGGGCCTGGAGGAGTCCAGTAGGAAGCTGGCCTTGTTTGTGGCTAAATAAGCACTACATGGACATCTCAATGTTTATGTAGCTGGAGGAGAGTCTGACTTGCATGCCCGAATGTCCAAGACTTTTCTCATAGACCAGGGAGAGTAAATTGGTGGGCCTCCCGGGAGAACAGTGGTGGGCCTGGGAAATGCCAGGAGGTATGAAATGCAAACAAATGCCTGGGTGACAATTTCCCTTTTAATTTTTCAGAGGCTGAACTTGGAGCAATTGATATGGTGCCTGTTACACATGATAGAGAATGTTACCGTGCTTCAGACGCAGTGTCTGTGTAGAGGGCAGTAATCTGGACAAAAGGAAGGGCAGGGAGATGGAAGAAGGGAGGTCAGGAAGGAAAGCAGGAAGGTAAGAAGTAAGGAAGGAGTGAAAGGAGGAGAAGGAGAATTTGAATGGAAATGTAGTCTGGCCAATACCCAAATCTGGTTTCTTCCTCTCAGCGTGAAGTGCCCTGATTGGATAAGGAATTCACTGCAAGCCTTTTCAAACTGGCTGGTTTCTTTTTAGAGAACAAGGCTTCATTTGATTAGTTGCCCATTAAATCATAGGAGGAGGGCTGGGCTGGGTAAGGGAATAGGACAGTTAGAAGCTGGGAATAGCTTCCCTTCTGAGGCTCACAATGCTCTCTGAACTTGCTGTTCTGTCAATGAATCCCAGTCCAATGAAAACAGTTTTAATTAATGAAATCCACATTGATTGATGGATGGATGGATTCGACAAAGATTTATAGAGAGCCCACTAGGTGTGAGAGGGCCCCAAGTGAGGCCCTGGAGACATAAAGGCAAATGAAGCACAGACCCTGTAGCCCAGGCCCTCCCAGCACAAAAGGGCACATTGGCATATTTTAATAAGACAGCATGTTCAGCTGTGCACAGCAACTGCTCTTTGGGCACATGAAGGGGCACCTGATCCAGACTGGAGATGGGTGGGGAAGATGACATGAGGGGTGGAGATGAGATGGGAGGGGAGATGAGATGGAATGTATCAGGTGATACAACCCAAAGATGTTTAAATAAATATCACTGAACCACATACCTTCACCTCTTCAGTTTATGACATAGATACCAGCATTACAGGCAGCATCTTGCCCTTTTCCAGCTAAGTTTGCCATTTGTTTTTCTATTCTGCTCATGCCAGTGGTTATAAGGTAATAATGGGTATGAGTTTTCTATTCATGGAACACATGGGTACTCCCATGGTGTATGTCACGTACACCACAAAATTCCTGCGCACCATGTATATACTTGAATGTGTTAATTAAAACTAGGAGGTTCCTGACACATCCTTACTTTCCATTTCCTCATACCTATCCTTGATGAGTGAGGTGGGATTGTACTTCCTTTTTGTCTTCCATAAAAAAAGCCCTAATAGGTCTCATGAAATTCCATTCATTCATGCAATAAATATTCATCGAGTGCTTCTGTGTTCCAGACTGTGTCAGGGCTCGGTATACAAGGAAGCAAATGGTAGATATGAACCTCCTTCCTGGAGTTCAGAGTGGCTCTCAGATGCTTCTGGGCATCACAATTCCCCAGGGAACTTGTTTAAAAATGCAGATGTCCCAGGCCTGGTCTGGAGGCAAATGTGATTCTATGTCCCAAACCAGGAGACTGACCCATGCACACCGCAGAACTGTGAGGATGAGGAGCCCCTGGCATCCAGAAAGGGTGGGGTGGTTGATCCAGAGGTTGATTCCAGAGAGCCCGGGGGGCTGCAGGAACATGAGGATGGGGTGAGGGAGGGATGCCATGAATGCATCCCTCGAGCCATCCCCATGCTCCATGGGCATATTGTCCCAACATAAAACCCAGAAATGGAAAAGAGCATGAGAAGGGGTGGCCCGCAGCATGAAAACTCCTGAGTACTTTTGCCTGATTATTATTCCATTTGGTCTAATTGCATTTTAAAATGCTCAGTGGGGAAAAAAAAATGCCAAGTCTTTTAATAAATTAAGAGCAGGTCTGCTTTTTAACCTGCAGCAGGTTTTTAAAAAGTCCTGCTGAGGGCACACTGCTTAGAGAGACATGGTCTTTGCAGATGAAGGTAATTAGTGAACACCTTCACCTCTGGAGTCGGGAGGGAGTACGAGGGGCTTTGGTTACTGCAGTAATCTCTTCCTGATTGGGAGGAAACTGGTATTTACAGAGGATGCCTAAAGATTCAAATGTGGTTTTCTCTTTCCGCGAATCAGGAGGCAGAGTGTGTGCAGGAACTCAAAGCCCATGGAACAGCAGGATGCAGCTTTTCTTGGCTCCGTTACTGAGAGATCCTGTCTGATGTTTCCTCTCTGACAGGCCGTGACTGGGGACACTTGGATGCCCAGCAGAGCTGGATTTAGGGGCAGAAGAACTGGGCAGCTGTCCCAGCTACCCATCTATGAGGGAAGCTGAAAGATCATGAGAATAAATCAGAAAGATGGTGCCAGTTAACCCCGCTTTCCACACAAGACTCTTGATATAATTGGTGAAGTGGAAACCACAGCCAAAGTACACTCCATCCTCAAGCAAAACATAAAACACACTCCTGATGTATACAGAAAGTTTTGGTGGCCTTAGAGCCTGATTTGGTGCCAACCTGCCTGGGTTCAAATCCAGGTTCCACTACTCACAGGATATGTGACCTTAGGCAACTTCTTTCACCTCCTAGTGCTCTGTTCCCTCGGCTATAAAATAAAAATTATAGTAGTGCCAGTTCTGAACACTAAATGGACATAAAGGAAACACTTAGACCCCAGACTGGCATGTAGCAGGAACTTTGTAACGGTTAGCTACTCATTATCATCTTCGTGACCAGCTCAAGCAAGTTGCCTAGTGCCACTGGAGGCTGCATCCCTACCTGAGACAGCCACCTGAACGTTTCCTTAACGTGCAGCCTCCGAGAGCTGAAACTCTGAAAGGAAGTCCTCCGTAATGAGCATTTATTATGTTCAAGTAATTAATTTTCTCTCTTAAAAATGTAACCCCCTTCGTACATCTCAAAAGAAATCATCTGACTTAGAAACTACAAAAGACATCTGAACAACATCAAACATTACAGAAAAGTTTTGCCCACATGAAAGTCCAACTCCACCCCACCGCACCCCAAGAAAAGCAAAACAAACATAAAACCAACTTTTGAACTTTTTGAACAAGTGTTTGTAACCATATCGATATATGCATTATCTCTGTCCCGAGTGGGTAAGTAGCCAACTCTCTCCATTTAGGAGTGTTAGAAAAACGGTAAAGGAAAGACCATTTCAAGTAAGTCAACATGTTATGCTGCGTTTGACGTTTGTATACATCCCTCACTTTGAGCAGAGAGGCACACGACTTCTACTAATGGAAAGTCAGATTTTCCTCTATCCCCACTAAATGAATGTGGAACCATATTTAAGGATATGCTTTGGAGGGTGCCAAAACATTGGTCTAATCTGTCAGCTTGATCCTAGGCTCCCCTGTCCCCTGTCCCCACCCCATCCTGAGCACAACTGGACTCAGAATCAAAGCCAGAGCTGGGACAAGTGCAGCTTGTGAGGGATTCCAGTCCCAGCAAGCAGTTATATTAAGCACTACCAAGGTTTAAGAAACATTAGGTAAGATGTGGCTGATAATAGTCAAGGCCTAGTTACAATTCCTTCTAAAATGTTTATATTTCCTTCTAAATTATGTGATAACATGAAATTTGCCAAATAATTTACTTAAAATTGATTATTTGCAGTGCTACTTGTAGGTGACTGATGTGCCATGATGTTGTTACTGTGTAGCTAACTCTTCTATTTTACTTCAGTTTTATTTTAAAGTATACATTTATTTAATTTTTTTTTCACTTTAAAGGTGACACATAATTGTTTTCAAGGATGTGAAAATTACAGAATTGTATAAAGTAGACAAGAAAAATCACCTACAATCTCACAGCCCAGAGGCAATGACAGCTAATCATCCAGTCTATTTCCTTCCAGTCTTTTTTCTCCTATGTGTAGATATATGCACATATATACATATATTTTTTCTTTCTAAATATATTGATTTATTATGGAGTTGGGATTGTACTGTTTTCTAACCCAATTTGATCTCTCTCTCTCTCTCTCTCTCTATATATATATATATATATATATATATATTATATATTTATATTTTTTTTTTTTTTTTTTGCGTTGCATCAGTTAGGGTCCTAGCAGGATACAAGTTTCCCTTTAAACTACTGAGGCTAGATTAGACGACCAAAAGGGATGCTGAAATAAAACTGGAGTACGCACACTATGAAGCTATTCCCACCCTAATCCTGAAGAGTCAAGGGGAGGGAGAAGTTACTGGAACAGGAAGGAAGTAGGTAGGGAGGATAAGTGGAGGAGGATGCCACCTGGCCAAATTGATGGCCTTGAGTAGAGAAGCCCAGGAATGAAACCCTGGGGTCTCAGATGCGGGCTGTGTTTATGGGAAGGGGGATTCACAGACCCTCACCCTCAGCTCTGGATTTACCCTTCTCCTCCTCCACCCCATTATTCTCCTCTCCTCCTATTTCCTCACTCTCTTCTCCTGCTCCTCCTGCTCCTCCTCTTCCTCTTCTGACTTTGAGGCCTCCTTCTCTCATCCTGGTGCCCCAACTTGTCCTGGCTTCTCATTTTTGCCCCAGTCCTGCCCTGACCTTCTCTGGCTGGAATAATAATTCCCCAAAGTAGCCCCATGAAGAATCTTATACGACCATCCTGCCGTCCCGCTCCTCAGGGTGTACTTCCCACTGGACACACCCAGAAGGAGTTCAGAGGGCAGGGAGCCTGAGTGGTGCAGGATGAATCTGGAAGGCAAAAGGAGAATGTCCACCACGCACATCATCCAATATGCTTTAAGTACACCTTACAAAAGGGACTGCCTAGTATTCCTTTATAGAAAAGTACCATAAATTATTTAACCCAGTCCTTGTGGAGTGTTTCTCTTTTTTTTTTTTTACCATTATAACTAGCACTACAATAAATATTCTTATACATATATTTTTGGCTGCATCTCTGATTATTTTCTCAGGATAAATTCTTAGGGGTGGCATTACTGGGTCAGGGGAATCTACATTTTTTAAGGCTTTTCTTATATATATCACCAAATAGTTCTCCGGAATGTTATTATACCAATTTAAATGCCTGCAAGCAACACATATAGAGTCACCAATCATGTTCACCCAGAGAACTGGTGATGGCTGCCTGCAGTAAATGAGAAGATGCTGGGGGAAGCAGCAGCCTGTCCCGGAGACTGTGGTGTGAAAGGTCACACCTCCCAGCCATGAAAACTGACCTGTTTTAAGACTGAAAGAAGCTTCACAGTCAGTTCACTCCAAGGTCAGCGGGAGTGTCTGACAAAGGGAAGTGAGGTGATGGCTGCTGGGTGGGAGTTTTGTTTCATTTGACCTCACTTACCTAAGGCCAAATGTAATGTAAACAACAGAGGATGGTCGTATAAGGTTCTTCATGGGGCTACTTTGGGGAATTATTCCAGCCAGAGAAGGTCAGGGCAGGACTTCGGGACAAATGAGAAGCCAGGACAAGTTGGGTCACCAGGATGAGAGAAGGAGGCTTCGAAGTCAGAAGAGGAAGAGGAGGAGCAGGAGGAGGAGAAGGGGAGGAGAGTGGGGAAGTAGGAGGAGAAGAGAATGATGGGGGGATGAGGAGGAGGGTCAATCCAGAGCTGGGGTTGGAGGCCTGTGGAGCCCCTTTCCCATAAACACAGCCCCCATCTGAGACCCTAGTCCCCAACTTCCACAGGCAGGGATGAGGGGAGGGGACAGTGGGGTAGGGGACAGGGATTCCCCATTGAGGAAGCTCCATACTGGATTCTAATGGATTCTATTTCCTCTCCTTCAGGGGAATAAACAAGTGCCCAAGGGGCCAGAGACCACCCTTGACTTTGCTTGTGAATCAAGAAAAGGGGTTGGAAGTTCTAGGGTCCCAGCAGATAAGCTAAGGCATAACAGTATTGTGAATGAGACTGCCTGTATTTGTTCCTTAGCAGATAAATAACATGAATATTTGATCACTGCTTTATAAATTCAATACAAAGAAATAACAGGCCAAGTTCAAATGGGCATAGATATATATAGATTTACAGTTTATTATTGATTGGTAAGAATAGTAATAATAATAGACAACCTCTAGAACATAAAGGCCTGTGCCCTTGGTGCTAAGACCTTTACAAACATGAAATAATATAACCCCTACTGACAACTACATGAGGATCATCTTGAGTTTCAGGGGACAACTAAGGTAACCTATCCTGTCTCACCCAGGTCCCATGTCTGAAACCTACTCCTGATGAGTTCCTTCCCATCCTACGCCCCACTGTAGGCAAACCGGGAAGGCCTGCAAATGATGTGTGAAGAACTGTACCCTGCGTGCCAGGCAGATGTTCACTCATGAACAGATATTTACATGACAGAAAGTGTCCTAGGCTTGGTGTATGTGAAGAAAACAGGCAGAGTCTCTGCTCCCAGGAAGCAGTGCCAGCAGGAGAGACACAGAAGTGACACTTTTTTTTTTTTTTTTTTTGCCTCTGCATCTTTTCTCTTGGGGCTCCCTTTGCCTGGAAGGCTCTTCTGAGTACCCGACTTGGCTGCTCCTTCACTCCATTCAGGCCGCTGCTCACCACCCCCTCCTCCAAACAGTCTTCCCTCACCACCCCATCTAAAATACTGCCCACTCACTCTCTACTCCTTCATTGTACTTTACTCTTCTCTTGTCACCACCTGACATATGTGTGCGCGTGTGAGTGTGTGTATTTATGTATAGACATTTATTTATTCTCTGTCTCTCTCACTGGAGGATTGACATTCCGAGTCACTTGCAGGAGGGTAACTTTCATACAGTGTTCGTGTCTTGGGTCCAGTTGAACCTGTTGCTCAGGCCTTGACAGCACATCTCTTCGCTGTTCTACATTGTCAAGGTTCTTGGCAGCAAGCAACAGAAACCCAGTCTGACTAACTTGGTGAAAGGAAAATTCACTGCAAGGCAGAAAGACCGGAAGGCCAGGCCAGGCCCAGGAAATACACAGAAAGCAAGGGAGGCCAGGGAGCTGGAACCAGAGCCCAGTTCGCTACAGGAGAAAGTAATTAGAACACTGGAGTGAGATGTCACCATGCTGGACACTCGATGCTGCACCTCTAGACTTTCAATAACTGCCAATAATTTATAAACCACATCTGCCTCTTTCTGCCTCTCCTGCAAGATTCAGGGTCCCATGTGGTTGACTGATCCTGAGTTGCATTCTCACCTCCTGCTTCCCCCACGCCAGCTTTGGCATCCACAGCAGGAGGTGGTACATTGGGACCCTCTGAGATAATATGCAGTGGAGAACTCCTCCTGATTGAAAGAGGGATTGGATGCTGAAAGGCCAAAACTCTCCATAAATAGCTACAGGATCTGTCAGTAGGAAGTGGCCTCATTCCCAAATGAGTGATGGAGACTCAGTAACCTTTCTTGGTAACAGGTAACTCATCCACAGGCCCCAAACCTGGACTCTGAAAGTTCCTCTTTCTGGCTGGAGCTGGTCAAAGCCATGCACAGGCAGAACTCGCCAGCATCTTGAAGGCTCAACTGTCAGGTGATGGAGAACAGCTGGGGTGGTGGGTCATCAGGGTCACCTGTGACAAGTGAGGGAGAGGAGAGCGTTTCCATGGGAGGCAGTTGAGTCCCTGCTGTCCCTAAACCAGGATAATCAACTGACTTTCTAGGGCACTGACACATCACTTACCGGGTTCATTTACTCTTTGGCAGGCTCTCCTGAGGAAAGAGCAATTAACCTCAAGTCTGTCTTCAAAAGGTTAGACTCTTTTTTTTTCTGAGAAACAGAAAAGAGACCCTGGAAGCTGACATGCCTCTCTGTTTATCCTTCGTGCAAGTCCTGCCAATATCCTGGAAAAGCAGTGATTCCTCCACAGTCACCCCTTTATGGTGGCCCCTAAAACCAGATGCAGAACAGTCTAGAAAACTCCAAGTCAGTGCTCGTTCCTCGGGGCAATCTGCTCTGGACCTCGTTGAAGGAGAGGTCTGGTTTGTGACATTAACAAGTACCTGCTGACAACAAATACAACCACTTTCTCACCTGCTACCATGAGGAAACCAACGTATCAGGGTTGCTGGCTTGGAAGGAATCTTACAAACACCACGAGAGATGGTGGCTTTTGGCCCCTCACAGCCTCCGTAGTCTCCTGGATTTCCTTGGCAGGAGGCCCTCAAACTATGCACAAATGAGGGGCCTCTGTCCTATTTTTAAAAGCTCTTCAGGAAACACACTTGCTGCCTACACTTCCTCATCACCCACTCGCTCTTCGGGGCTTCTAATCCGGCTTCCGCCCCACCTCGCTCCTGATGGAGCCCCAGGAAGGACTCCGAGGACCTCCTCCTCAGCCACAAATCCGGCAGCCTTGCCCCAGTCCTCATCCTCAGCTGGTTCAGCATTCCACAGGAAATCTCTCCCCTCTGGGTTTCCGTGGCAGGAAACTCCCGTTGTTTTCACTTTTTAATGTGTGTGCCTCCCCAAGGATCTGAGCGTAGCATCCCTCCCTCTGTGCTGCCTCCTTCGTTATCTCACCTACCCTGGGCCTCACCTGACACCTCCGTGCCGATGGTCCTCACTTCCAGCCTCTCTTGTCAGCACGAGCTCTGAGCTCCAACCCCTGTCGGGCATCAGGTCTCGGGTGCCTCTTCTGAATGTCTAAATATCCCAAACGGAGTGGGTCATTTTCTGCTCCAGTTCTGTCCTCCCTTCTATCCTCCTCTCCTAAGAGCCCACCACTCCAGTGTTCAGTCTCCAAATCTCAGCGTCATCTCTGGCTTACCCAGTGGCCTTACCTCCTAGATCCAACCAATTGCAAGTTCTGTCTTTTCCATATCTCTCCTATATCACGATGTTTGTATTCCCATCAAGTGCTTATATTCTACTCTTTTTCAGACCATTGCTGTAACCTCCTAAGGGATCCATCTCTACTCTCTCCTCCTCCCGCACCCCTTTCCCCACAATCTATTTTCTGTGCTTCTTTGAGGACACTCTTCAAGTTCCATCAGGAAAGCACTATGTTGTGTCTCCCTGCTCTAAGACCTACAATGGCTCCCACTGCTGATAATAAGTCCTAAGCCTGGCTTTACACTCATCATAGTTCAAGGCTCTCTCAGTCCACTTTCCATCACTTTGCCTATAGGTACACATTTCTGCAGTTTACCTCAAATTCCCACTCATCTCGAAACACTCTGTCTTCCCAACTCCAGGCTTTTGCTCAAGCTGGACCTTTCTCAGGTAATGCCTTTTCTTTTTATTTACATCTACCAAAATCTTACCTTTCCCTTTAGGGTCATCTCAAATACCACTTCTTCCAGGATGCCTCCCAGGGTTTCCCCAGCCAAGAGTGCTTTTCCTTCCCTGTTCTCCCTGGCTTCACTCAGTTTATCCCTGCACACTCATCACACTTAATCTCATGTCACAGTATTGGAGTATGTGCCTCATTGCCTTGCCCCTGGCCCAAGGATGTTGTCCTACTAAAGGAGTCATTTGCTTACAGTTGATACTTGTTGACTTAAGTCATCAGACTAGATAACCATACACTTGTTTACCTTTCACTATTTGAAAACATACATCCAAAATATATAATCACAGGGACTAAATCAAAGTAAAGAATATGGAAATATGCTCTGTTCACATCTATGGGTAAAGATCAGAATGTAGATCAAAACCCAGTTCTTAAGTGACTTGGACCATTGCTGGGTAGATTTTAACTAATCTTATGGAAAATATTCAAGGGACTTAATGAGCCTAGCTAGGAATGAAGGAGGGCAAGCGAGAGGGAGCCAGAGCGGCTGCTGTCAAGAAACACTTTCTTCCTGTAACCGTATCCCCCGGGACTGGGCCAGTACCTTTGCTTAATCTCTCTCTCTCTGTGGTCACTCAGGATATGATTACTGGCATCAGATGCAAGCACATGTTTCTGTTCCATTAATCTGAGTGAGGCTGAGAAACTGAAAAGGGAGTCACAAGGGCATTGCTGTGTTGGTCTGGTTACCACCTCAAAGAGGAGCAAGAGAGAGGGGGAGGAAGGATCTGGCAGATGGGCCAGGAGGGGGGGGCCGTAAGGGAGCAAAGGGAGATGAGAAAACCACACAAAGAACAAGTTCCTGTAGTGTGGAGGCTGATTCCTTTCAGCTGTTACAAGATGGGGCATGGAGGAGGGACGTACCCACACACATACACACAGACACATGCACACAGGGACGCCCACAAAGCAACCTATAGACTCAGAGCATCTCCACCATAGGGTTTTGGCAATCAGCCTGATAACCCTTGGTGAGCGTTGTTGCTTGGGGTGTACAGAAAACCACATAACATAAATCTGTCTCACACACAGTAACAGCCTTAATGGGAGGCTGCAGCACAGTAATGAAGACGTGAACAGCTGAAACACAATGTCAGATGGCAGTGGTGACATCTGAAAGCCATAATTTGCGGCTCGGCGTATTTTTGTTCCAGGTACCAGAGCCTGCACAAATGCTCACTGACTTGTCTCTCTCAAGCAGCATCTCTGCTGGGCTTGGCCGGGGGCCAGGTGGTCTTCGCCTTGCCAACAGGTTTCCGCTATAGAGAGCCCAGGAAGTCTTTTCTCTCTATCATCTGATGGAGCCGAAATGGAGCAACAGAATAGGTATAAACACATCTTGTTCTGAAGTTCGGGCCACTTAAATAACCCATTTCCCTTCAGTCCAATCAAAGTGTCCTGGCCGAACATCTTGAGGCGTGGCCGAATGAACCAAAATAATTTTAGCTAAGTCAGAGCTTGGGGGCTTCTGGAAAGGAAAGATGAGACATTACAGAGCACAGAGGCACCAGATTCTGTTTTTCAGCTGTGACTCTCCCTTCTTTCAATCCCTCCTTCTCATTGCTACCTTCCCAGAACCTCAGCACTGCAGACAAGCAATTTCTTCAAGTATAGGCCTTCAAATTAAAGGTTACATTTTCAGTTCTAGCTAGCTACCTGGCGGTTAAATGGCATCAATGCATGAGTTAAGGTTTATAAATGCAAGGGAAGAGGGGCTCCACTGAGGAAGCAGTGTTATGTTTAGCCCCAAGGACCTGAGGAATTCAAAGTCTAGGCAGAGTGGCCTTTTCCACCGCCTTAGTCCTCCCTGGTGGGTCTCCACTCAGCAGCCCGTGTACATCTGTTGACCCGCGGCTCTGGACTGCCTTCCTGCCAGGCTCTGTGGAGTGGGCGGAGAGGATAAAGTGACTGTTAACAGCAGGAGTCTTAACTCCTGGCCTCGGTCCCTAAAAGCACAGGCTGCAAAACAGTTTAAGCTGCCACCAAGACACCTGCCCCCACTGTGGTGGCTCTGGGACCCTTTCACTTACACAGAGGTTTGCTTCAAGGAACTTTGAGGGTCAACTGGAGCTTCACTCTAAAGTTGGGGGCTGGCGAAGGCTGCGGCACCTACCACAAGCACCTACCTTACCATGAGCGTCAGGAGGCTGCTATGAATCCCCTCTTACAAAGGCTCAGCCGCATGACATCAGGAGAATCTTTGGGAGCAGGTGCAGCGGGAGCTCAGCGCCCACAGGACATCAGTCTGAAGGCAGCCTGCAGGCAGGAGTGAGAGGAACAGGGTCACACAGCAGAAACTGGCCCCACCCCTGAGAAGCTGTCCACTACCTGCTTTGCAGAGATGGGTCTGACCTGAGTTCTTGGGATCCCAAACATTTTCCCACTCGGAAGACAGCGCACGGTCTTATGAGCTGTGAATATCAGGTCACGTGGGGAAATGGGGGACTAATTTATTTTCACTTTTTACTATTTTGACCCGCTGCTTACTATAAACATTTTAGATTTTTAGATTTTTGTTCAGACTGACATTTTATTGGGATATGATTTATATACAGTGAAATTAACCCTTTCTAGTGTACAGTACTCTCAGTTTTAACAAATATAGATGTTCATGTAACTCTCCCTACAATCAAGATGTAAAACATTTCCATCTTTCCAAAAAGTTCCCTCATGCCTCTTCATCATCAAGTCTGACCCCTCAGCCCCATTCCCTGGCAGCCACTGATCTGATTTCTGTCTCTATAGTTTTGCCTTTTCTAGAATGTCATATAAATAGAATAATACAGTATGTAGCCTTTCAAATATGGCTTCTTTCACTTAGCATGATTCATTGTGGATATATGCATGTTGTGCACAGCCATAGCATGTTCCTTTTTTATTGCTGAGTGGTATTACAACATATGAATGTACCACACTTTATTTATCATTAACTAGTCAAAGGACATTTGGGATATTTGCATTTTTGTGATTATGAATAAAGTTGCTGTAAACATTCAAATGCAGGTTGCTATGATCTGAATTTTCATCCCCTCCAAAACTCATGTTGAAATTTAATCCCCAATGTGGCAGGATTGGGAGGTGGAGTCTGTGAGAGGTCATTGGGTCATGAAGGCTCTGCCCTCTGGAATGGATTAGTCCATTCATTTGTTAATGGATTAAAGGGTTATCATGGGAGTGAGACTGGTGGCTTTATAAGAAGAGGGAGAGAGACCTGAACTACCATGTTCAGCCCCCTGGCCATGTGATGCCCTGTGTCACTTTGGGACTCTACAGAGAGTCCCCACCAGCAAGAAGGCCCTCACCAGATGTGGCCCCTCAACCTTGGACCACAAGTTGGCCCCTCAACTTAGCCTCTAGAATTGTAAGAAATAAATTTTGTTTTTTTAGTAAATTACCCAGTCCCAGTTATTCCAGTATAGCAACAGAAAAGAAACTAAGAGACAGATTTTTGTGTGACCATAGGTTTTCATTTCTCTTTGGCAGATACCCAAGAGTGAGATTGTTTGGTTGTCTAGTAAGCGTATGTTTAATGTTGTAAGAAAATGCCAAACTGTTTTCCAAAATAGCTGTACATCTTATTCCCAGCAGCGGTGTATTATAGCTCCAGTTGTTCCACATCCATTTGGTATTGTGAGATTTTCTTTTCTTTTAACCATTCTACTAGGTGTATAGTTGTATTTTATTGTAGCTTTACTTTGCATTTCCATAATGATGAAAGATATTGAACACCTTTTCACTTGCTTATTTGCCATTCAGATAGCTTCTTTGATGATATATTTGTTAAAATTTTTAGCCATTTTTTGTGTAGTTGTTTTCTTATTCTGAGTTTCGAGAGTTCTATATACAGTCTCAGTATCTGCAGGGGAGTGGTTCCAGGGCCCCTGTTTATTACCAAATCAGAGTTTACTCAGTTCCTGCAGTTTGCCCTGGGGAACTTGCCTGACGGAAAAGTTTGCCTTCCATTTTCATAGTTTTTGTATCCCATGAGTACTGTGAATACTGTATTTTCAGCATTTGATTGAAAAAAAATCTGCATGTAAGTGGATTCACACAATTCAAACCCATATTGTTCAAGGGTTAACTGTATTCTGCATATCAGCCATTTGTTATTGTCAGATACGGACTTTGCAAATATTTTCTCCCAGTCTGTGTTTTTTTGTTTGTTTGTTTGTTTAATTTTCTTAACGCTGTCTTCTAAAGAGCAGACATTTTTAATTTTGGTGAAGCCCAAGTTATCTATTAGATTGTGGTTTTGGTTTTATATCTAAGAACTCATTACTTAACTCAGGGTAACAAAATTTTTCTCTTACATGTTTTGTAGAAGTATGAGTTCATGTTCTTCTTGTTTGTTTGTTTTTGGTATATCGATATCCAGTTCTTTCAGCACCATTCTTTGAAAGTCTATCCTTTCTTCATTGAATTGCCTTTGAACTTATGTCCAAAATCAATGAATGGTATATATGTGGTTAGATTTGTGGACTCTCTACTCTGACCAGTTGGTTTAGATGTTTATCTTTTCACCAATATAAGATTATCTTGATTATTGTGCTTTATAATAAGCCTTGAAGTAAGATAACATGGGTCCCCCAATTTTATGTGTTTTTAACTAGTTTGGCTATGCTAGTTTCTATATATGTTTTAGAATCACCTATTGATGTCTACGAAAAATCTTGCTGAAAATTTTTGGGTTGATTGAATCAATAGACTGGTTTGGGGATAATTGACATCTTAAAAATATAAGCTTCTGTAAACATAATATATATCTCCATTTATTCAGATCTTTGATTTCTTCCATCCAAGTTTGTAGTGTTCAGAATACAGATCTTGCACATTTTAAAAATATTTCAACCTAAGTATTTAATATTTTTAGATGCTATTGTAAATGATTCTTTCTTTGAAATGATATTTATTTTTAATGGAAAAACGTTTGTTGCTAGTATATAGAAATACAATTGCTTTGATAAACTGATTTTTGTATCCTGTATCCTTGCTAACCTCATTTACTAATTCTAGGATTCCCTTTATCAGTTTGAGAGTGGTCCTTTCTATTTCTAGCTTGCTGAGAGTTTTGTTTGTTTTTGTTTTATTATGAATGGACTCTAAATTTTATCAGATGAGATGCCGTCATTTTTCTTCTTTAGCTTGCATATATGGTAAATTATACTGACTGATTTTTAAAATGTTAAACTAGTCTTGCATTCCCAGGGTAAGATCCTAATGTATTGTCCTTTTTATATATTGCTGGGTTCAATTTTTTAAATATTCAGTTGATGAATTTTGCATTTATGTTCATGAGGAATGCTGGTTTGTAATTTTCTTGTCATGCAGTATCTCTGGTTTTGGTATCAGCATAATGCTGGTATAAAATGAGTTGGGAAGCGGTTGCTCTTTTTCCGTATTCTGAAAAAGTTTGTATAGAATTGGTGTTATTTTTTCCTAAATCTTCTCAGTGATGCCATCGTGGCCTTGAATTTTCCTTATAGAAAGGTTTTTACCTAAAATTTAAATTTTTAAAATAAGATACAAATGATTGAGATTATCCATGGCTTCTTGAATATACTTTTTAAGAAACTAGTCTTATAACCCAACTGGTTGAATTTATGGACATAAAGTTGTTCGTAATATTCTCTCTTAGCCTTTTAAAGTCTGAATGATTTATAGCAATGTTCCCTTTTTCATTCCTTATGCTGGTATTTGAGTCTTCACTCTTCTTTGTTTTTTTCTTGATCTGGATAAAGGCTTATCAAATTTGTTTATTTTAAGCAAACTGCTTTTTGTTTTGTTGCCTATCTGTATCGTTTTTCTGTTTTCAGCATTATTGCTTTCTGCTCCTATTTTTATTTTCTGCTATCTGCTTATGTTAGGTTTAATTTGTTCTTTGTTATACTTTCTTAAGATAAAAGCTTAGATTATTGATTTGAGATCTTTCTTATTTCTAATTAGGTGTATATTGCTATACATTTCCTTCTAAGCACTGTTTTAGTTACATCTCACAACTTTTCATATACTGTGCTTTCATTCCGTTAAAACTTTTTTCCTTAAAAATTTTTTTTATTTTCATAAATTATTGGGGAACAGGTGGTGTTTGGTTACATGAGTAAGTTCCTTAGTGGTGATTTGTGAGATTTTGGTGCACCCATCACCCGAGCAGTATGCACTGCACCCTATCTGTAGTCTTCTATCCCCCACCCTTTCCTCCTGAGTCTCCAAAGTCCATTGTGTCATTCTTATGTCTTTGCATCCTCATAGTGTAGCTCCCACTTTTGAGTGAGAACATACGATATTTGGTTTTTCCATTCTTGAGTTACTTCACTTAGAATAATAGTCTCCAATCTCATCCAGGTTACTGCGAATGCCATTAATTCATCGCTTTTTATGGCTGAGATACATATACCTCAGTTTTTTATCCACTCGTTGATTGATGGGCATTTGGGTTGGTTCCACGTTTTTGCAATTCCAAATGATGCTGCTATAAACATGCATGTGCAAGTATCTTTTTCATAAAATGACTTTTATTTCTTTGAATTCGTTGTAGATTCTGGATGTTAGTCCTTTGTCAGATGTATGTCAGATGTATAGATTGATATTGTAAAGATTTTTTTCCCACTCTGTGGGTTGTGTGTTTACTCTGCTGACTGTTCCTTTTGCCGTACAAAAGCTCTTTAGTTTAACTAAGTCCCAGCAATTTATCTTTGTTTTTATTGCGTTTGCTTTTGGGTTCTTGGTCATGAAATCTTTGCCTAACCCAATGTCTAGAAGGTTTTTTCCAATGTTATCTTCTAGAATTTTTACAGTTTCAGGTCTTAGATTTAAGTCCTTAATCCATCTTGAGTTCATTTTTGTAAAAGGTGAGGGATGAGGATCCAGTTTCATTTTCTCATATGTGGCTAGCCAGTTATCCCAGCACCATTTATTGAAAAGGGTGTCCTCTCCCCACTTTATGTTTTTGTTTGCTTTGTTGAAGATCAGTTGGCTGTAAGTATTTGGGTTTATTTCTGCATTCTCTGTTCTATTCCATTGGTCTATGTGCCTATATTTATACCAGTACCACGCTGTTTTGGTGACTGTGGCCATATAATATAGTTTGAAATCAGGTAATGTGATACCTCCAGATTTGTTCTCTTTGCTTAATGTTGCTTTGGCTCTGTGGGCTCTTTCTGGGTTCCATATGAATTTTAGAATTGTTTTTATCTGATTCTGTGAAGAATGATGGTGGTATTTTGATGGGAATTGCATTGAATTTGTAGATTGCTTTTGGCAGTATGGTCATTTTCACAATATTGATTCTACCCCATCCTTGAGCATGGGATGTGTTTCCATTTGTTTATGTCATCTATGATTTCTTTCAGCAGTGGTTTGTAGTTTTCCTTGTAGAAGTCTTTCTCTTCCTTGGTTAGGTATATTCCTAAGTTTTGTTTTTTTGTTTTCATTGTTGTTGTTGTTGTTTTGCAGCTATTGTAAAAGGAGTTGAGTTCTTGGTTTGATTCTCAGCTTTGTTGCCATTGGTGTATAGAAGAGTTACTGATTTTTAGACATTAATTTTGTATGTGGAAACTTTTCTGAATTCTTTTATCAGTTCTAGGAGCTTTCTGGAGGAGTCTTCAGGGTTTTCTAAGTAAACGATCATATCATCAGCAAACAGTGACAGTCTGACTTCCTCTTTACTGATTTGGACGCCCTTATTTCTTTCTCTTGTCTGTTTGCTCTGGCTAGGATTTCCAGTACTCTGTTGAAGAGGAGTGGGCACCCTTGTCTTGTTCCAGTTCTCAGAAAGAATGCTTTCAACTTTTCCCCATTCAGTATTATGTTGGCTGTAGGTTTGTCATAGATGGCTTTTATTATATTGAGGTATGTCCCTTGTATGCCGATTTTGCTGAGAGTTTTAATCATAAAGGATGCTGGATTTTGTCGAATGCTTTTTCTGCATCTATTGACATGACCATGAGATTTTTGTTTTTAATTCTGTTTATGTGGTGTATGACATTTGTTGAATTGCGTATGTTAAACCATCCCTGCATCCCTGGTATGAAACCCACTTGACCATGGTGAATTATCTTTTTGATATGTTGCTGGATTTGGTTAGCTAGTATTTTGTTAAGGATTTTAGTATCTATGTTCATTAAGGATATTGGTCTGTATTTTTCTTTTTTGGTTATGTCCTTTTCTGGTTTTGGTATTAGGGTGATACTGGCTTCATACAATGAATGAGGGAGGGTTCCCTCTTTCTCTATCTTGTGGAATAGTGTCAAAAGGATTGGTTCCAATTCTATGTTGAATGTCTGATAGAATTCTGCTGTCTGGTAGAATTCTTCTGTGAATCCGTCTAGTCCTGGACCTTTTTTGTTCATATTTTTTTAATTATCATGTCAATCTCACTGCTTGTTATTGGTCTGTTCAGGGTATCTAATTCTTCCTGATTTAAGCTAGGAGGATTGTATCCTTCCAGAAATTTATCTGTCTCTTCTAGGTTTTCTAATTTATGCACATAAAGATGTTCAGAGTAGCCTTGAATGATCTTTTGCATTTCTGTGGTGTCAGTTGTAATAGCTACCATTTCATTTCTTATTGAGGTTATTTGAATTTTCTTTCTTCTTTTCTTGGTTAATCTTGCTAATGGTCTATCAGTTTTATTTATCTTTTCAAAGAACCAGGTTTTTGTTTCATTTATCTTTTGTATTGTTTGTTTGTTTTAATTTCATTGAGTTCTGCTCTGATCTTGGTAATTTCCTTTCTTCTGCTGGGTTTGGGTTTAGTTTGTTCTTGTTTCTCTAGTTCCTTGAGGTGTGACCTACATTATCTGTGCTCTTTCAGACTTTTTGATGTATGTGTTTAAGGGCTATGAACTTTCCTCTTAGCACCACCTTTGCTGTGTCCCAGAGGTTTTGATAGGTTGTGTTACTATTCTCATTCAGTCCAAGAATTTTTAAATTTCCATCTTGATTTCATTTCTGACCCAATGATCATTCCAGAGCAGGTTATTTAATTTCCATGTATTTGCATGGCTTTGAAGGTTCCTTTTGAAGTTGATTTCCAGTTTTATTCCAATGTGGCCTGAGAGAGTGCTTGATATAATTTCAATTTTCTTAAATTTATTGAGGCTCGTTTTGTGGCCTATCATGTGGTCTATCTTGGAGAAAGTTCCATGCACTGTTGAAGGGAATGTATATGCTGTGGTTGTTGGATGGAATGTTCTGTATCTATCTGTTAAGTCCATTTGTTCCAGGGTATAGTTTAGATCCATTATTTCTTTGTTGACTTTCTGTCTTCAAGACCTGTCTAGTGCTATCAGTGGAGTATTGAAGTCCCCCACTATTATTGTGTCACTGTCTGTCTTATTTCTTAGGTCTATTAGTAATTGTTTTATAAATTTGGGAGCTCCAGTTTTAGGTGCATATATATTTAGGATTGTGATATTTTCCTGTTGGACAAGGCTTTTTATCATTATATAATGTCCCGCTTTGTCTTTTTAACTGCTGTTGCTTTGACGTTTGTTTTGTCTGATATAAGAATAGCTATTCCTGCTCACTTTTGGTGTCTATTTACATGAATTGTCTTTTCCCACCCCTTTACCTTAAGTTTGTGAGAGTCCTTATGTGTTAGGTGAGTCTCTTGAAGGCAGCAGATAGTTAGTTGGTGAATTCTTGTCCATTCTGCAGTTCTGTATCTTTTAGGTGGAGCATTTAGGCCATTTACACTCAATATTAGTATTGAGATGTGCGGTACCATTCCATTCATTGTGCTATTTGTTGCCTGTATACCTCGGTTTTGGTTTTTGTTTTCTAAATTGTATTTTTTTGTTTTATAGATCCTGTGAGATTTATGTTTTAAAGAGGTTCTGTTTTGATGTGTTTCCAGGATTTGTTTCAATATTTAGAGCTCCTGTTAGCAGTTCTTGTAGTGGTGACTTGGTAGTGACAAATTCTCTCAGTGTTTGTCTGGAAAAGACTGTATCTTTTTGTCATATATGAAGCTTACTTTCACTGGATACAGAATTCTTGGCTGATCATTGTTTTGTTTGAGGAGGCTGAAGATAGGGCCTCAATCCCTTCTAGCTTGTAGGGTTTCTGCTGAGAAATTGGCTGTTAATCTGATAGGTTTTCCTTTATAGGTTACCTGGTGCTTCTGTCTGACAGCTCTTAAGATTCTTTCCTTCCTCTTAACTTTAGATAACCTGATAACAATGTGGCTAGGTGATGATCTTTTTGCAATGAATTTCTCAAGTGTTCTTTGTGCTTCTTGTATTTGGATGTCTAGGTCTACAGTAAGGCTCAGGAAGTTTTTCTTGATTATTCCCCCAAATATGTTTTCCAAGCTTTTAGATGTATCTTCTTCCTCAGGAACACCAATTATTCTTAGGTTTGGTTGTTTAACATAAGCCCAGACTTCTTGGAGGTTTCGTTCATATTTTCTTATTCTTTTCTTTTTTCTTTGTCTTTGTTGGACTGGGTTAATTCGAAGACCTTGTCTTTGAGCTCTGAATTTCTTTCTTCTGCTTGTTCAATTCTATTCCTGAGACTTTCCAGAACATTTTGCATTTCTATAAGTGCATCCATTGTTTCCTGAAGTTTTGATTGGTTTTTCTTCATGCTATCTATTTCCTTGAATATTTTTTCCTTCACTTCTTGCATCATTTTTTGGATTTCCTTACATTGGGCTTCACCTTTCTCTGGTGCCTCCCTAATTAGCTTAATAACTAACCTCCTAAATTCTTTTTCAGGTAAATCAGAGATTTCTTCTTAGTTTGGTTCCATTACTTGTGAGCTAGTGTGATATTTTGGAAATGTTAAAGAACCTTGTTTTGTCATACTACCAGAGTTGGTTTTCTGGTTCCTTCTCATTAGGGTAGGCTCTGTCAGAGGGAAGGTCTAGGGCTGAAGGCTGTTGTTCAGATTCTTTTGTCCCACAGGGTGTTTCCTTGATGTAGTACTCTCCACCTTTTTCTATGGATGTGGCTTCCTGAGAGCTGAGCTGTAGTGATTGTTATCTCTCTTCTGGATCTAGCCACCCAGCAAGTCTACCAGACTCCAGGTTGGTGCTGGCAGTTGTCTGCACAGAGTCCTGTGATGTGAGCTGTCAATGGGTCTGTCAGTCATGGGTACCAGTACAGTATTAGGGGTGACTCCTGAGTTCTGCAGGAGCAATCCACTTCCTTCAGGGAGTCTGTGGGTCCTCTCAGGTTTCCTGATTTATTCCTGCAGTCTTTCTGGAGCAAAAATTCATGATGCAAGCCTCCACACACTGCTCTGTCCATCTGAATTGGAGCTGCAATCTAGACCTGCCTCCCGTCCGCCATGATTGTAGCAATTCCGTAATCAGAAAATTTCATTTCAAAGCTTCCAGGGGGTCCTGGTGTCTGAGCTGTGGATCTCCCAATACCTGCAGGTCACAGGGCCACAGAGGCTGGGCTTCTAGGAGCAGAGGACACAGAGCAGTGAAGACGAGACCTCTCAAAATTTTTTTCTAATTCCCTTGTGACTCCCACTTTGATGACAGGTTCTGTACAAGTGTATTATTTAGTTTCTAAATATTGTGAGTTTTCCAGATATCTTTCTGTTGTTGACTTCTAGTTTAATTCTATTAAACCAGGACTCTGGCAGGAGAACATACTTTGCATTACTTCAGTTCATTCAAATTTACTAAGATTTATTTTATGGCTCAGAATATGTTGTATCTTGTGAATGTTCCATGTGCATGTGAAAAGGTAGCGTGTGTTGTGCTATTGTTGAGTGGAGTGCTCTATGAATGTCAGTTAGCTCAAGTTGGTTGATAGTGTTGTTCAGTCACCTATCTCCTTACTGATTTTCTGTCTACCTGTTCTATCTATTGCTAAGAGAGAATTGTTGAGCTCTAGTCACAATTTTGAATTTATCTATTTCTCTTTTCAGTTCTATCAGTTTTTGCTCTATGTATTTTGAAGTTCTATTGTTCAGTCCATATTTCTTTAGGATTATTATGTCTTCTTGATGAATTGATCCCCTTATTATTATTATATTACATAATTTGGTAATCCTAGAAATATTTATTTCTAAAGTCTACTTTGATATTAATATTGTTATACTTACTTTTTTTGATTAGCATTTAGTTGGTATACTTGATATATCTTTTTCATCTTTTAACTTTCAACCTCTCTATATTTTTGTATTTAAAGTAGGTTTTTTTGGTTGTTGTTGTTGTTTTTGTTTTGTTTTTTGAGAGAGAGTCTCACTCTGTCACCCAGGCTGGAGTGCAGTGGCATGATCTTGGCTCCCTGCAAGCTCCGCCTCCCAGGTTCACGCCATTCTCCTGCCTTAGCCTCCCAAGTAGCTGGGACTACAGGTGCCCACCACCACACCCAGCTAATTTTTTTTTTTTAGTAGAGATGGGGTTTCACAGTGTTAGCCAGGATGGTCTTGATTTCCTGACCTTGTAATCTGTCTGCGTCGGCCTCCCAAAGTTAAAGTAGGTTTCTTATAGACAGCATCTATCTTGCTTTTTTAACCATACTGACAATTTCTATCTTTTAATTTGATGTGTTTAGTCATTTACATACAATGTAATCATTGACATGGTTGGACTTACCTGCCATATTGCTATTTGTTTTTTATTTGTTAATGTGTTATTTGTTTTGTTGTTGTTGTTCTCCTTTGCCTGCTTTTGGAATGAATACCTTTTATTTAATTTTATCTCTAGTATTGACTTATTATTTATGCCCTTAAAATTTTTTAACGGATGTCCTATGTTTTGTAATATATGTCATAATTAATTACAATCTACCTTCAAGTAATATAGAGCTTCATGTATAATGTAAGAACTTTACAATAGTAAACTTCTCATTCTTCCTTCCCATTACTCCCTCCCACTATTTTTGTTTTAGAGAGTCAGTTATCTTTCATTCTAGAGAATGATTAAACATAACAAAAAATATTTTTACCTTTAATTTAACCATTTCCTTAGATCTTTATTTTTTGTTTGTAAATCTAAGTGTCTGTTGGATGTCATATCTGTCTAGAAGAATTTCTTTTAATATTTCTAAAGGTGCAGAGCTGCAGGTAGTGAATTCTCTTAGTTTTTGTTTACCTAAAACAGTATTTTACTTTCATTTTGAAAAATATTCTGGCTAGATATAGAATTCTGGGTTTACAGTTTGTTTGTTTGTATATTTCCTCTCAGTACTTTAAATTTTTCACTGTGTTGTCTTCTGGATTATGTAGCTTCATAATAGAAATTGATTGCAATTCTCATCTTTTTCCTTGTGTCTATTTTTCTTTAAATTTTGTTTACAGGCGTGCGCACGCATAAGATGTGTCAAGCATATTGTTTCTCTTCTTCCCCTTCCCCTTCCGCCTTCTCTTCCTTCTTTTTTATTTCTCATGCTTCAGGACATCTGAGCTTCTTGGATCTGTCCAGTAATGTTTTTCTTTATTTTTGGAAAATTCTGTGCCATTGTCTCTTCAAATATTTCTTCTGCTTTGTCCGTTTCTTATCCTTTGGGATTTCAATTACAGGTACATTGAACAACTTGATATTGTCTTACAATTTTATTCTGTTTTTTCTTACTTTTTATTTCTTTTAGTGTTTCAGTTTGGGTAATTTCTGTCGACCTGTTTTGAAGTTCACTGATCCTCCACTGTGTCAGTTCCGCTTGTGAGCCCTCAAAGGCATTCTTCATCTCTTTTTATTTTTGGCGTTTTCATTTTACTCTTTCTTACAGTTTTCATCTCTCTGCTCAAATTTTTCATCCATTTATGCATGTTCTTCACTAGCCCACTAGAACTTTTAAATATTAATTATAGTAATTTCCTGTCTGCCAGTACCAACATCCAGGTCATCTCTGAGTCTGATTCTGTTGATGACTTTGTCTTGAGTTGATTTTTCCTGCATTTTCCTCTGTCTCATGATATTTTATTGAGGGCTGGAATCGTGTAAAATAAGAGACTGAGATAAGTATTATTTCTGTCTGGAAATGAATGTGTCTTTTCTTCTGTCTGGGCTTTAGTGTTGAGTCAATCTAGTTAGAAGTTGAGGTGGACTTGGGTTTGGGTTTGTGGCCACCTTTTGTTCAGTAGTAGCTTCCAATTCCTCTAATGCAGTGGTTTTCAACCAGGGGTGATTTCCACCCCCACCCAGTGAAGATTTGGCAATGTCTGGAAACATTTTTTTTTAATTGTCACAAGTGGGAGAAAGAGATGATAGTGAGTAGAAGCCAGGGATGCTGCTAAACATACTACAACGCACAGGACAGCCCCCTACAGCAAATAATTATATGGCTAACAATGTTAATAAGACAAGATTGAGAAATCATGGTCTAACATTGAATTATACTTAGGATAGGGGGAATAGGATTCTAGAGGTTTATTCTCAAAGATTCTTGTCCATCATCATGTTTCAGCCTTCACTATGTGCCTGTACCTCAAAGAGAATCTCTTTTAATGCTCTTGCCTGTCATATAACAGTAGACAGCTGTTGCTTGTTACTTGGATTTGCTGGTGGCAGAAGGTGGGAGGGGGCTGGTCTTTATTTCCCAGCTCACCCTAAGTCTCAGGCAGGCTCTGTGTCCTGGGTATCATTCTTGGGGCTTTCTCAGGGATTCTACCCCTCCTCCCTATGGCAGGCAAACTGTGTCCTGTGTCTTTGGTGAATCTTCCTGCCCTCCCTCTAGCAGTAGAAGACCTCTCACAGCATTGGTGTAGGATCCTTGGTCCAGAAGGGCCTCCTGCCCCTTGCCCGGAGGTAATAGTGTTTTTCTCTTTACCCTTTCCCTGTATCCTGCAGGTGTCAAAATGTATTGCCCACCTTCAGGAGCTCAAGGCTTTTGTTCAATGGAAGAGAAGGCTTTTGCCTTTCCTGCAGTGGCAGCTGCTTCTTCCTCCAGATCTGCTCTCTCAGATCTCCCACCATTGCCCCAGTCTTACCTGTGAGCACCTAGAGAAGGTCCCTGGAGAAAAGCCTTGGAGTAGATACAATGTCCCTTTGTCTGTGGGTTCTACACTGTCTCAGTAGCCAGACTCGTTTTTTATTATTCATTAAAATGTTAGCTTAACTCTTTACATCCATGAGTATGGCACATGATGTTCCTTCCCCCTCTGCTCTGCTGCAGGGGAACCAATGTTCATGCTCATCTTTTCTAGGAGGAGCCTGTCTTTCCTTAGATTTCAGACTACTTGGCTGCCCTGCTCATATGTTTCTCCTTGTTGCTCTTTCCAGCTATCTACATTCTAGGCACCATCTTTGCTGGGCATAGAGTTTTTAATAAAGTCTGTACTGTGGCAATGCATTTTTTTAAAATACAGATGAGCTTACAAGTGATCAGCAAGCAGGGAATGAGTCAGTATTGTGCAGAAGTTGTGTTGGTTCTGATGCAACTTTCCCCAGCATGTTAATATTTTGAAGCAATTTGAAGTAAACTTTTTCAAAACTAAAGTCTTAAAAATATATGCTAAAACTTCAGGGAGAAAAAACCCTGAAAATCTGCAGCCTTGCCTTTCTTTAGTTCAAGTAGTTTCTGGTTCAGGTAGTGGCTTCCAGAACTCTCTGTTTCCACTCTCTTAAGCTATCTGGGCAGACTGAGAGTGCAGATAAAGAAGCTGCAAAGATATTATGCCCTGTGTCAAAACAAGAAGTTAATGAAGAAGGCTACAATCTAGATCCAAATTTTAATACTGATGAAAATGTTCTCAGTCAAAAGCAAATGCCCTCTAAAACATATTTCAAAAGAGCAAGTATTAGCCGTAGCCTTCATATTCCTGAACATTCCTATGTCAGTATTTCTGTTAGGATTACTAGTGATGTTTATTAACATCCTGCTTTCAAACCTACATAGGTTTCAGTGATTTGTCCCAATCCTATCTTCCCCATAAGCTCTGTTATTTTTGGTGCATAACTTTTCAGAATGGGAGTTTTTAAGAATGCAAGAATGATAACATTGCAAAAAATGTCTGTAATATGTGTTTTTCTTCTGATCATGAAAGCAATACATGCTCATTATTGAAAAACTGGAAACTACAGAAAAGTACAAGAAAATAATGCAATAATTAATCATTATTCTACTCATAGATATTTTTAATATCTTACTAGTTTTTTCCTAGTTCACATATACTTATTTTAACCATAGTGAGAATCAAGATGCTACATTTTTCAAAATGAAAGAATGCAAAACATCTTTAAAAGTAATTTCTGCAGCAATGAGGGAAAGAATGCACTTAGGGAAACTAAACACACACACACACACACACAAACACACACACACCATAAAACAACCCTCCTACCCTGAGAAAATAACTATGGCAGAAAATGGGCACATTCAGGGTTTAATCCAATTGAAGTTAAAACAGATGGAACTTAGTTCATGATGATTTTTAAGCAACAAAATCTATATTAGTCAGAGTTCTCCAGAGAAACATAACCAGTAAGATATGTATAGCTTATATATGAGGGAATTTATTATGGGAATTGGTTCACACAATTATGGAAGCTAAGAAGTCCCACAATATGCCCTTTGGAAGCTGGAGAACCAGGGAAACCAGTGGTTTGAATCAGACTGAGTCTGAAGACCCGAGAACCAAAATGGGAGTGGGGGCTTCTGGTGTAAGTCCCAGAGTCTGAAGGCCTGAGAACCTGGAGCTCCGATGTTGGAGGACAGAAGAAGGATATCCCAGCTCAGGAAAAGTGTTCTTCTCCAAATGTGATGACCTTGAAATTTTGGACCTTTAAAAGGATTTTTCTGAATCAAAGACATAAAAATGTATGGATTATGTAGATTCAGTTAAAACTTTTTTGGCATGTATGCTACAGGAAGTAATCAGTACTTCAATCGTACAGCAAAACTCCAACACTAATTTGTTTTGTTTTAAGAGTAACCATCTTGCTGAATCTGCTGAAGGAATTATCTTCTACAACGCTCTCTACTCTCCAGTGTTTAACTCTGGAATTCTGCAAATGACCAGGAAGAAATGAAGAGGACAAAACATCTGCAGTAATTCAATAAGAATATGATGTGCATATTTCTTTTCTTAAATTTTATTTTAGATTCAGGAAACGCATGTGCTTGTTTGTTACATAGGTATTACGTGCATAATGGTGGGGGTTGGCTTCTAGGGTACCCATCACCCAAATATTAGAGATTGTACTCAGTAGGTAATTTTTCAACCCTCACCCTCCTCTTTTCCTCCCGGGTTTGGAATCCTCAGAGTCTATTTTCTTCATCTTTATGTCCATATGCACCATTTGTTTAGCTCACACTTCTAAGTGAGAATGATATGTGCATATTTGATTAATATAGTAGCCCACCCACTGCAAATGGATCTCGAGAGAGAGAGAGAGAAAGAGAGATTGCACAGGGGAAAGGATCATCCTTCCTTTCCCTCTCCCCCATCAAAGAACACTCACAAAACAAGAGCAAATACTCTGGAATTCTCTGGCTCAGATGAAGGCTAATGTTAGTTTCATTTCTTGATTAAAAAATAACCTCCCGTCAGCATGCTTACAAAGATGGAAATGCACAGACACACAGAGTCACATGCACACATTATTATTACTAGAAAAGGTAAAGCTGTCATTGAGCTTAAAAACAAACAAACCACTAAGCCACAGGTCTAAGGGCAAATGCTGTGGTAGGTAAGTGCATATAACCACTGGACTTAGAGACTCTATTTTTGATTGCATTTCTAATTTACTTTGATTTACTAGAACTAATTTGCAATAGTGACTGGCAGCCAGCACTTGGAAAGGGTGCTTCTAAATTTAAAATTCAATTTTAATTCATTTCAACAAATGCTTATTGAGCCCTTTCTAAGTGCCGGGTATTATGCTAGGGCCTGGGGATAGAGATGTGAATAAGAAACATGGTGGCCTAGTCCACAGTCTAGCAAAATGTCAGAATTAAGATTATCCACTGATTTCCCTTGTAATACATCTGCTACCAAGCACTTTCTAGGATTCCAATTCATGCCCTCCACTTGGCCAGTCGTCTGGGGCTGCCTCATAGGGACAGAGGCCATGAGGCACACCCTCTGGTAGTAACAGGGTTTGCAGAAACATGGAGCCTTTGAGCCAGCAGAGCTGGTGCTGCTGGTATAGATAGGGCTGGTCACAGCCGGCAGAGCTGGTGCTGCTGGTATAGATAAGGCTGGTCACAGCATTAGGGCTCAGAGGCAGCCCAGCAGAATCCAGACCCTTACCAGGCAAGCTCTGCAGCTGATTTTGGATATTGTTCTGAATGCGCAGGTCTTCCATAGCCTCAGAAACTCTGTGAGCCAAATGGTATCCTTTTAATATATCCTTTTTGTGCTTAAAGCAGCCAGAATCTGTTTCTGTTGCTTGCACCTCAGAATCCTAACCGATACACATGGTTAGCCTTCTACCCGCTAAGAACATTGTGTTCCATTTCAAATCACATGCAGGAAAATACCTGGAGAAAACAAATAATATTCTACATTACTGTGACATGCTTTATCAAATTTAAAAAGTCCTTTTAGCCAGTGGTTCTCAGATGCAGTCCTGGTTCTCACATGGACATATCATCACTAACTCTAGGTGGTGCATCTGTAAGTCTGTTACAAATCAAAAATAAAAATGTAGGGCTTTTATTTTTCTGTCAAATTAGAACCAATTCAATGCCACCACTGTCACTCACTTGCATTCATATCTGCTTTCTTGAGCAAGAAAAAACGAGTAGAATGAGGGTGCTGAAAATGTTTTCACAGACTACAGTTTATTCTGTTTGGGCTGCTTTTTGAGAAGTGTCTTAGGTATGGCTGACATCTGCGTTAAACTGTTTCATCTTTCCAATATGCAGGGGAGAGCCTGCTTGCACACATGAGTAAACATTGTACTATGAGAAGTGGCACACATGAGTAAACACCGTACTATGAGAAGTGACCATTTCAGGAAGGGCTGTATTTGCAGTACTCTCCACTCAGGACACATGTGTTCCTTGCAGGTGCCCACCACCAACTTTGGTGGCCATGGTATCAACCCGTCCATCAGCAGCCATTCATATTAAGTTACAGAACACATATCATGGGGGCCCAATTTAACTCAAGGATAGGGGAATGTTTTAAATTCTAGAGCTACTCTGAGCCATATGAGACCAGTAATGTTGTGTAACCTTTCTTTACAGTTTCTATGTGTGCTCCACGCACAGCTGTTGCAAGGTACAATATTATAGTTTACCCAGACTCTGGCACCTGTTGTAGGCAATTTGAAATAAAAACAAGTTGGTGGGGAACATGATAAGATATCTGAGAGCACATTTCATTCACTCAGAATACCCCCGCAGACTATTCTATTTCAGCAAACTCCACAACCATTCTTCTTTGTCATTATTTGCCAAGAAAGGGGGAAAAATAACACGTCTCTTTTTATAGAAAACAAATCGGTGCTCTGTGGTCCAGAGGCTGCAGACACAGGCCTCTTTTGCTCCCTCTCTTGCAGGCTGTTCTCCCTTCTCTTGTTTGTGCTCATATTTCCTCCACCCTTTCAATTTGTCACAGTTGCCTTTCCCAAAAGAGCTTTCATTTCCTCTTGTTTCTCTTTCTGCACTCCCTCCCCATTGCTTTTTATGAGAGGACATTGAGGCCCTGGCAGACCCAGGAAGGAAAACAAATTAATGCCACAGCCCTTTCAGGGATGGACACGTCTGGCTCCATGAACAGAGAGGACCTGGCATGGGCATCCACCGAGTAACTCTTGAGACTCCCTGCTCTGGGGCTCACCCATGCCCCTCCCACCTCAAAATTGTCTCCTTGACTATGAGATTGGTTGGGACTGATTTGAGAAAGAGCTCAGAGGTCAGTGATATCTACTAGGATAGGAAAGGGAGATTTGGAAAAGGCAAGAAAATGCAACCGCACTGTGCGTTGTTGTCCTCCAGATTCATTCATTGACACTCAGACTGCTTTTTGGTCTTTTAGTTTCTGTTCTGAAAATGGAAGTGCTATACCTAAATTCTTTAACAGCCAACATAGTTTTTGACAAACTGTTACAAGATTGGGGATGAAGAGACTTGGCTCAGAGCATACAAAACCCAGAGTAGGACTCTGAACAAAGAACTATGAGGCAAGCCAACAGTGTCTAACTCAGTGCAGCCCAAGGAATGGGAAGGTGGTCTGCTATGGAAGAAAGAGAACTGGGTTTACAGCTAGACATACCTGAGTTCAAATCTCAGCAGCTTTATGTGGTCTTAGGGAAGTCACTCTGTTTCCTAGAGCTTCAATTTTCTCATCTGTAGAATATGGATCACAACAGCTTCCAGGGGTATGGTGTGTATTCAAATAGATAAGGTATACAAAGTGCCTAGTGAAGTGCCTGACTATTAAATAGCTCCTCAATCAAGTACAGCAAATATTTTCAATACATATAATACTATTGGAATCATAGTCAAATAGTCATAGTTGAATTTCCATTGAGAAAGCTCGATCTCTTTTCTACTTGTTTCTTCTTCTTCTTCTTTTTTAACTGCTTCATTTATGTAAAATTGAGTGATTCTAGCTGTAAGAGCTTGGAGGTTGGCAATATCTACCAGGATAGGAAAGGGAGATTTGGAAAGGGCAAGGAAATGCAACTGCACTCTGTATCAGTTTGTAAGCCTTAGCCCTAACCTCTAAGCAGATCAACCCTGGGGAGCATGGAGCTGGATGGTTCTGGGAGATCGGCTGCATCATGACCACAAATGCCACAGTGCCATCTGTTCACGAAAAATGCAGTCAGGCAAAGACGTGAAGGATGAAAGAGGGCCTTTGGGACCTCACCTCCAGCAGTTCTCCAGCTCTGGGGCCAACACAGGCAGGGGCGACCCCTGTCCCTGCAAGTTGTCCATGGGAATGGCCCCTCCCTGCTCTGATTTCCCTTTTGTGCTTCTCTTCCTCGGGGGTTTTGGTCTTCCTGTGCTGCATTCTCCCCAAGGGAGCCAGTTTTCCTCCGGCCACCTGAACTCTTGCTAATCTCCACGTGCTAATTGCCAGTCATTGACGACACTCCCAGCACACACAGGAGAAAGGGCAGCTAGAGATAGCGCAGCACAGGCACAGAGACAGGCCCCGACACCCAGGCTTGGCTCGCGGGCTGAATGGAAATAACCAAGAACTCGAGTGGGACCCAGAAAACCAGAAAAGTCACATTTTATATCTTGGTCAGCCTGTGCCTCTGGAAGTCTCATTATGTCCAAGTGTCTGGTAAATAGAAAGGACCTACTGACATGACTTGCAGAGCTAGTGGGGAAATGGAAACCTGCAAAAATAGCTGTAAAATGATCAAGAAATATTACCCTAGAGAAAGTTGATTCGTATTCCCATGTTGAAGGTTTCAGCTGAGAAGGAATCAATCTCTGTTCTTCCTCTGTTTATTTTTGTTACAGCTTTATTTGCATAGAATGGAGGCACGATAAATTGCCCATATTTAAAGTGTAAATTTGATGAGACTTGACATAGGTAGACACTGGTGAAACTTTCACTGCAATCAGGATTTTGAATGTCTCCATCCTTGCTGAAAGTTTCCTCATACTGCCTTGTAATTTGTCCTTCCTTCCCATAAGCCCTAGGCAACCACCGATGTTTTGTTTTGTTTTCTTTTTGCCATTATAAGTTAGTTTTTAGTTTATGACATTTTATTAAAATGGAATTATATACTATATAGTCTCATTTGGGAGGTCTGGCTCCTTTTACTCAACAAAATTCTTTTGAAATTCACCCATGTATTTTCACACATCAATACAATTGTATATTTTTGTCATACATTGTTGTTGTTGAGTAAAAAGTTATGGGACAGATATACCACATTTTTTTTAAAAAAATTCCAAATGTCTGTTGCTTTCTAAATATTGTTCCCATCTACTTTTTGGTGAATGAAATGGTAGATATTTGGTCATTAAGAGTTCCTCAAGCTGGTACCATTCCTTCTGAAACTATTCCAATCAATAGAAAAAGAGGGAATCCTCCCTAACTCATTTTATGAGGCCAACATCATCCTGATACAAAGCCTGGCAGAGACACAACAAAAAAAAGAGAATTCTAGACCAATATCCCTGATGAACATTGATGCAAAAATCCTCAATAAAATACTGGCAAACCGAATCCATCAACACATCAAAAAGCTTATCTACCTTGATCAAGTCAGCTTCATCTCTGGGAGGTAAGGCTGGTTCAACATATGCAAATCAATAAATGTAATCCATCACATAAACAGAACCAATGACAAAAACCACATGATTATCTCGATAGATGCAGAAAGGGCCTTTGACAAAATTCAACAGCCCTTCATGATAAAAACTCTCAATAAACTAGGTATTGATGGAATGTATCTCAAAATAATAAGAGCTGTTTATGACAAACCCACAGCCAATATCATACTGAATGGGCAAGAACTGGAAGCATTCCCTTTGAAAACTGGCACAAGAAAAGGATGCCTTCTGTCACCACTCCTATTCAACGTAGTGTTGGAAGTTCTGACCAGGGCAATCAGGCAAGAGAAAGAAATAAAGGGTATTCACTTAGGAAAAGAGGAAGTCAAATTGTCCCTGTTTGCAGATGACATGATTCTATATTTACAAAACCCCATCGTCTCAGCCCAAAATCTCCTTAAGCTGATAAGCAACTTTAGCAAAGTCTCAGGATATAAAATCAATGTGCAAAAATCACAAGCATTCTTATACACCAATAAGAGACAGAGAACCAAATCATGAGTGAACTCCCATTCACAATTGCTACAAAGAGAAAAAAATAACTAGAAATCCAACTTACAAGTAATGTTAAGGACCTCTTCAAGGAAAACTACAAACCACTGCTCAATGAAATGAAAAAGGACACAAACAAATGGAAGAACATTCCATGCTCATGGATAGGAAGAATAAATATCATGAAAATGGCCATACTGCCCAAGGTAATTTATAGATTCAATGCCATCCCCATGAAACTACCAATGACTTTCTTCATAGAATTGGAAAAAGCTACTTTAAAGTTCATATGGAACCAAAAAAGAGCTCACATTGCCAAGACAATCTTAAGCAAAAAGAACAAAGCTGGAGGCATCATGCTACCTGACTTAAAACTATACTACAAGGCTATAGTAACCAAAACAGCATGGTGCTGGTACCAAATCAGAGATATAGACCAATGGAACAGAACAGAGGCCTCAGAAATAACACCACACATCTACACCCATCTGCTCTTTGACAAACCTGACAAAAACAAGAAATGGGGAAAAGATTCCCTGTTTAATAAATGGTGCTGGGAAAACTGGTTAGCCATATGTAGAAAGTTGAAACTGCATCCCTTCCTTACACCTTATACAAAAACTAATTCAAGATGAATTAAAGACTTAAGTGTTAGACCTAAAACCATAAAAACTCTAGAAGAAAACCTAGGCAATACCATTCAGGACATAGGCATAGGCAAGGACTTCATGATTAAAACACCAAAAGCAATGGCAACAAGAGCCAAAATAGACAAATGGGGTCTAATTAAACTAAAGAACTTCTGCACAGCAAAAGAAACTACCATCAGAGTGAACAGGCAACCTACAGAATGGGAGAAAATTTTTGCAGTCTACCCACCTGACAAAGAGCTAATATCCAGAATCTATAAAGAACTCAAACAAATTTACAAAAAAACCCAAACAACCTCATCAAAAAGCAGGCAAAAGATATGAACAGACACTTCTCAAAATAAGACATCTATGTAGTCAACAGACACATGAAAAAATGCTCATCATCACTGGCCACCAGAGAAATGCAAATCAAAACCACAGTGAGATACCATCTCACACCAGTTAGAATGGCGATCATTAAAAAGTCAGGAGACAACAGATGCTGGAGAAGATGTGGAGAAATAGGAATGCTTTTATACTGTTGGTGTGAGTGTAAATTAGTTCAAACATTGTGGAAGACAGTGTGGTGATCCCTCAAGGATCTAGAACTAGAAATACCATTTGACCCAGCAATCTCATTACTGGGTATATACCCAAAGGATTATAAATCATGCTACTATAAAGACACATGCACATGTATGTTTATTGCAGCACCATTCACAACAGCAAAGACTTGGAACCAACCCAAATGTCCATCAATGATAGACTGGATTAAGAAAATGTGGCACATATATACCATGGAATACTATGCAGCCATAAAAAAGGATGAGTTCATGTCCTTTGCAGGGACATGAATGAAGCTGGAAACCATAATTCTTGGCAAACTATAACAAGGACAAAAAACCAAACACTGCGTGTTCTCACTCATAGGTGGGAATTAAACAATGAGATCACTTGGACACAGGGCAGGGAACATCACTCACTGGGGCCTATCAGGGGATGAGGGGCTCAGGGAGGGATAGCATTAGGAGAAATACCTAATGTAAATGACAAGTTGATGGGTGCAGCAAACCAACATGGCACATGTATACCTATGTATCAAACCTGTACATTGTGCACATGTACCCTAGAACTTAAGAGACAGAGATATATATATATAAAAAATATATATGAGTTCCTCAGCCTAGTGCAGTCGCTCAGACCTATAGTTCCAAGCTACTTGGAAGGCTAAAGTGGGAGGACTACGTGAGCCCAGGACTTCAAGGCTGCAATGAGCTATGAATGCACTGCTGTACTCCAGCCTGGGTGACAGCAAGATCCTGTTTCGAAAAAAAAAAAAAAGTCCTTTATTCTTTTACACATGAAATGATTCCCTTTCGTGTGTTTCATGTGTTTTATTTTAGTGGCAAAGAAGTGAGCTTCTTGTGTTCATCCAGAATTTGTCAGCAGCTGAACCACAAGTTGAGTTTCCAGTGAGTGGAGCAAGGAGTGGGGACACATAGGGACTTTATGTAGAGAAAAGGAATGGAGCATGTGTCAGCCTAGAAATCTTGGAAATGGCAGACGTGGTCAGATGGAGATGGTGCTAATCAAACATTTTCTGGAAAAAAAAAAAATTAAATCTCTGAGAGATTTTCCTGTGTGGCTTATTTCTTAAAATTCACTATTCATGAAATTCAAGGATTTTAATTTTATGTTCCCACTATTCAGTAATAGTTTTGTTGGGGTTCTGAAAAAATCACACCCCAAAGTATGGCACTTTGGCATGCTGAGTACTTTGAACTGAAGGAAGTTGGAAGGCTTCCAAAGCAACCTCAGAAGCAAAGTCACCCTAACCTTCTCCTGCCTTTCTGTGTAGGGGCTGTCGTTAAAGAAGTTCTCTGACCTACTTTGACTGAGAGTTGATCATAAGACTCCTAATGACCTAAGGGGTCCTGCCCTATACCAGGGAAGGAAAAGTGCTACATAGAGAGGCCAAGAAGAATCTGGATAGGCCTTGCTAGGTTTTCCCCCAAACTCTCTTACCATCAGACCCTACCTGTATTAATTTCTTTTCATGCTGCTGATAAAGACATACCCGAACTGGGAACAAAAAGAGGTTTAATTTGACTTACGGTTCCTCATGACTGGGGAGGTTTCAGAATCATGGCAGCAGGTGAAAGACACTTCTTACATGGCAGTGGCAAGAGAAAAATGAGGAGGAAGTGAAAGCAGAAATACTTGATAAACCCATCAGATCTCATGAGACTTATTCACTATCATGAGAATAGCACAGGAAAGGCTGGCCCCCATGATTCAATTACCTCCTGCTGGGTCCCTCCCACAACATGTGGGAATTCTGGAAGATACAATTCAAGTTGAGATTTGGATGGGTACACAGCCAAACCATATCATTCCACCCCTGACTCCTCCAAATCTCATGTCCTCATATTTAAACACCAATCATGCCTTCCTAACAGTTCCCCAAACTCTCAACTCATTTCAGCATTAACCCAAAAGTTCACAGTCCAAATTCTCATCTGAGACAAGGCAAGTCCTTTCCGCCTATGAGTCTGTAAAATCAAAAGCAAGCTAGTTACTTCCTAGACACAATGGGGATACAAGTATTGGGTAAATAGAGTCATTCCAAAGGGGAGAAATTGGCCAGAACAAAGGGATTATAGGGCTCATGGATGTCCAAAATCCAGTGGGGTAGTCAAATTTTAAAGCTCCAAAATGACCTCCTTTGACTCCAGTTCTCACATCTGGGTCATGCTGATGCAAGAGATGGGTTCCTATGGTCTTGGACAGCTCCACCCCTGTGGCTTTGCAGGGTACAGCCTCCCTCCTGGCTTCTTTCACAGGCTGGCATTGAGTGTCTGTAGCTTGTCCAGGCGCCCAGTGCAAGCTGTCAGTCAATATACCATTCTGGAGTCTGGAGGAAGGTGGCCCTCTTCTCACAGTTCCACTAGGCAGTGCCACAGTAGGGACTGTGTGTGGGGTTCCAACCCCACATTTCCCTTCTGCACTGCCCTAGCAGAGGTTCTCCATGAGGGCCCCGCTCCTGCAACAAACTTCTGCCTGGGCATCCAGGTATTTCCATACATCTTCTGAAATCTAGACGGAGGTTCCCAAACCTCAAGTCTTGACTTCTCTGCACCCACAGGCTTGACACCATGTGGAAGCTGCCAAGACTTGGGGCCTCCACCCTCTGAAATCACAGCCCAAGCTCTACATTGTCTCCTTTCAGCCACAGCTGGAGCAGCTGGGACATGGGGCACTAAGTCCCTAGGCTGCACACAGCATGAGGAGTCTGGGCCTGGCCCATGAAACCACGTTTTCCTCCTGGGCCTCCAGGCCTGTGATGGGAGGGGCTGCCATAAAGGTCTCTGACATTCCCTGGAGACATTTTCCCCATGGTCTTGGGGATTAACAGTAGGCTCCTTGCTGCTTATGCAAATTTCTGCAGCCAGCTTGAATTTTTCCTTAAAAAACTGGGTTTTTCTTTTCTACTGCATCATCAGGCTGCAAATTTTCTGCACTTCTATGCTGTCTTTCCCTTTTAAAACCGAATGCTATTAACAGCACCCAAGTCATCTTTTGAATGCTTTGTTACTTAGAAATTTCTTCTGCCAGATACCCTAAATCATCTCTCTCAAGTTCAAAGTTCCACAAATCTCTAGGGCAGGGGCAAAATGCCACCAGTCTCTTTGCTAAAATATATCAAGAGTCACCTTTGCTGCAGTTCCCAACAACCTTTCTCATCTCCATCTGAGGCCACCTCTGCCTGTACTTTATTACTCATATCACTACTAGCATTTTTGTCAAAGCCATTCAACAAGTCCCTAGGAGATTACAAACTTTCCCAAATTTTCCTATCTTCTTCTGAGCCCTTCAAACTGTTCCAACCTGTGCTCCAAAGTCACTTCCACATTTTCAGGTGTCTTTTCAGCAACACCCTACTCCTGGTACCAATGCATTGTATTAGTTTGTTTTCGCACTGCTGATAAAGACATACCTGAAACTGAGAACAAAAAGAGGTTTAATTAGAACTTACAGTTCCACATAACTGGGGAAGCTTCAGAATCATGGTGGGAGGTGAAAGCCACTTCTTACATGGTGGCAGCAAGAGAAAAATGAGGAGGAAGCAAAAGCAGAAACCCCTGATAAACCCATCAGATCTTATGAGATTTATTCACTATCACGAGAATAGCACAGGAAATACCAGCCCCCATGATTCAATTACCTCCCCCTGGGTCCCTCCTACACCACATGGGAATTCTGGGAGATACAATTCAAGTTGAGATTTGGGTGGGAACACAGCCAATCCATATTACTACCCTTTTTGTCCAGTCACAAAAAGGATTCTAAATGGCTATCCATTTTTCATTACATCGAAGCATAAAAATGGACAGTTCTCCCTTGGTCTTTGGATCTTCATTTCTGAAGCCTCCTGTGTCAGAGAAAATCTTCATTAAAATAAATTGGTTATGCTTTTCCTTTATTAACCTGTCTTTTGTTAGGGGAGCATTGGCCATGACCCTAATGATGGATAAGGATAGGTATTAACATCTTCCAGCATCTTGCAGTTTCCATTAGTCTTTCTGCCATACATTAGAATTCGTTTTTCTTAGAGGACAACACAATAGAATGAATACTAGTAAGCAATAATATAATTTGAGAATTCAAATATCTTCTGGTTTAGTGTAGGCATCATAGTACACAATTTTCACTGCTTTCTTCATTTAACCATGAGCATTTTCTTTAAATCAAAATCAGCCCCACACTCTTCCTCTCCTAGCTTGTGTTGTATAGGAATATTTTCTCTCCAGCTGACATGGACTTACTTTATTCCTTTTTTTCTGCAGACAAAAAATGTCAGTAGGCAGATCTTCAATGGAAGCCTGGTTATTTATGACTGTTCTTTTGTGATGAAAGGTGAATGGTCAGGTTGAGTTGTAAGAGAGGAAGGGAGAATTAGGAAATCACTACAGCAGTCGATGTTGGTAAGTTCAGGATTAGGACAAACGAGTAAAGAGTGAAAGAATAGGGAGGGAAGTTAAGAAAAGACTGAGGTGAAAGAGTTGAGAATCTTTCTGTCTAGAGCGCTGTCTTCCTCGGCCAGGAAACCAGTGACAGAAGAGCTAGCTTTTGAGAGAGAATCACCCAAGCTAGACACCTGGGAGTCACTTCAGTCTTCTTTCCTCTTAATTTAATTAGAAACCAAGACCTGCTGATTGCATTTCCTTAGCCTCTCTTCTGCTCTTTCCTCTCTTCTACTCCCACTGCTTTGGTTTAATTCCCATCACCTGTCAATCAACTGTGTTCCACCAGAGAGCCATTGCAAAGGTGCTCATCTGATTTGGCCTTGCAGGACAGAGTCCAAGTCCTAAACTCGGAGTCCCTGCAAAACCTGACCCCTGCTCACATCTGTAGCCTCATCCTCAGCGACGTCAATTCCCTAGCCATGCCAAACCTCTTGCAGTTTCCTATAATTGCAGAAATACCTAAAGTACTTTTTTGAAAAATAAATTCCCAGGCTGTACCTCAGGAGGTTCTGGATCAGTGGATCCAGCGTGAGGATCATGAATCTCTTCTTTTCAGGATGCTCCCAGGTGATTCAATGGTCATCTAGCCTGGAGATTACTTCCTAGTTTGAGAATTAAATAGGTGAATATACATAACAATACCTTATAAACTGTCAGTTTCCACACAGATGGCAGCCAGTGCTACCAAGAAAGGAAATGCACTGAAGAGCTGGTGGATGGTGCCAAGGCTAACACAGGTGGGAATTCTCCCCTCCCAAAAAATCTGATCAGCAGTAAACACAGCCCCACAGCCCAGCCCAGGAAAAGTTCATAGTACTCCCAGAAGATTTTTCAACCAATTTTTAAACTCGCCAAATTGTTTAATCAAATGATTCATGTAAGGAACCCAAATTCTCACAGACACTGTTAGTAGAGTACTAGCAGCATTTCTCCTCTCTGTTCTTGCTGGCTGAGCCCTGATCCTGTTCAGGGTCTACATCTCCCATTCATGGTTCAGGAAAGCCCAATTATGGAAGGCCTTCTTGCCACAACTGGTTTAGACAGGGTCGGGACATGGCAGAGGAGGCCTGCACAGGAGCTTCTTGAAGAAATTACTTTTTCCTAAGAAGAGATATTTTGCCCTTTTCCCCCATTGGATATTTCCATGTCTGTGCAGGGTGCTTCGAACTATGGAAGCCCTCCTGCCATCTTAAGAAGGGTTAGCACAAAGATCACATCCTGAGGAAGGCAAAATAGAAAACAGGAGGAAACTAGGTCCTCAAGGATGTTTCTGTGCCATCAAATTAACCAACCCCAGAATTTCTTTATACATGAGATAATAAATCCTCTTTTTGCTGAAGCCATTTTCAGTTGGGTGTCTGTACTTTGCAACAGCAATAATTCTTATACACTAATGTATAAAACAGATTAAAATTGACAAATTATTTTTAAACATTTATTTTATAGGCTTTAATTTGTAACTTTTATTATAAGAAGATAATGAAGAATTGCTGAGACACAAAACTTAAAATGGGGAGTTATGGATATAAATTGAAGTCATATCAGTCTTAGCATTCAATTTATTTTAGCATTTTGTTTTGAATGTGTAATAGTGAGGGAAGTCTAATTTCCACAGATGAGTAGCTGCAAATAGGGTGCCAGTTTTTTGGGTTTTTTAAAAATTTGCTTTGCAAACTCAAGACACTCTTCACTTAACAGTGATATCAGGACAGCTTTATTCCGATATCTGGGCTCACACACACAAAATTAGGTTGGCAGGCACAAGTTAATGTGCTGATTGTTAAAAGTTGATATGTAATATATTGTTTGTTTACATTAAAATATATGGTATTTTTAAATTTCAGCTGGGTGCAGTGGCTCACACCTGTAATCCCAGCACTTTGGGAGGCTGAGGAGGGCTGAACCCAGGAGTCGGAGGTTGTAGCGAGTGGAGATTGCTCCACTGCCCTCCAGCCTGGGCAACAGAGTGAGACTCTGTCTCAAAATAAAATAAAATAAAATTTCAAGTCAAGTATTTGCAAAATACTCAAACGATCTCAAAAATATTCACAGGGATCTTAGGTTCCTCAGAATACACTTTCAAATCCTCTGTCCTAGCCTGTGTTAATTACGTACAATGCATCTAAAATCCAAGTTTCAAATGTGGTAGACAAGATCCTTTCCTCCTTCTATAACTCCAGTTTCCAAGACTCAAAGCTGGACCTGTTTAACGTCATTCAAGTCTGGCAATAAGACAAATATTTCTTTAGCTTCATAGAAAATACACTCAAAAGAGGTGGTGTTTCACAGTGGGGAAGGGCTGACTGTGGGTCCAGACCACACTGATGGCCTCTTCTCACTTCCTCTTCCCCCAGGCTCCAAAGCACTCCTCATGCCCACGCCCACCCCCAGCTGTGGAACAACCCTGAGAGAGACTGGCAATGCACGCTGAGGCCAGACAAGAGAAAGCAGGTGTCTTGGTTCTGGCTGCTATAACAAAGTACCACAGACTGGATGACTTATAAACAACAGGAACTTATTTTTCACAATTCTAGAGTGTAGGTGTCCAGGATTGGGGTGCCAGCAGGGTCAGGTTCTGGTAGCTGCCAGCTTCTGGTTGTCTCCTCATGTGGTGGAGGGCAGAGAGAGGGAGTAAATCTCCTGGCTCTTAAAGGGCACTAATCCCATTCATGAGGGCTCCCCTAATGACCTCATCCAATTCTAATTACCTCCCACAGGCCCCATCTCCCAACACCATCACCTTGGGCAGTAAGGTTTCAACATATGAATGTTAGGGGGACACAGACATTCAGCCAGTAAAGACAGGAGCCAGCTCCCTGAACAGCCTTGCCCTCTAAGACCACCTCTCCCAACCCCAGCCTCCCTTCCACTGTGGTTAAAACCTAGCTGTTTTTCAAGTTCACGTGTGCACATTTGCTTATTTCCTACCCAGAAGGAGCTAACAGGGCAGGCCCCTGGCATTGAAGGATGTCTTCTTGGTCTTTAACGTATTCTCTCTGCAACCTTTTCCCCTCCACCCAACTCCCACCTTCCACCTGACTGGGCACAGTGATTTTCTACTTTCTAGTCTCTTCAAATAATCCTAACAGGAAAAATCTGTTCTCAATATTATTCTTTAACTAAAACACATAAAAATCCTCCAAGCTATTTGTTTACTGAAGAAATGAAAGATCAAGACTGCGATCTATTGGGAAAACCCGAGACACTAGGTACAGATGGGGGGATTTGGGGGAAAACGGTCTTCATTTGGTCCTGGAAGGCATGGTCTCCTCAAGAACTTAAACCATTTCAGAGCCCTGGGGACCAGGAGGAAAGGGACAGAAGGGCCCTAAGGTAACATCTTTTTGAGCCCAAAGCTCCTCATCTATCCACCCAGATGTTGGGGATCCAGAGGTGAGAACCACTGCATCCAGATGTGCAGTTCACAACTTACACAATTGTCCAGGGTGGCCCTGCCGGCGCTCTCTCCGTTATGCATTCTCAGTGCTTTGTAATGTCATTCCCACTCAGCAAATCTCTTTAAAATGTCTACCATGTTTCAGGCACTATGCTAAGCATAGAACAAATCAAGATAAATAAAATATACCCTCCAGAAGACTCAGTCTAGTGCGGAAAACAGCCACCTGAAAATAAATATCCAATGTTAAAAAAAAAAGGTCATACACAAAATACTATATCAGCAGAGAAGGAAAATGTAATGTTGCCAAGAAGGATCAGAAAACTTCCAAAGGAGGGTGAAATTTGGGGCAGAATCTTTAAGGAAAAAGAGTAGGAATTCCCTATATAGACAAGAATATTCTAGGCAAAAGCTACTGGGCCAAGGCATGGAGACGTGAGGTTGGGTGATTTTTGCACAGCAATTTGGTTTGACTTCTACTCTAGATCTCCTCACCATACCTGGAGTCCCCTTAGTTCCTCTTGCCTCACAACAGTTTTAGGTAACTCTGCCCCAGGCTCTCCTTTGTCTCAAAGGACTGAAAAGTCAAAGAAGCGATTCCTCGGCTTGAAGCGGTGGCTCACACCTGTAATCCCAGCATTTTGGGAGGCTGAGGTGGGCAGATCACCTGAGGTCAGGAGTTCAAGACTCCTGTTAGCTAACATGGCAAAATCCCATCTCTACTAAAAATACAAACATTAGCCCAGCATGGTAGCGGGTGCCTGTAATCCCAGCTACTTGGGAGGCTGAGGCAGGAGAATCGCTTGAACCCGAAAGGCAGAGGTGCCGCACTGAGCCGAGATTGCGCCATTGCACTCCAGCCTGGGCACCAAGAGTGAGACTCCATCAAAAGAGAGAGAGAGAGAGAGAGAGAGATTCCTCAAGTGTGTGCAAAGCTGGGGGTCCCAGAAGAGGAAGGATGTTTGCTTGCCTGAACATATCCCATGGTGTATAGATGAGCAGTAAGTCCTTATCTCGTACACCAGAATTCCTCTAAGTTCATGATATTCCCATTTACTCATTCAATTAACAAACATTGGGTATCTCTTATATCCCAGCAGCTGTGCAAGGAGATGTACAGAGAAATCAAACACATAGTTGCCCGTGTGGTCCTTACTGGTGTGTTTCATGGTGTGTTTCCCCAAGGGTCCAGTTGCCTGGACCCAGAGCAGTGACTGACTCTCCTGAACTGGAAAAGTGGAAAAATATCTTTTTCCTGCCCAACAGCACTTTTCACCCTCTTTGCTAGCTTTAAGACTTCAAGACCACCTCCAAAAACGCCTGAATGTGGTACAGAGATTGCACTGTGTTTGGAAGACGCAGGATGGAGCACTAGAGATAAAAGGAGAAAGGGAGAGAGAGGAGAAAAGGAAGAATGACCACTATCCTGTATAGCTGCCCAGCATCTGCTAAGAAAATAAAAGTGGCTGTATTTGCAGCCAGAGGCTTGTACCATCAACCACACACAGATCAATATGTGTTTATTGGCATTGACTCTTCTTTTTGTCAATTTTTTTCATTTTTTTCCTTTTGACTTTAAAAATAGTCTCTTCTTTTAGGAGAGAAAAGGATGTCCTTAATTTAACTCTTACAAATCTTATCTAACGCATAGTTATCCAGAGGCTTTACTTTATTCAAATGAGAGATATCAGTAAGTTTTAGGTTAGTGAAAAGGAAAGATGTGATTTGTTAAGATCAAATGTTTTCAAAGTATGAAAAGGTGTAACCTAGAAGATCTCATGGGGAGGAATTCCAAAGGCCTATGGCAATTTAAATGTGTTCAAGCCACTCTCAAATGAAGGATAGTTTAGATTGTTCATTACTATATAAAGGAAAAGGAAGAGGAAAAGGAGAAAAAAGGAAGGAGAAGCAGCAATTGCCAAGAGACAGTTGTTCAATCCAATAAAGTAATGATCTGTGCAAACTCTAATTATTGTATTTGCAAAACAATATGTGTATAATTTGTGGACTTTCCCCCTCTCTAACACAATAAAGGATTCATTTCATAAACACATTTTGTGGTTTTTTTAAGAAGATTTGGACAAAAACAATGCATGTTTAACTCTGGAAACACAATAATGGCTCCTTGAAAGATTTATCTGAAATCAAATGCAGTTGTCATTCTATATCGATAATCCTGGCTATTCATTATCATATCTGGCCCATCATCTATATGCAGATGACACTATCACTTATGGTAGTAGATTATGCTGGGAGAAAGCTTAATATTATCTTCAAGCTGATTTAAATGAGCTTTAAGATCATCTGGCACAATCTAACTTACTCTTAAATATTAATGAAACAAAGATCATGTTATTTGGCTCAAAACAAAAACTGGGGGAAACTGAAAAACTGGCATGCAGCATGACCTTATTGAAAAATCTCAACTATTCAAGATTTGAGGTCTACCCTGTCTTCACCTGAGACCAAAAATGTAACTATAGCATGGAAGGATGGAAGAATCAAAATTTCTTATTCAAGTGCATATAGTTCTTGCAGTTCTTTTTCTTCTTCTTAAGAAAAATTATTTTCCATCTCTGCAATGTTGGAATTATGTGCCTTGGGTTTTGTTGATTTTATTTATCTGAATGCAGCTCAACATTTGTTAGCCAAGTTAAAGATGCTTTCTCCTCTCTATCTGGACAGATTTGCCTTGAATTATACATCTCATAAACATTACCGTCTGTCGTCTTTTAAACAATTGGCTAAAAATTAGAAGACTCTCAACATTTTGTTGGCATAATAACTTCCCTCACACTCTATTTCCCAACATCAGACCACTTAACTCTTCTTGTTCAGTCATCCACATTTTCACAGCAAAATTTAGTGAATGGGGGGAGAAAAAGCAATAGCTGAAAGAATTAACCCTTCAACAGCCCATAGCACTCAAGCTCTGTGTGTGCCTGCATGAGTAAATGTGTGCACATGCATGTACTTATGTGGGAAAATGTCTTAAATTATGTAGATGACTTTTCTGGATCCCTTTTGCTCTCAAATGTCTCACTAAATCAATGGAAAAATTCCTTGCTGCTGGCCAGGGCTATGATGGAGCTCATGAGATGCCACAGCTGAGGCAAGAACATGACTGTTTCCCTGAAGAGGATGTAGATGCTCACAGAGCTGGAGGCTGAGCCCCAGACCTGGCCAGCAGAGACAGCTCAGTCCCTGGCTGGTGATGAAACTGAGCCACCTTCAAGACAGGAACGGGGGATGCTCAGGAAGAAAATGATGAGAGCGTCTTGGGGCAGATAGCCATCTTTGTTGTTATTGCTAAAGGTTTTCATTTACTACCACCTGCCTGACTTTTGAAGGATTCACTTAGTCATCAGCTTAATTGAGCCCTAGGCCTAATCATACCCACTAGCAGCGAATGAGATGTCATTTTCCAGGGACCTCCTGAAGGTGTCAGTAGGAAAGGATGTCCCCTAGAAGGCAGCATGGGCAGGAGTCCTGTAGGCCTACGGCAGTATGACACCATGACAGTACTTTCATAGTCTTGAATGGTGTGTGTCCATGTGTCTCTGCTCTCATGCTTATTCTGTACTCTGCCTCTCACTTGCAGATATTCCTCCCTCTGCCCTTCTAAGAAAAGGAAGTCGAGTCAGAGAAGGGTTGAGTGTGTGGGTAGGTGGATGAATAGATGGATAGATGGTGGCTGTATATAGCAAAACAATGGGGATGTGTTTCATTGCTGACTCAACAGATCTCTCCATACGTTTTCTAAAGAGAAAGAGAGAGAGAGAGGAAGGACTGTGCCAAGCAGATGGTACAGTCATCTCTCAAAAGAAAGTTAACCTGAAGAATTTCACATCTACTAGAGAAGTGGGAAAATGTGCTCACCTAGGGCAAAGTTTAGCTTCCAGACTTGTGTCAAGTGACTGCTTCTAATCCTCTTCTTGAAGGGCCAGTTCAAAGTTACCTTTTCTGTGACACTTTCTCTAACTCTCCCAGGAAGACTTCATCACTCTCTCCTCTGTGCTACCATAGCTCTTTGTTCATATCTCATTTAGAGCCCTTCTATTTTGTGTGTGTTAGGATTGTATACTTGTTGAAATCTCCACTGGGCCAGTCCCAGCCATTGTCTACCCAGCATCTCTCACAAGCCTTCTTCCTTGGCAGCACAACACAACTTGGCTGAGTATTGGCAGTCAGGTGTGTCAGAGGGGCTGGGTCATTCCTCTCCCAGGCGTGTGAGCCCACTTGCTCTCTCCAGGCATGGCGATTCAGTCGCATGTCTGGTGCTTCACAGCATGTGATGTGGTCTCATGCTGTTGGGGAAGGGACAAGGGGACTTCTAAGAAATGTTTACTCCTAGCAAGACACAAAAGGGAAGAGCGTACATATACAGATGTTGCTATGTGGGAACATGAACACACAGAGGTGCTACAATCATCTTGTGGACAAAAGCCACACACTGAGGAAGGCAGAACCCAAAGATGGAAAGGACCTGGATCATTGATGATGTCATTGAACCAACCCAGAGACCACACCATCCCTGGACTTCTTGTCCATTTTGAGTTGTGTCTTCTGCAACTCACAGCCAAAAGCATCCTGATTGGTAAATCCTTTCAACCTATGTCGTGCAATACAATAGCCACTCATCACGTGTGGCTGTTTAAATTGTAATTAATTTCATTTTATTATAATTTATATAATTTAAGATTTAGTTCCTTAGTCACACTAGCCACAGATCCAGTAATCCAGTACTCAGTAACCACATGTGGTCAGTGGCTACACTACTGGGCAATGCAGAATTACAGAACAACTCCAACACCTCAGAAAGATGCCTCCCACAGCAAGGCTCTCAACTGCAAACTCCTCAGAGACAAAAACCAGATTGTTTTCATCTCTATTCCTGGTGGATCACTGTGAAACAAAAATGTTTAATAAAGGAACGGATTGTTTAGGTATTGTCTATTCTGAAGGAACTAGTCTTACTGCGTTCTAACAAATTTTTGCAAGTAGGGGCATCCCTCCCCACCCCTGTGAAGGTGGCAACATCTGTGATCACAGTCACCAACTCACTGGCCGTCTCCACTCCCTCTCCCTCCCCCAAACAGCATCCCCCTTCAGGCTGTTCCCTGTTTCCCTGTGCTGTTTTGTTTGCTTGTTTGTTTGGTGGTTGTTGTTGTTGTGTTTTTTTTTGACAGGGTCTTGCTCTGTCACCCAGGCTGGAGTGCAGTGGCATGATCTCAGCTCACTGCAAGCTCTGCCTCCCGAGTTCAAGTGATTCTCCTGCCTCAGGCTCCCAAGTAGCTGGAACCACAGGCACCCACCACCATGCCTGTCTAATTTTTCTCTTTTTAGTAGAGACAGGGGTTTCACAATGTTGACCAGGCTGGTCTCAAACTCCTGACCCCAAGGGATCCACCCACCTTAGTCTCCCAAAGTGTTGGGATTACAGGTGTGAGCCACCATGCCCAGCCCCCTGTGCTATCTTTTAACCATCTCCAGGAATCCAACTTTTTTCAGCCTTACTTTTTGCCTCCAAAATCCTCACTGACCTCCTCTCTGCCTCTGAAAATCACAGATGCAAATAAAATATTCGTTTGATCCATGTTTGATCCATTTTTCAGGGTGGTGTAGATATAAGAATTGTGTCTGTGTAGACAGAAGCTGCCCACACACCAGCCAGACATGACAGCATTCCAGCTTTGTCTGTCTCCCCCTCCTCCATGCAAACCTGGTGTCTGTCCTTCTGTCCTGTTGCTGAGCAATGCTTCATCACCAAAACCCAAAGCATTGCCCTGCCCCTCAGGGAAAGAGAGTGCACTTGGAATAAAGCCCTGGGTGAAAGTAAAGGGCACACAGTCCATGGAAACTTCTGCAGAAGCATCCTGCAGTTCCCTTAGAGTCCAAAAGCAGAATCTGCTGCAGTAGCCTGGGTGAATGGCTGCCAGGAGGATGCCAGGCAGTGCCCTCTCCTTCAGCCTCAGTTCCTGAGAAGGAAACTCTGCCCTTCTCCATCAGAGAAGTCCACCTTCTGTTGTTTGAATGGCTGGGGCAAGAGTCTTGCCTAAGCCTGATGGGGCATGGATTAGGGTTTCTCCTGCTCTGCCCAACCCCTCCCTCTTGCCTGCAATGTGGTACATAGGGGCTTTAAATAGTAACTGAGTTTTAGAGTTTTTGCCCTTGTAGCTACCCAAGAGCCCTTGGTCACAGGGCAGCCCACCAGAGAAGGCCAAAAATTAAGCTCTTTGAGTTTGTCCCAGCCCTTTAGACGCACCTTTCCCAGTAGAACTGTCATTATTTTTGTCCTAACCCTTTGCATCGATTCCGCTACCTCCTGCCCACAGGCACACTTCACAGGCTTGCACAAATGGCTCCTGGGAGCCACATGTTGCTGAGCGGACTGTGTTTTAGGCTCTGACCAGTTCAGGATGCCTGATGTGGATGCTGGGGTACTATTCATCTCTGAGAGGTGCCTTCAAGATTTATGATCTGTTGTTCTTTCTGGGGTGCCCAGGAGGGCTCTCTGCCAAGAGGCCTGAGACACAGGCCTCCTCTTGTTCTGACGGTGACTGGGGTGTTGGGTGTATGTCTCCCATAGGGGCCTAACTCTACCAACCCCTGGGTTTGAAGAGGTGTTTTATTAAGTGATGTTGACATGCTTGGCTTTAATTAGTTCCTTCACAACGTGCCAGTTTTATAGGCTTGATCTTACAAATATGAACTTTGAACTGCAGTGTGTCATATGTGAATGAGAAAGATTTCAACTGAGTGAAGCCAGGGGTGAAATGCCACAGTGCATAGACAGCTACAAGAGATCTATGGCTGGGCTCCATTCTCAGCTCAGGCCTCGTTCTCTGTTGCGTGACCTCCCAAGTGACCGCAGGCAGAATTCTAGGGAGTTCAGCAAGAAGCAAGCCCAGCTGTCTCTACCCCAAGGCGCAAGGGGGTAGTTGTGAGCTCTGACTGCAGAGTCAGAGTGACAGGGCTGCTGCCCCAGCCCTCTTGGCTTATTAGCTGTCTTAGGGCATTCATCTTAGCTTTTCTGAGCCTCAGCTTCCTCACTTCTTAAAATTGAGGTTATAACGATGGAATTGTTCTCTGAAAGCTGCTGTGAAGATTCGAACGTGGTGCCTGGCACCACCTTGAGTGCTCCATAAATTAAAGGTGCAGCTATTTTGTTTATTTGTTGTTTGCAGGGAGCTGGGAACAGGGGGAACAGCTGCAGGTAGATGAAGCCTGGAGGACTCTGGGGTCTGGGGACCACAGAGAGCTAAGTCCGGATGCACACTGGATGGAAATAGATTTATTCCAGAGAAATATTTGAGTGCAGCATTGGCTTGTCTTGAACTCAGTCCAAAGAAGTTACTGCCAAATGGACCCCATAATGAGGCTGGGTTTTTGGTGTGTGTTTTTTAAAAATCAATAATGCAGAGGAGGAGGGCTGGAGCACGAGGTCCTTGCGGAAGGGGGGGTTTCACTGTCACCAAGAAACAGTTCATCTAGCACAGACTCAAAGAATCTCACTGGAGCTTGGCCAGGGTGGCTGCAGCCCAGAGCTTTGAAGTCAACTGTTCTTAGGTTTCTCCTTTTTCTCTTTTCTTCTTCTTTTTCTTTCTTTTTTTTTTCTTGCTTCTTTTGTTGTCATTCGTGTATACACGTGTGTTTTTGTTTTGTTTTGTTTTGTTTTCATGGTGTATTTCCCTTTGATTTCCCTTCATTTTGAAGTCAATTTTCCTTTGAAAATTCCATGTGTCTGGGTTGTGTGATGGGGAACACGGAAAGGGATTTGGGCTTTGTCTGTGTTGCACCCAAGAAAGAGAGGTCCCTTGGGCTTGAGAGTGTTGAAGGCCACTCAGAAGCCCATCTCCAAAGATGGAAACTGTCAACCTCCACCAGAGCCTACCCCAGGGCCTTCATCTGCCAAACCCAGGAGGCCTCTGTATCCTTCTAAAGTACAGGTGATTCTGTGGGATCAAGGACATGGAAGTACCATGGGGAAGCTCAGTGCAGGGCAGAGGAGCCCTGGCTTGGGAGTCAGGAGCCGCTGGCATTTAACCTCCCATCCTTTCTACTGAAAAGTCCCTGCAGCACTAACAGTTTGTCATCTTAACCTAAGCCAAGCAAGTGCTTTAGATGGTTTAAATCCAAGCCACTAAACTGACCTGAGAAGGAAAGGGATAAGCAACAGGAGATCAGGTGGAAGCCCAAGGAAAATGAGGAGTCAGGTGTCCCACATCTGTCCCTTCTGATCCACCTCTTTCACACAACCTGCCAGGCCAAGCCTGGGCAGACAGTAGGGATGAGATGGAAAGGAAGAGCTAATGTGAGAGTCTCTGTAAAGGAAGAACCCAAAATGCCTGGAAACTAGTCAGGCTAATTCTCACTAAAGTGATAGTGACTTTGCAGATATTTCCTTCCAGAAGTACTTTTATTTAGAAGGAAGACACTAAGAAAGAGAAAGAGATCATAACAGAAAGTCAATGCCTAGCCTAAAGGCAATACTTTCCAGTCCCAAGCACTGCTCCTTCAAAACATGAGTTAACCGTTACACAAATTTTGGAAAACTGCCACATACTGTCTTTCTTAGAGGTTCACCAATTAACATCAACACTTTAACAGCTGGGAGAAGACTTCGGTTAAAAAGGCCTTTTTAACTTCGTTTAAACCATTGTTTCCCAAATGCTTCCATCACAAAACCCTTTCCCATCTCCAAGTAAAAACTATTAACATCCCAAATTCTGCACCGCAGCCTAAAGTCTAAAGCAATGTATCTTTAACAGTGAGATTTTAGGTACCTTCAAAAAAACAAGGAGTATCATCCCCATCTGGGTATCCCCTCCTCTCCCAACCCCCTTCATTGACCCAGGCAAGGCCACTGGATAGATTTAGAATCCAGGAAAGGCCCAGGTCAGGGATAAGAGCATATCTGGGTGCCAACCAAAAGTAACATCAGAGAGCTGCTGACTGTTCAGGCCAAGGCTAAAACCTGAAGCCCAAGGACAGCTGCTGGCCATTGGGGGACAGGAACAGGCATGGGACAAGAGCATGAGATAAGCTCAGAATGAAGTGGGTTTTATTGTAACAGTCCCATAAGTGGTCTCTCTGGCATGGGGGTGTCTTGAAGACATCACACGATCTTACAGACTGGTACTTCCCCGAAGCATACCAGAAAGCCAGCCTTGTAAATAATCATGCATTTGGTTAAATGCTCACAGTCGCCAAGAATAGTAATAAGGAACTGAGACTATGGCCTGCTCTAATGTCAGCATTCATAACTAAGGGGCTATGGTACTAACTCAAAGGATAGAGAAAATTAAGATTCTAGATTAAATGGGCACTGACTCTGTCAATTAGGGTAAGAAGTGGCCGCCCGGGGTAAAATGACACAATATAGACCCATTCTCCCTATTAGATTTGCAATGGAAGATGAATTATCTAACTAGCCAGTACAGATCACATTGTGTTCCATGCAGGACTCGGGTAGCACAGACCTGTCAGGATGAGAAAATAAGTCATCGTGTGCATGCACAGTAATCACCATCACAGAGAAGTGGGTGAACAAGTTCCACAAATTTTCCGGTAATAGGGACTAACGCTTGTTGAATGCTCACCCTGTGACAAGTGCCGGGCTAAGCACTTTACCTGGATTATCTCATTTAATCCTCACAGCAGCTCCATGAAGCTCAAGAAGGTTAAGCAGCTTGGCCCAGGTCAGGGATAGAACCGGCATTCAGCTCTGCAGTCAGTCTCCAGAGCCCACGCTTAACCATTGGCTCTTTCCATCCCTGCATCAGGCCCACCGAGGTTCCCCCCATCTCATCACATTCGCTATGTCCCCATGCAGCATCCTCTCCCCACAACGCGACCCCATCTGTTTTTCCTGACAGTTAGGTCTCTAAACCAGCACTTACCTAATAGGCTACTGGTAGGCTGAGATATGATGCTCCCCTACCAATCCGAGGGGCAGGAGTGTAGGACCTGGGGTGGCCACATCTTGGGCTGGTAGCCCTGGGTGCTAACCATGAAGCTACTGCCTCCCAGCTCCAAACCTACCCTCTGTACTTGGATCTGTGATGCTGGGGCTGGGGGGCTGCAAATACATTTCTCCTTTTACAGATGACTCCCCACATGGTCCTCAAGTGAGGCATTGAAGGGAGACTGGGAGGCAGGAGGTGGCAGAGAAGACTTGCTCCTTCCCACATGCTGGCTGTTCCTGGCAGTGGTAACCTGGCATTGGCTTTTTAGCCCCACAGCAGCAGTGGATTCCAGTTTCCAACTTTTCCCTATCCTCCCAGAACCAGCCTTATTATGTCCCTTGGAGGTACTAGCAGCATCCAGGCAGTGCCCCTCCCCAGAAGCAGATTCCCGGGTCCCTGGGCTCCATCCTCCAAGCTCCTAAGGTACCAGTGGTCCCCGAGCAGCAACCCCTGCTCAGAGGACTGGTCCTAGCTCCCTGGGACCCTTTTCCAAGCTCCAAGGTCTGATAATCCAAACTTCTCTCCTCTTTTCCCCAGCCTTAAGGAGGCAGCTGCAATTCCTCCATTTGGATTACTTCTGTCTTCTGTACTTTCTCAGTCCTAATGCTTGTTCAACCAATTCCCCATATTCAGCTCTGTCTGCTACTATAACTAGAGTGGTTTCTGATGTCCTGAACTGGACTCTGATTAATGTATCTGGTCATCTCAGTATGCCATAAAAACATCATTTTCTATGTGTGTCATGACAGTGAAAAGGTTTCAGAATCTCCATCCCCTCCATGACAACCTGGGCCCTAGAAAAGCAGCCATTAGATGATATAGACAGGGTTTATTCTCCAATATACATGCCCAAGAAAATAATTTCAAAATTAGAGTCAAAAGGGTGCTAGCGAGCATTTAATTGTTCTGGACACATGCCTAATGCCTAAGTCCTCCTGGAACTGGACACACAGATCAGCCTTGATTGTCATTTACACTGAAACCACAGGCATCTCTGAGAAGCAGGGGACAGCTTCTCTTCCGTGCTCCAAAGTTAAGCTATTATGACACAGGAAGGCTTAAATTCAGACTTCTTTAAATATTAAAAGCAGAAGTCTGAGATTGCAGCTGCATATTCAGCTTATCTTTTTTTCTGTTAATCAATCACCCAGTATTTATTGAGCACCAGTAGATGCCCGTCCCAGAAAGAGATGCACTTGCAAATGAGCGTGGAAGGCACCCGCTAGATAAGCATTCATTTCCCTTTACAGCCCTTCTGGGCTTTCAGTCACTGCTCAATAGGCACTTTTCATAACTCCCCATTGTTGTCAGGCTATTTTTATCCTTCCCGTACGAATCAGAGTATGACTTACTGTCCCACTGTTAAAATCCTTATTCTGGCAAAACCATTATTATTTATTTGTTTGGTGTCTTTCAAAAAAATTTTGTGGCTTGAACCCTCATCTCAAAATAAAATTTAAATAATCTCATCATTAAATACCTTATGCCGAATGGACAAAAGTAAATGACATCAATATGTGGACAATTTATAAAAACAGCAACTTAAAAGGCCAGGGCAGCCACATCCCCATTATCCAGATGTTCCTTAGAAGGGAGGCACTGAGCCACTCTTCATACCAGTCTGTGGCCAGAATTGGCCTGTTCTGTGCAGTAACTTGGAGACCAGCATTCCGGATGAGCTGATTCAAAATTAATTATTTAGGGCAAAACGCATCCTAAGTAATGGCAACTTAGTAATAATAGTAATAATACTTAGTAATTATTCAGTACAGCTCAAAATTCCCTGTTCATATGAACTCACTGTTAAGAGCTAAATTGTTTCCCATCCCCCGCGACCAAATTCATATGTGAAAACCCTCACCACCAGTTCCTCAGAATGTGGCTGCATTTGGAGATAGGGTCTTCAAATAAGTAATTAAGTTAAAATGAGGCTGTTTGGGTGTACCCTAATGCAATCTGACTGATGTCCTTTATGAGGATAGAGGGAAAGGGAGAGGAAATAGAGGATAAGGAAGAGGAGAAAGGGGAAAGGGGAGGTAAAGAGAGGAGGGAGGGGAGGAGAGGGAGGGGAAGAGATCAGAAAGGGGCACACACACAGAGGCACTATGTGAAGATACCAGATCATCAGAAGACAGCGATCTGCAAGCCCAGGAGAAAGGTCTTAGAAGGAAGCAACCATGTCTATACCTTAATCTTGTTCTTGACTCCAAAACTGTGAGCTGTTGTGTAAGCTACTCAGTGTTTCCTATGACTAAGTGGTATTTCGTTTGCTATGGCAATACTAACAAACTAATACTTTTTTTTTTTTTTTTTTTTTTTTTGATACAGAGTCTCACTCTGTCTCCCATGCTAGAGTGCAGTGGCATGATCTCCGCTCACTGCAACTCCTCCTCCCCCGAGGTTCAAGCGATTCTCCTGCCTTCCTGCCTCAGCCTCCAGAGTAGCTGGTACTACAGGTGTGCACCACTATCCACAGCTAATTTTTTGTATTGTTAGTAGAGTCAGGGTTTTATCATGTTGGCCAGGCTGGTCTCAAACTCCTGACCTCAAGTGATCTGCCCACCTCAACTTCCCAAAATGCTGGGATTACAGGCATGAGCCACCGCGCCCGGCCACCCATGAACTTTCAGAATAGTTTCTAACATGGAAAATCTACTTACCTACGAATCTTTTCTCTGCTTTTCAGCTGGGTAAAAATGAAGCAGGAAAAGATTGGCGAACTTTGCCAGCATCTCTCAGCTCAACCATGGATGGATGGGATTTGGTCCGACCCTCTCCCTTCTCCGTTCACCACAGCTCTGTTCTCCAGCCTGACTGACAGGGTGGGAAAACCAGTATTAAGCACGTATTTTCAAAGAACAATCAACTCTTGATTATCCATTATTAATGTGGACCAGAGCCTGCACAGAAAATTAAAATCCACATACATTCCAAACTCCAGTATTAGCCATTAGTGTCAACATGCTCAAACACTTCAGACTTCATCAACCCCTGCTGTTTTCCTTTGAGGAAAAGTCTAGCAGTGTTATGAATTTATCTATTACCTTTAAATATCCATAAAATATCATGCAGTTGGGAAAGCACCAACTCTTCTTCGATAGAATGTTCTAAAGTGTATTCTTAGGGGAGAAATGGAACTTTTATATCCCTGACTTATTTTTAAATTGCAAATGTTAATTTAACATTTTGTAACATGGCATGCAAAATAGTTGGTGTAATCTTTCATAATCCTGTGTTTTAAAGAGAGGAATAATGTATTTTCCCAGGTAAACCAACTAGAACCCACTAAAAAATTATCTCAGAATCATAATGCTAGAAGACCTCTAATGAATCATATAGTTATTTTCTTCCTTTCCTTCTTTCCTTCTTTCTTTCTTTCCTTTTTTCTCTTTCTTTCTTTTCCTTCTTTCCTTCCTTTCTTTTTCTTTCTCTCTTTTTTTCTTTTTTCCTTTTTTAGCAACAGATCTCTCTTTTCAAAATTAATCTTTGTGGAAGTTTGATATAGAAGAGATCTGAGCTTCTCTGATTGAAGTAGGCATGAACTGCCCATTCAGCCTCCTCATTGTCCCTTGAATTTCCTGAGATCTTAGGGCTGTAAAAAAACAAAAACAAAACAAAAAACAAACAAACAAAAAAACCAGAACAAAAACCACAGACCTATTTCAATTCATTTTACAGATTTGGAAACCAAGGCCCAAATGGGAAACATCATCATGGCCAAGGCTGAGCATTTTATAATGGCATAGCCAGGTCTGGAGCCCAAATCTCCTGATCTGTGGTCCATAAACTTTGCCTGCATCACACTGTTGGTCACATTGACTTTGTTTTGTGTGACAAGTTGGGCCCCAGAACAGCTTTACTGCCTAACCAGTTCTGCAGCTTTCACCACCAGGAGCAGGCTTGTGTGCTGAGACACATCAGCATCAGTACATTAAGCAGATCTCTTCAATGCCCAGCATTCTTAGGCAGATTTCCAGATACCAGATGAACAACCTTGGGGTAAAGGTTATTTGCCTTGAAAAAATATCCATATATTCAGATTTAGTGGTTCTCCAACTTTAGTATCCCCTTTATGATTACTGGGGGCATTTGATAAAAATACAAATGCCAGAAGTTCTGATTCAGTAGGTCTAGGGTATAACCCAGGAATCTGTGTTTTAATAATGATCCCAGGTGGATCTGATGAAGTGGTCCCCAGACCACACTTTGAGATACATGGCTTTAATTGTTCTTTGTCATTAAAACCTTCCCCTGGAAGAACTGAAGTTGGCTCAGACTTCAGGAACTGCATGCTTTCAAACAAGCTTGCAATCTGACAAGAGCTTTAGCCACCACCACCACCACCCTCCCCCAGATTCAGAGCATTATCCTCTAGATGGTGTCTTACTCTCACAATGGCATCCTGCTAAATTCCACAGCGACTGGATGATCATCTCAGGTGGTCACACTGGGAGAAGCAACAGGAACTGATGTAAGGAACCAAACTTTGTTTTCATGCAAATGGTTTCCATGGAAAATTAAACAAGCAATAGAGACATACAAAAAGGTATTGTGTATATCAGTAACCAGAAAAAGTCTCTTATAGGATAGTTTATCTAAATTTGAAAGTACTATCAGCTTTGGAAGGTCTTGAGTTCAAATAGTAGAGGGGTAAGCCTAAGGAGCTGGGAAGCCCAGCAAAGGTTAAGATTTCAGGGCAAATATCAAATCTTGCACTGAGAAATCCTTGTGTCAGGCTGTGCCAAAACCAGATGTTTTTCCTAGCAATTAGTATTATGATAATTCATTTAACTAGGAATAAAATAGGGCATGATTGTTTACTGCTGCCTGTTTCCCCAGACATGCAGAGAAATGAGAAGAAAAATCTCAGAGGTTTTACTCTTGGCTAAACGGAATGATTTTCTCAATTAACCAGGAATGAACACAGCAACAAAATAATTTGCCCTTACATTATAGAAGAGTTGTAAATAGACTTTTAAACACTTCCTTACATGTGGAAGTCAAGGTGGAAGATAGACTGCCAAGGAATTGAAAACATCTTGAGTTTGGTTTCCATCTGAAAAGACATAGTCCTTAGAAACCTACTCACGTTGTCAGCCATGGCATGAGACTTCCAAAAGCTATTCTTGGTTTCTCTTCTCTGTACTGAACCCTTTCCAAGGCCGAGAAATTGTGGGTTGAATTGTGGTAAGATGAAAGATGCTTCTGAGAGCTTAGGAGAAAAGTGTACAGGAGAGCAGAGAATGCATATCTGAGAGGAGGCTGACAGCATGGCTGGGCTTTTACATGAATCCTTAATATAAACTAAGAATCGATTGTGGGCAATGAACAGTGATCATGGCAGAGCACATCCCAGCAAAGGAGTTACTCTACTGTGACTGTGTCAGGCTGATGAATCCTGGGGGAACAGGACAGGGAGTGGCGGGGCACAGGGGCATGTGGCACCCTCACACGCACACCCTAGAAGAAAAACTATTTGTAACTGTCAAATTTACACAAAGCCAGCTAGACATTCTACAACATAAACCACTTCGTAAAGCATAAGGTACAGCCACATTTCTTCACTAGCAGGACAGAAACCGCATTTTGTCACCTTAAAGATAATTTTTAAAAAGAGAAACTATGAGCACTTTTGCCCAAATAAAATCTCTTTTTATCCTTATAAATAAAAATACTCTTTTTCCGTCGGTAGCTGTATCTCTCTGACACCCTCCTGCATTCTCTGCTACCACTGCCTTTTCCTTTATCTCACTCAGGATTTCTCCAAGAGGTTGAACAGGAGACATTAGTGTCTCTGGGTTATGAGATGTGACTATGTTACAACATGCGATGACGTTTGTGTTCAGGACCAAGGACAGTGACCCCCGCGCGAGCTTAGCCACTGCTCCCAGCCCCCTTTCTTTGCCCACTCCCTAACATTTTAGCCACATCACATCTATGAGCGGAGGAGTGTGGACCATGTTGTTCAAATTAGAAACCAAAATAGGGCTTAATTACAGTATAAGAAACAGTGCTTTTTCCACCAATGTCCACTTTTTACCGCTCAATAAATACATATTGAGGAATGAGACCTGTAAAACTCAGTGTTTCTTCCCTACTTCCTTGGGTAAGTCTCCCAAGTGGCCTTAGACCTGAAGATGGCAACTGCAGATTTGGGAAAACAGAGGGCTGAGTACCCTTGTCCGAGCCCTACAGACACAATAAAACTTACAAGCTCTCCTTGGTTCTCCCATGCGTGGGCTGGCTCCGCACCACCTTAGTGTGTCTGTGAGATCATCATGACCTTTGAAAGAAGCTCAGTCTGAGGCATAAGAACCAGACAAACAACCATTCTGTCCATTTCTGGGCCCACCAGTGTCTTGAAACTAGATATTCAACTCTCAAGAAGCCATAAGTAGTAGAAAACTTGCTTCTTTTTGCACCTTCTGGATTAAGGTCAGAGCACACACATCTCCTGGAATAATGTGCTTTTGCAAGATAGAACAGAAGGTACAGAGGATATAAATACCTCACAATTCCGTTAAATACCTTTATTTATAGAAATGAAAGTTAGGAAGCAGGATTATTGCTGCAATATGAAGAAAGTAGAAACTAATTAAAAATGAACATTTTAGCATGCTATCAAAGGGCTAGGGCTCTTTTTGAAGGTGTCCTTTGCAAACAGAAAGAGGTTACAGCATGGAGAGATTATTCTTTTCCTGATTCTCTCTCTCTCTCTCTCTCTCTGTGTGTGTGTGTGTGTGTGTGTGTGTGTGTGTCTCTCTCTCTTTCTCTTGCATACACACACACACACACACACATACACAACCATATACCTCAGTATATTTAGAATACTGACGTCAAAGAGAAAGATAAAGGGATAGCAGGTCCTAGCTAACCCCAGATTCTTACGTGCATTGTCTCCATTTTAAAAGTGAGATGAAAGATGGAAAATTTCAAGTAAGTCTAAAACCTGCATCAAACCTAACAAGGCATCCAGGTGCCAAGGGTCATGTTCTAGGTCTTGACAGGGTGAGACAAAGCCAAACAGCAAGTAGTCACTGCACAGTAGCATTGCTCATTTGGAGACACGAAAGAGAGGAAGAGGCACTAACAGCAGCCCAGCAACCTGACCCAGGGGCTTCCCCCACTGGCTGGGTATAGACTTCCACCTGAACCTGCCCAGGGTTACCATTTGCTTCTTGGACAGCATCACAGTGAAGAGCTCTGCAATCCTGGCACTGTGTTCTTTCAACCAACAGTCACAGAGCTTTTATTATACACAAGGACATCTGCACAGCACCCAGGTTACAGCAATAAATCAGAATGCAGCTACCTAGGAAAGGAGTCAGACAGGAGCAACTGCATGCCACTATCTTTTTTATTTTTTTAATAGAGAAAACATAAACTTGAATAGCAAAACTAAAAACATTTTTTACAAACAAAACCCATATCATGGCCGGGTATGGTGGCTCACGCCTGTAATCCTGGCACTTTGGGAGGCCGAGGCGGGCAGATCACCTGAGGTCAGGAGTTCGAGACCAACCTGGCCAACATGGCAAAACCCTGTCTCTACTAAAAATACAAAAATTATCCAGGAGTGGTGGTGCACGCCTGTAATCCCAGCTACTTGGGAGGCTGAGGGAGGAGAATTGCCGGAACCTGGGAGGCCGAAGTTGCAGTGAGCTGAGATTATGCCATTGCACTCTAGCCTGGGCAACAGAGCAAGACCCTGACTCGGAAACAAAAACAAAAACAAACTCATATCATGTGGTAATGTTAATTACTGAAAGTAAAATATGACCCATTATTTTCTGCCATTGAAAAATTGTCCTCTGTGACACCTACAGGCTCTGAAATAGTTTACTCCTTTGGGCTGGGAAACACTGGCCTTCCTTATACTCCTAAACAGAAAACATCTCTCCTATTTTTCTTATTCCCTCCCCCAAATGGTTAACAAACCCCAAAGCTCTCTCTCAGACTTTGGTTCTCCTCCCTGAAAAGATTACCCTCCAGCAAAACAAGGCACTGCACAGGCCGCTTGGGGGGAGCTTGTCAGTTCTTTGCTTTTCCCAAGACTTATTAATTTGGGCAGGACCTTAGGAAAAGGAAGAAGGGAGTGGGGCCAAGAATTAATCTACTCTGAGCTGTGGTGGGTCTAGAAAGGGGCCCTACCACTTGTTCGTTTAAACTCCTGCTATTTTCACCTCTCAGGGGCTCTGCCTCCTCTTGCCAAATTAACCATGCTAAACAGAGTTGGATTTCTAGCAATACAATGCTTGCATCTAGGGTATCTTTCTGCAAGGTAAGCAATCTTGCCATTGATTCCCCCAGGCACTTGGTGCATAATGTTAGCTGGATTTCAATATCGTTGTGAAACTGTGTGGTCTTTTGGAAATGCTTGTGTAGGTATCCCTGCTTAATGGATGTTGGTTACCTTCACAGAGGAAGCCAACTTTCTCCCCTAGGATTTGTGCAGAGTAATTTCCCTCAAGCTATTATTACCTCAGGAACTGGTCTCCTAGGGATGAGCTGAATCAAAGCCCAGTCAAACTTACTTTCCCTTCCAAAGGAAGATGCCCCCTTTAGGTTGCTGAGGCCTGATTCACATGTTTATTTACGGAGGAAGCCTCTGTTTCAGGGGCCAGTCGTTTTCTCTTGGAGAGGCAAAGCTAATTTCAGCCACCTGAGTGTTATAAACAAACACACAATACGTGAAGGTAAAAATGCAGGTCAGGAGGGGCCCTCACACCTCCTAACATAACCCACTGATGCTGCTAAAGGGAGAATCGCAGAGGAGCAGAGGTGGTCTTCCTCTCAGACACAGCCCCATTCTGACCATTCACAAAACCCACTATCCCAGAGCCGCAGCACTCCTGTGTGCCTTCACCTTTGCTCTCTGACCTCCAAGGCCCTCCCTCTATCACCAGCAATCTCCCTTCCCGTGGAAACAGGGATAAATCTCCATTTTGGGAGAAATGATTTTCAGCCAGACCAGCGAAGCCCTCCAAGGCTTTCAGTTGGGTGGAAGCTCCTCCGGGTCCCAGAGGGGATTAGATAAGGATCTGGGGAGAAATTCAAATCCTGGATGGCAGCTGCAAGGGCTGAAATGAACCAGCCTATTACCCAGCACCTCTCTGATGGTGAGGGTTAATTTATACATGGAATCCAATCACTTCTTATAAAAACCAGTGCAGGTTTCATTTAGTTTGATGAGGTATATTGCAAGATTTCAGAAAATCAATTTTACTGAGAGCCCTATTAAGCCCCAGGGAATATAACACTACATGTACCTCACATAAGTTTTTGTTATTACCCAGCGCATCACTGGGGAAATTATATACTTAGCCCAATGAAGGGTAATGACTGCCTTCATTGTCTTGGGCAGCTCCCACCCTGCTTACCTCAGTGAAATAACAAATAAAAATGGTAGGGCTCCAAATTGGTACTTTGAGTCAGAGGCATGATAAGAGTGAGCAAAAGCAACTTAATTTTCCAAACATCTGAACTGCTTACAGTATGGGGTATGACTAGCCCATGCTATAAAATACCAGGCATTATGGATACCTCCTATTTTGACCAAAGCCCTATTCTGGCTGAGCCCCTTAGCTTCAGTTCTCAGAGTAGTAGTTGCAAAGGAAGTCACAGTGGATGCAAATTGCTTTAAACTGATCTGCCAGTTTAATATTTCCAGAGAGTTATATTTCTTAGTAAGAAACTGTTCTACTGTGGCTAAGGAACATTCCTATCTATGCTCATCTGGTCTCTTGGATACTTTTGTATGCAAAGCAATAAACCAGGCTCACTTTTATGGGGCCCCCAACTTGAAGCTAGTGTCAGGGAGTGAATCCCCAAGCCAACCTTTGCGATAGCTTCCTTCTCCAAAAGTCAGTTCGAATTGATAGCAGAGCGTGTGGAGTGTGTGTGGTATGTGGGGGAACGGTATGGTAGACCAGTCCTACTGGATCTCACAAATATCAGAGCTTCTCTTATTTATCTGTGGTCTAGGACTGTGCTGTCCAATATGGCAGCAATTATCCACATGTAGCCATTTAGATTTAGATTACTTAAAATCACGTAAAATTTAAAATTCAGTTCTTCAGGTGCACTAATCACATTTGCAGTGCTTAGTAGCCACATGTGGTGAGTGGCTACTGTATTGGACAGCACAGGTCTAGAACATTCCCACTATTGCACACTGTTCTGTTGGATGTTGCTGGGTGGCCATGCAAGTAGCCATACAGCTCTAGGGACTTGGTGGTGATTACAGGGGCCTGAGAGTTCAGTTCAGGCTGAAGTCATTTCCCATCAACTCCCAAGTGTCCTCATTTTTCAGATATTCTCTCGCCAGTGTGCACTGAGGCCAAATGTAACCTCTTTACAGTCTTTAGAGGACAGAGAAATCCTCTTCCATCCTATCAGAACCAGCCCCAAAGACAATTTGGAAATGGTTTTGGAAATTTAAAAATGTATGCTATAGGACAAAGCAAGTATTTGGGAAACTGGGGAAAAAAAGTTTTTATCAGGCTGAATGATGCCCTGTACCAAGAACAAATTCCCCCACTGTGATGGGTGGAACTGTCTATCTCTCACCCCAACTTCACATGTTGAAGACCTATCCTCCAATACCTTAGAATGGGACTGTATTTGGAGATAGGATCTCTAAAGAGGTAATTAAAGTAAATTGGGGCCATTATGGTGGCCCCTAATCTAACACGACTAGTACCTTTATAAGAGGAGAAGATTAGACTGGGCACAGTGGCTCACGCTTGTAATCCAAGCACTTTGGAAGGCCAAGGCAGGTGGATCACGAGGTCAGGAGATCGAGCCCATCCTGGCTAACACGGTGAAACCCTGCGTCTACTAAAAATACAAAAAAAATTAGCCAGGCGTGGTGACGGGCACCTGTAGTCCCAGCTACTTGGGAGACTGAGGCAGGAGAATGGCGTGAACCTGGGAGGTGGAGCTTGCAGTAAGAGAAGATTAGGACACAGATATATACAGGGAAAAGACCATGTGAAGACACAGGGACATGACAGCTAATATGGTTTGGCTGTGTCCTCACCCAGATCTCAACTTGAGTTGTAATAATCCCCACATGGCAGGGGCAAGCCAGATGGAGATAATTGAATCATGGGGACCGTTTCCCCCATACTGTTCTCTTGGTAGTGAATACATCTCATGAGATCTGATGGCTTTCTAAATAGGAGCTCGCCTGCACAAGCTCTCTTGCCTGCTGCCATGTACGATGTGACTTTGCTCCTCATTTGCCTTCTGCCATGACTGTACGGGCCTCCCAGTCATGTGGAACTGTGAGTCCATTAAACCTCTTTCCTTTATAAATTACCCAGTCTTGGGTAGGTCCTTATTAGCAGCATGAGAACGGACTAATATGACAGCCTTCTATAAGCCAAGGAGAGGCCTTAGAAGAAAGCAACCTTGCTGACACTCAGACCTTGGACAGCTATTTGCCAGAACTATGAGAAAAAAAAAAATTCTGTGGTTCAAGTCACCCAGCCTGTGGCACTTCATTATGGCAGCCCCAACAAACAGAGACCCAGCACGCAGATTCTCCATACAGCAAACCAGAGACCTCCTCAACACAGCCTGTCAAGATTTTTCAAATCAAGCTGGAGATTTTTTGAGTTTACATTGCCATCATCACAATTTTTAACCTCAAGCATAACAAAGCAGCTGTTTGCACAGAGGATTATTGTTCTGTGCCTTCGCCTGCAGGGAAATTCAGGCTTTGATGCCGCTTACAGAGCCAATGGAGCAACTGGAACATCAGGACGCAACAGACAAATTACCCATGAGAAAGGGCAGAACGTTTTAAAAGAGTGTTTAAAAAATCATGTTGCCTTCACTGATGTTAGGCTGTGACATCCCTTACCAATTTTTATATGTCAACTCTAAATTAGATCAGTTTGTTTGTTTATACACATTGAGTAGAGTCATACACATGTATGATATATGGATTTAGCAGCTGTTCACATAGTTGCTTCTCTTCAAGGTGTTTAACAAAAATTAACTAATGCTACATGCAACCTCCCATATGTTCACTGTAACATGCAACAACCTGCAGAGGATGTGATGCAAACTTTAAAACAAAGTGAAGCTCTAATTCGATTATTTTCTGTTTGATGGGATTCCTGGGGGAATTAACTACCAAATGGAGATTCAAATAACTAGTTAAGAGAAAGGGTTAATATTATTCAGTTAGTTATCTTGATATCTTAGCTTTTATCTGTAATAGATATTCTAACCTTTATCTTTTTTCCTATTTTTCCTGGAGGCATTGCAATATTGCATTAAAAAAAAAAAAAAAAAACCTTTCTGCCATATTGAGCAAAAGCAGCATGATTAAAGTAACAACTGGAAACAAAACATGAGGATGGCATTTTAGGATTACAAAATGCTTTTCTGACGAATTTTCTTTTTATGTTTACCACATTTTTTAAAGATTAGGTTATTATTCCTCTTTTATAGATGGGGAAACTAAGTATCAGAAAGGTAAAGTGGGCCGGGCACAATGGCTCACTCGGGTAATCCTAGCACTTTGGGAGGCTGAGGCGGGTGGATCACTTGAGGTCAAGAGTTTGGGACCAGCCTGGCCAACATGGTAAAACCCTGTCTCTACTAAAAATACAAAAATTAACCAGGTGTGGTGGTGTGTGCCTATAATTCCAACTACTCGGGAGGCTCAGGCGGGAGGATCACTTGAACCTGGGAGGCAGAGGTTGCAGTGAACCAAGATAGTGCCACTGCATTCCAGCCTGGGTGACAGAATAAGACATTGTCTCAAAAAAAAAGAAAGAAAGAAAGAAGGGAAGGGAAGGGAAGGGAAGGGAAGGGAAGGGAAGGGAAGGGAAGGGAAGGGAAGAAAAGAGAAGAGAAAGAAGAAAAGAAGAGAAAAAAGTAAAGTGATTTTCCAAAACTTTCACAACCAGCCAAGAGAGAGCCAAGCAAAAATTTAAACCTGAGCTTCCAGCAGTCTTTCCCAATGTCTCCAAATGCCCTACTCCTTCCACCAAGGATGTATCACAAGCTATAGCCAACTCCTCACAAAAGAATGTTAAAAAGGTGCTTCTCTGTAAAGCTGCCCTCCTGCCCTTCCCTTCATTGGTGCCGTTGATAGCGGTGCTTCTCTTGCCTGAGACAAGCCTGCAAAGGTAGACAGATGTCCCCACCAGGACACGCAGGGTGAGACTGCAACGGCAACCTGCAGAGTCCAGGGCTTGCCCACTATGAAAATAGTCCCCAAGTGTGCTTCCGCCTCATCTGGTCACTGACCTTCTTATGAATGAGGTGGGGCCAGGGCTCAGGGACTTACAATGAGGAAGGGGCTGCCAGAACCCAGAGGTAACAACAAAAAGGCAAAGGTGGGAACAGCTGAGATGAACTTCCTTCTCTGCATCCCCTGCCGTCCTTTCTGCCGGCCTAGGCCATCTGGAGTTCGCAATTATGTGTCTTGCCCAAAGCTCACCTACCCTACACAGGAATATTCTAGAGCAGAATCCATGATGTGGTGAGGAACTGCCATGCCCTCAACTGCCTTTTAAGGAACATTTTCCTAAAGCACAGCATTCTCTGTCTCCAGCTTTGGATTAATACTTTTATTTAGTGGACCATTCATGCTACCTGGGCCACAACTGATGGTACCCAGGATGAGTGCCCAACCAATGCAGGCTGCTCGCCAAGGGGACCAACCACCTCTGAGGTGGCTTGACACCAACTCACCCCACTAGAGGTGCTCTATATTGCAGAGTGACAAGCTGACCCCATCCAATGTCTCTCCTGGCACATACGAATATGTGTATGGGCTCAGGCAAATGACTCGGGTTCTCCATTCACCAGTCCTGATTGTGTTGAGACCCAGAGTGTCTGTGGCTAATGAAGAAAGATGCCCTAATGCTGCCCCTTTCCCTTGTGTCCTAGAAGTAAGGCCTATCACCAAAGGAAGTCTGGGTCAGTCTTTTCTTAGCAATCTGAAATAACCCAACAGAGCAAGAACGATTCTGGTCACTTACAGGGAAGTCCCAGGAGCCCAAAGAGAAAAGTGAGACACACAAGAATAACATCACCAGCTCATGTGAGGGACCCAGGTCCCAGAAACCCACTGTTAAACTCTTCTTTCCACATTTTATTTTACTTATTTATTTATTTATTTATTTAGAGACAGAGTTCTGTCACCCAGGCTGGAGGGCAGTGGTGTGATCTCAGCTCACTGCAACCTCTGCCACCTGGGCTCAAGCAATTCTCTCTGCCTCAGGCTCCTGAGTAACCGGGATTATGGTGCCTGCCACCACCCGTGGCTAATATTTTTTGTATTTTTAGTAGAGAAGGGGGTTTCTCCATGTTGGCCAGGCTGGTCTCAAACTCCTGACCTCAGGTGATCCACCTGCCTCAGCCTCCCAAAGTGCTGGGATTATAAGTGTAAGCTGCCATGCCCAGCCCTTTTGACATTTTATATTCTGCTTCCTGCATCATTGGGCTAAGAAAAAAGGTACTGAATATTCTCCCCAAAAGACTCTTGTAGAAAGTAGCTGAAAACTGTCAGAACAGATAAAGCAGAGATTATTGCTTTCTTTAAGGTCTGTTGCCTGATTTCCCTTAGGGCCCCTACTGTGGACGGTGGGGATCTGCCTAGAAGTCAGGCGTGTGTTAATTTGCATGATTGTGTTAACTAACCGTCAGCCACTCCATCCCAGCTGCAGTATAACCTAAATTAATTCACCAGGAGCAGGTGGTTTAATTTGTACATTATTCACATTTGCTAATAAACAAGCAATTTGGGTTTTAGTTAGAATTTTTTCTCAGGGACAGAGCCAAGGGTGTTTGCTCAGCATTTCGCCAAGGGAAATTCAACCCAGATACAACCCACACCCCCTTCAGGCTTTTCATGCTGAGAGAATCTGGTTAGAATTCATCTCAAGCTCCTCCACACTCTTGCTCCCCAGGATAAATCCTGACCATAAAGGGTAAATGCACACTGCAGGATTCAGGTTCACCTTTGCTACCAGCAGGGCCTGGCAGTGCCTTCCATGTAAGTCACTGGGCTTCTGCTGTGCTGAGACCCAGAGTCCTGGAGTCCCAGTTTTTAAATGGATTTCTGCCTATGTCTAATTTTTCTTAGATTCTTACTAGCTGCCTGCTCAGTTTATCATTTTTCATCACAAAATAGGGTCTTCTGCTCTGGCTCTGCACACCCCTCTTTCTGAGACTGACATCCCATCTGAACTTAGTCTAAGAGCTGAGATCTGGCTTCCAGATGATCAGTTTCCCTAAAAACAAACTTGTGCCTGTCCAGTATGGGTCCCCACCACTGCATTTTGTTCACCTATTGAGTCCAACAATAATAATAGCCAGTGTTTATTTCTGTGTGACAGGAATTTTGCAAAATTACTGTTCATCTTCACACAATTGGAGAATTGAGAAAACAGGCTCAGAAAAGTGCCTTGTCTTAAGTCACATAGCAAGTATTTGGAGCTGGAATTTGAGCACGGGTCTATCAGGATTCAAGTCCCACATTCAAAATCATGTTCATGTTACTCTTGCCTCCTACATCTGTTTGATCATGATCCAATACCTGCCTTTCTTTTCTTTTTTTCTTTTCTTTTCTTCCTTTTTCTTTCTTTTCCTTCTTTCTTTCTTTTCTTTCTTTCTCTTTTTTCCTTCTTTCTTTCTTCCTTCCTTTCCTTTCCTTTCTTTCCTTTCTTTCTCTTTCTTTTTTAGCCTTTAGAGACAGGGTCTTGCTCTCTGTCACCCAGGTTGGAGTACAGTGATGCAATTACGACTCACTGCAGGCTCAAACTTCTGGGCTCAAGCCATCCTCCTGCCTCAACCTCCTGAGTAGCTTGGAGTACAGGTTTGCACCACAACACTCAGCTAATTTGTTTTTTGGTAGAGATGGGGTCTTGCTATGTTGCCCAGGCTGGCCTCTAACTCCTGACCTCAAGCAATAATCTCACCTTGCCTCTCAAAGCACTGAGATGACAGGCACGAGCCACTGTGCCCTGCCGAAGGCATCTCTTCACCTCACTTCAGGGCAGGGAGAATTGGCACAATTGGCTGGGCTAGTTTGGATGTTAAGGAACTAGGCTGGGCAGTAAGAGACACTCAAATGTAGCAGCAACTATGTAGAACCCAAGGCTGAATATTAAATCCAGTCAGAGAGAAAGGCCTGAGTGCCAAGGTCAGAGAAGCATGCTGATTTGTCAAAATATTTGAGAGTCATTCCTCGCCCTTGTGTGAAAAGGGTATAAAAATCCAGTGAGATCTGTGGCTGTTATCTTGGAGGTGGCACCCAAGGCGGGGTACATAAATAGCCCATGACTGCCATTGAGGGGTTGTCTGAGCCACTGACAGAAATGATCGCATCCTGCTTTCAGGTGATTGTCACAACCATTCAAATGAATTATCATCAAAGGTGTCGGCTGAAGCACTTAAGGGGACAATTCTTCAAATGTCATTTAGTTCTCAGAAAAAAAGTTGTACGATCTGTTTTATGCCCAGTTGATGATAAATGCAGTGAGGCTGTGCAGACCGTGAACCCCACCCTCTCAGATCCGTTATTATCTACCAACAGGGACCTAAGATTGTGCATGGCCAAATCAGCTGCAGCCACTTCTCAACACACCCCTTTGCACCACCTTTGGCTGGTCCCTAAGCTGTAGCACCTTCATTTTAGGCATGTTCATAAGAAAACAGGGACCAGCTCCCCGCAGTGCAGCCACATGAACTGCCCTTCTTTCCCAGTGCATCTTCTCTGAAAGGACTCGGGGCCTCCGCTTTGTGACTCCCCCCAGTTCTGCTCCTCCCCAGCTTCTGGGGCCCCAGCAATGGACTCTTGACCCTGGGTAGAAGCCAGCAATAAGGAGGAGGAGGAAGGGAATGTGTGGACTGAATGTTTGTGTGCCCCACCCCAGGATACCCCTGAAGTCAGATATTGAAGCCCTAGCCCCCAGTGTGATGCTGTTTGGAAATGGGTTTGGGAGGTCCTTAGATCACGAGGACAGGATCCTGGTCTGAGGGGATCAGTGCCCTTATGAGAAGAGACATCACAGAGCTAGCCGACTCTCCCTCCACCATGTGAAGACACAGTGAAAAGAAAGCTGTCTGCAAGCCAAGAAGAGGGTCCTCACCAGGAACTCAATCTGCTGGCATCTTGAAGTTGGGCTTCCCAGTCCATAAAGCTGTGAGGAAATGAATTTCTGTTGTTGAAGCCACTCAGTCCATGATATTTTGGTATGGCCACCCCAGGAGACTAAGACAGAAGCAGTAGAAGTAGAGGAAACCCAGTAGTCAGCACTCGTCCACACATCCAGCCTGCTCTGGAGAAGGCATAGTTCGGTTCATCCCCGTCTTCCCAAAATACACCTTCAGGCAAGACCTGCCACTGGTACAGGCAGAGGAAGCAGCTGCCTTTATCAGGTGATTTACAGAGCTCTGAGAGGCCCACCTGCTCCATGTGCCTCTGCTGTCTTGCCCCTCCCCTGGCTCGGAATTCTCTCCATTGAACTTGCTGGTAGCTGTGGAGAAAGAAAGGCCCCGGGATGGGTGACCCTCTTCCTTGTTATAGGACTTCTTATTGTGCTTCTCTTCAGCTACAAGGACTTTTCTTTGGCATAATTCAAGTCAGGAAGGAGCTAGTTGGCTGGCACCTTGACAAGGTCACCAAGGTCTTCAGATCTGAGGGTTCAGGAGCTCAATTCTGTGAATTCATTGAAGTTCTGGATGATTGGTTCAGGCTAATCAAACTCATGAGACTGGCTGGCAGTTGCTGAGCAAATTTTTTTCTAAAATGAAAAGTATTTTTGAAAAACCGAATTACTAACTCAAGGCAAGGTCATAGAGCAGAGCGTGGGGATTTTTAATGGTTGGTGTCATCAAGCTATAACAATCCTCTGCCCTAATAAAGTGGCACCTACCAAAGGAGCCAGAAGATCCCTAGAGCTTGGCAAGGTACCCAGCTCCACTGGACAGGACCAGAGAGAAATGGTAACTCTTCAATTCATTTGTTATTTTTATTTTTAATATCCCAAGCAGAGCAACCACAGTCATCACTCAAGTATCAATGGGGGATTGGTTCCAGGACCCCCTGCGGACACCAAAATCCATGGATGCTCAAGTCCTGATATAAAGTAGGGTAATATTTGCATATAATCTACGCACATCCTCTCATATATGTTAAATCATCTCTAGGCTACTTATAATACCTAATATACTGTAAATGCTATGTAAATAGTTGCTATACTGTACTATTTAGAGAATCATGACAAGAAAAAAAGTCTGTACATGTTCGGTCCAGAAAGAACCATCCATTTTTCTTTTCCGGATATTTTCAGTTTCCAGTTGATTGAATCCACAAATGTAGAGCCCATGTACTGCATTTATTTCTGCTATTAATATGATAATGTCTCCATGATTACTGTGTATCTTAAACTGCATTCAGACGGCATCTTTGTGATGGGTCTGGAGAGGTTTTCTAAGCTCATCTGCTGTACACTTCAAGTCATCTCTCCAGCAGATGGCTAATCTCGTCCATAGGATGTTAGGTCTTTGGGGTTTCAGCTTCTGATTGTGCCATTTTCTGTCCCCTTTCCACCAGTTTGGGTTTCCATATTGAAGCAATGAAAAGATTAATGAATAAGAGAGAGATTGACAGGGAAGGAAAACCTGAATGGAGGGATTCTGGTTGGGCTTGAGGATAGGTCAAATTCAACTCTTTCTCATTCCAGCTTGGAGTCGACCCAGAGTCTCTCAATGGTCAGCGTTGGATCTTACTGCTGAGGGGTCCTGCAAAGGTACAGTTGGGGTGGCCACTTTCCACCTTGGCAGAAAGAAGAAACTAAAGCAGACATATGGCGAAGCAGAAGTCAGTACCCCACAAATTTCTTACAGACTAGAAGCAACGTCCTTGGGTGCAGATGCAGGAACAGCCCCTGGTAAGAGAATGAGAGTGGAGCTTCATTTGCAGGTATTTCTGGTCTGGCTCCAGGTCCCATGAGGCCCGGCTATGCTTCTGCTCACAGAGACCGCGAAATCACCTCTGTCCCTCCATGTAATTTCTCTCTGTCCTCAAACGATTTTTGGTGAATTTCCTTCTCTGTCAGCAAAGGACCTTGGCCAGGACATCTTGGAATTTTCTAGGCCTCCCCTGTTAGTGGATCAGGAAGGCAGCAAATTGATTAGCTGACACCTTAAATAAGCATAAGCTACAGGTAGACTTATAAGATAGTAAGGTAGCCTAAGGCCCAGGGAGAAATTGGAAGCCAGAGAGAAGGGATCTGGAGTGAGGGGGACCATGGGAGGAAGAGACCATGTGAGGTTCAGAGACAGCACTCAAGTTAAACTTTCTGTAATTCGTAACACACCTGGATACCAGCTGGGGCTACAACAGGAAATGACCATCATTAAGGGAACTGAAAGCACCTTCAGTTTACCCTGAGAGCCTGACAATTCCAGAAAAGGTAGACATTTTAGAGCCTGAATTCTCTAGACCGGACTTTCAGTGTTAATCACATTCCCTGGATAATTGCACAGCTCCCTGCTTCACTATACCTGTGTGGTTTGCTTAAAGAGATGTTAACACCTCCATAATTTTGCCACTCCCATATTGAATGAGAGCCAGAGCAATTTCTTTTTCACTCTAGTTATCCTTTCCTGTAAATGCCTGGATATTCTCTGAAAGTTTAAGCAGATTGAGGGATTTTTGCCCTACCATAGCTCTGAGGAAAACTCAGTATTTGTTATTCTCAGATCTTAATGCCTGCTTGTGGTGATTTTAACGCTGCTCTTTAAAACTGCTGAGGTATTTTAATAATAGGACATTCTTTGTAGTATTGTTGAAATATTACATTATTCAATGTATCCAATTGCAATCCATTTTTCTCTGCCCTTGTGATGCATTATTATCGTGGACTCTGCAGAAGGATAATTTGGGGAGCAATTTTCTAGCAAACCATTGAAGGTGTTGCATCCCAAGTGTGAGGTGATGTGCCACTCTGTTCATGAAACCACATTACAAGGCCGAGAACCTTTTTTCATAGTAAACACTGTTTTAGCCCAGTGATCCCAGTGGGACTCACGCCTCCCGCCTTCCCTCCCTCAGTCGGCCTCACTTCACCTCAGGGATCTGACTTACAAATCCAGCTTCTGGTGCCCGGGATGCGTTGCCACATACAGGGCCCTGGCTGACATGAGATCACATTCTTCCTGAAGCTATTTTGTCCTTAGAGTTGGATTTCTCCCTGGCTAGGTCAAGTTTGTTACTTCCCTCAACTGGATATGGCTTTCTCTAACACAGAAATCATACACTGGTGGTCAATAGGTCATCTCTGACCCACAACTGTGGGGTTTTAAATGATTTTAAAAAAATTAAATCCTAACTATAACCGACTATTTTTAGAACAGTTTTAGGTTCACAGCAAGACCTAGTAAAGGTGCAGAGAGTCCCCATATCCCCCTGCACCCACACACGCAAAGCCTCCCCCATTATCAGCACCTCCCCTACCCCCCAGCCCCTACCACCCCCACTGGAGTGGTACAATTGTTACAATGGATGAACCTAAATTGACACATCATTATCACCCAAAGTCAATAGTTTACACTGGGTTCACTCTTCGTGCTATACCTTCCATGGGTTTGGACACATGTCTAGTGACATATATCTAACTATCAGAGTATCATACAGAGCGGTTTTAATGCCCCCAAAATCCTCTGTTCTCAATTTTTTTTTTTTTTTGAAAATTTAAAATCATTTTTTAAATGGTTGTCCAAATTTAAAACTCAGGAGTTTTTTTTCACATGAAAATCAGGACTTGTAGATTGTTTTGGCAATGCCGAAGCTTGGCCACACTATGGCACTAAGTTGAGGTTCTCCCTGCTAGGGAAGTCTGGTCCTCCCCAATTCACCACAGACTCCATTACTCCCCTACTGACTAAACTCTGGAGCCTTTTTGTTTTCTAAGACAGAGTCTTGCCCTATTGCCCAGCCTGGAGTGCAGTGGCACAATCTCAGTTCACTGCAACCTCCACTTCCTGGGCTCAAACGATTCTCCGCCTCAGCCTCCTGAGCAGCTGGGATTACAGGCGCCCGCCAACACGCCTGGCTAATTTTTTGTATTTTTAGTAGAGATGGGGTTTCACCATGTTGGCCAGGCTGGTCTCAAATTCCTGACCTCATGATACGCCCAGCTCAGGCTCCCAAAGTGCTGGGACTACAGGCATGAGCCACTGTGCCTGGCCAACTCTGGGGTCTTTACTGAGTCATCTGCCTGTCCATCTTGTAGATATTGAGGCTATGACCCCTGCTTTCACAGCTGTGGTGGGCAAAGACTATGAAATCACCTCTGTCCCTCCATTTAATTTCTCTCTTTCCTCAAACTAGTTTTGGTGAATTTCCTTCTCTGTCAGCAAAGGACCTTGGTCAGGATATCTTGGAATCGTCTAGGCCTCCCCTGTTAGTGGATCAGGAAGGCAGCTTAGGCTGCCTTTGGGAAGCCCTGTTTCCCCAAATCCCCTCTACCTGGTATACACACCACGTATATTTCCCTTCCCTTGAGTGTGGCTGTGACCTATGAATACAGTGGAATATCCCTCTCTGATACATGGCAAAGGGATTCTGAAGATGTAATCAAGGTCTATAATCAGTTGACTTTGAGATTATTAAAAGCAAGATGATTCCAGGTGAGCCTGACCTAAGCAGGTAAACCCTTAAAAGAGACCAGAAGCAGCTGCAGATGTTCTCCTGCTGGCCTTGAAGAAGTGAGCTGCCATGCTACAAAAGGGCCACAGGCTAGGTAGGACCTGAGGCCAAACCCCAGGAGAGTGATCCCAGCTGATATCCAGCAAGTAAAACGGAGACCACAGTTTTTTTTTGTTTTTTTTGTTTTTTTTGAGACGGGGTCTCTGTCGCCAGGCTGGAGTGCAGTGGCAAGATCTCGTCTCACTGCAAGCTCCGCCTCCGGGGTTCACGCCATTCTCCTGCCTCAGCCTCCCTAGTAGCTGGGACTACAGGCAACCACCACCTCGCCCAGCTAATTTCTTTTTGTATTTTTAGTAGAGACGGGGTTTCACCATGCTAGCCAGGAGGGTCTCGATCTCCCGACCTCGTGATCCACCCGCCTCGGCCTCCCAAAGTGCTTGGATTACAGGTGTGAGCCACTGCACCCGGCCCACAGTCTTCTAATCACAGGGAACTGAATCCTGTCAACCACCTGAATGAATTTAGAGGAGGTGCCAAGCTTCCGATGACATCTCAGTCCACTCCTGCTGCTGTAACAAAATGCCTTTGTCAAAGAACAAAATGTCAGCACATTGAGTTTTAAAGATCTAATTGGCTTTTATTAGTGATTTGTGAATTGGGCAACATCCTGTCTATGAAATAAAAGGAGCTCTGCTGAGCTGAGCAGAGGGGCTGGGCTTTACAGGCAGCAAAATGCCGAGGAAAGGAAAAAAAAAAAGAAAAGAAAAGAACAAAGAGCACATTGGTCATTTCAAAATTACCTTTCTTGTGTGGGCTGAAGTAGAGAGAATTTCCTTACCATGTTGGCTCAGGGTGACTCAGTCCCTTCTGATTGGTTGCTGTGAATCCCTTTCTTTTTTTTTTCTTTTTCTTTTTTTTTTAACTTGCCTGCTTGGGGATTTCCTCTATGTTGCACTTAACATGAGTGCCTCCATTCTGCTTTTGTCTGGTCTGCTGGGTCCTAGTGAAGGAGTTCAGTATGAAACAGCCTCCCATAAATTTTAACATCTTAGACTGGGTAATCTGTAAACAACAGAAATTTATTGCTCACAGCAGTGGAAGCTGTGAAGTCCAAGACCAAGTCACCAGCAGATTCAGCGTCTGGTGAGGCCTCACTCTCCACTTCAAAGAAAGCGCCTTCTATGCATCCTTACAGGGTGGAGGGGTCCAAAAAGTTCCTTTCAGCCTTGTATCAGGGCACTAATCCCATTCATGAGGGCAGAGCCCTCCTAACCTAACTACCTCCCAAAGGCCTCACCTCCTAATACGACCACATTAAGTTTCAATGTATGAAATCGGGGGGCCACAAACATTCAGGACATAGCAGATGAGATCACAGCTCCAGCCAACACCTGGACTTCAGTCTGGTGAGACCCTGAGCAGAGGACCCAGTCTGTCCTGGACTCCTAACCCACAACAACTGGGAGATAATAAATTTGTGTTGTTGCAAGACACTATCTTTGTGGCAATTTATTATGCCGCAATTGAATACTAATACAATAGCTTATCTATTTGATTATTTGCTTTCATGCCTGTACTCATATCCCCTCACAACCAGAATCATGTGAACAGCTTTCACCTAAGACCAGAAAACATGCTGTAGAGAATATTCTATGTTGTATCTGAATGTTTGTGTCCCTCCCAAATTCCTGTGTTGGAATCCTAACCCCCAAGGTGTTGGTATTAGGAGGCAGGATTTGAGAAGGTGATTAGGTCACGAGGGCAGCCCCTAGGAATGGGAGTAGTGTCCTTATAAAGAGTCCCAAGGGAGCTTGTTGGCCACTTTTACCATGAGAGGACACAGCAAGAGGGAACCGTCTGTGAACCAGAAGTCAGGCTTTTGCCAAACACCAAATCTGCTGGTACCTTGATTTCGAACTTTCCGGTCTCTAGAACTGAGAAATAAACTTCTGTTATTTATAAGTCACCCCCTTTATGGTATTTTGTTATAGCAGCCTGAATGGACTAAGACACTCTACTTCCAAAAGAAAAAAAGAAAGAAAAAAGGTGGAGGAGGGAAGCTGCAAACTCAAATGTCTCAAAAATACCTGGAAAACAAGCAGCTTGATCTAAGAGAAAATTTGGAATACCAACGCTGCAAAATGTTGTTAGATATCACCTGATCCAGTCCCTAATCTCATTTTCTGATGAGAAAACCAAGGCCCAGAAAAATTAAAAGACTCGTCCAAGTTCCCATACCTTGATGCATCATATTTTCCTATACTTGGCTTAAACCTTATGAATTCTTAGAGAAAGAACGCCTGCATCTGGCAGTGGGTATATAGGGGGAGGTTTAAGGAGTTGGTTAAAGAATGTCACCCTTTGCTGGAGGGATCCATATGTAACCCCTTGAGACTGCATTAGGTCCAGGTGGTTATTAATTTAACAAATACCTACCTCTCCAGCACCATTAGCAGCAGCTGTGGAAGCATGGAAGTAGAAGGTGTGGTCACTACCCTTAAGGAGTTTCTAATCTTCACAAGGAAGCAGCTTACTGCTCCCAGTTGAAACCACAGAGGGATTGTTGCCTATGCAGGGAAAGCAACACGCATTTGATGTGTGTTTTCCTCTGATCACTTTGGTAAACACTGGGACCCCTCAGCTCTCCCCACCCCCAAACTCCCTCAACTCACTGCAGTGCCTAAGAGTCGAACCCATGTTCCTGATCTTTCGTTCTGCCTGGAACCTTGTTTTCAAATACAGGATAAAAGGCAGTAACAGGTTGAGCAGCTCAGATCTAGAAATGGGGAAAGTGTGAGTTGTGGTAAAGAGGAGGTGGCGATAGCCCACGGTGGGCACTGCAGATGTCATTGGCCGGGGGGAGAATGGAGATGGGGGAATCTTGTCTGAAATGTGCATGGTGAGAGAGATTCCAGCCATTGCCTCTCAGACACCAACTCCTGCTTCATTTTACCTTCGAAACATCCAACCTTCTGTTTAAGAAAAACTGTTTCATTTAGCTCCCTGGTTTCAGACAGAGCCACACCCTAAACAGCAGGGACAGCTGTCTCCTCTATTATTAAACATCTCCTAGGATAGAGACACTGAGTCTTCCTTGGCCACCTCTTCCCTCTGCCCCACCCCAGCACACCAGCTGTCCCTCCTGGTTTCCCCATTTCCTTCATGATCTCACCATTTCCTAAGCCACCATGCTCCAACCTTGTAATTCACTTTAACTCTGTCCCTAGGTGCAAACAGTAACACGACTGTGTCCATTCTGTCCGTGAATAACTCTGCGGGTTGGCCTTTCTCTTCCATGGCTGTCATGGATGGTGGGCTGCCAGGATCACCGCAGAGGGTGGAGACCTCCCTACCCTCTCCAGCCTCATTCTTCCATGACTCCCTCCCCTAGGAGACCCAGGCCCTCTGGAGTGTCAGCTGGCCACGTAGCTTCTCAGCTCAAGAGCTCAAGTCTGTATTTCTCAACCTTCTCTGTGGCTTTGTGATTCACTCTGGGCCTGTGGCACATGAATGGAAGGATGCGTCAAATTCCAAGTTAGCCTCAACCTAAAGACCAGCCCCTTGCCCTGGACTTCCTCCTCCCTCGCCCCTTTATTAAGCAGCAGTGATGGAGTTACATGATAAGGACAGCAGAGCTGACCAGTCACAAGACAGAACTGCCACCTACCCACCATCTTTGAACTAGTATGTGAGAAAGAAAGAAATGAGAAGAAGGTGTGTGTGTTTTTTTAATTGAGGCATAATTAACACTCAAAACCTGCACAGAGCTTGATGTCCCCTTCACTGCTGTTTGACAGGTGTACACCTTACAGTTTTACAACCATCACAACAAACAAGATATAGAACACTGCATCTATGTTACCTAAGCCATTGTCTGTTGGGATTTCTTTGTTATAACTGCTTCATCTGTAGCCTAACTAGTACACCTCCCAAATGATCTTTCTGCTTCTAATCCCCTGATATTTCTTCAAGTAGATCTTCCTTAACTGCCAAGTTAGGTATTTTGCATTTTTGTTAAAGGACTATAAGTCTTCCTGATGGCTCTTCTCATTAAAATGAACCTACCCAAGCTTTAATAGCATTGCCTCTTTCTTCTCTTAGCTGAGAATTATCCTTTCTTATGCTGGCATGATGGTTTCTAACATGATCCCATCCCCAGTCAGATTTTGGTAGAGTTCCAGGAGGTCTTTAGTAAAATTACTCTGTGTGGTCCTGAAACTCCCTTGACACTGCATGTTTTAATTCTTTCTTGGGAGATGATGGAATGTGATGGAAATAACCAACTGAAACTTTTAACGATAGTTTGGAAGCATGCACCTATCACTGAAGGCTAAATTTTATGTTATTACAATAAATGGCATATATAGTGCTTATGACATTGATATGAGAAATTGCAGTTCTAAATTGTTTTCTGTTTAACGTTGGTACAAAACCACAGAAAGCGATCTGCCCACAAAACCTTTAATCGAGGTAATGGGTTTTAACTGAATGCCACATCTCACAGTTATTTTTGCCTTAAAGGTGAAATGGAGTTCAGATGCCTTGAAGCTGATGTCCCACTGTGACCAAAACCTATGCATTTACCTTCCCCCAGAAAAGACAGTGGTTAAAATTTGCTGAGACTTCTGAAAAAAAGATTAACTCATAAGCAGAAGGCAGAAGCAAGAATCTCCAGATAATTTCATCATTTAGATATCTGCCCCTCTAGAAAATAAAGAGGCAGAAAGCCTGGTCCTTACAGACCTTCAGGCCCCGAAATTCCTTAATTATGGTATTAGAAAAAGAACCAACTACTAGACCTGACTCAGAGAAGGAAGTCACTCCTGGTTTTTGCAGGAGTCTAATCATTAGAGCTGCAGAGAACCCAGAGGGGTGAATGTGTTCTGTCTCTCTGGGCCTGCCTGGCTCCTGAGTCAGGGCTTTATCCCACATCTGCCTCTGCTCTCTGTAAAGCAAACCCCTCAACTCCACTGTGGCCAGAGTTGGTAACACACCATCCCTGGGCTCCCAGCAAGAGGAGACTGTGAGTCAGATCTATCGTGGCCTCACTACTCTGCCTCCATCTCTCTGCCAGGGGGCTACTCAGCAGCAGATGGAAAACTTGCCCTTGGCTGAAAAGGAGAATGACAGCTCACTGCACTATCTGCACAGCTGTCCATAGGGCACCAGCACGGGTCTGCTCTGGGCTACTGCCAGGATGATGCTCGCAAGAAGTGCATTTCAGCTAAATATGGAAGACTTTCCTTATCATTCTGAGAGCCCCAGTGGTGAATGAGTGCACGTGCCACTTGTCACTGGGTGTCTCCAAGTAGATGCTACATGGTCTTCTGCCAGATTTACAGAAGAGACTCTTGCACTGAGCAGGAAAATGGATTATAATTTCTAAAACCTGTTCTTGTTAAGAACAGCCTTCCTCTCCGTCCCAGAACCCTTTGTCCTTTCAATCCTGCAACCAATTGACTCTCGCTGAGGCTCCCACCCTGAGCTGAGTCCTGGCCCAGGCTCTAGGACTAATGATGACCTCAGTCAAGTGGGATTTGAGGAGCTGGAACTCAGCACTCTGGGACGAGACGTCAAACAGCAGAGCTGCTGAGTCAAGATAGACTTCAGGGCCCAGTTGTGACACCTGGGTGCTGTCTTGTTTCTGAAATCAAGTCGCCTTTGTGAACCCTGGTCTTGGGCTTGGAATCCTAGTCTCATTTCTATCAGATCTTCTGTGTAAGAAGCCTGTGCAGGAACAGGGGAGGGCAGATGCTTTCCATTCACCCCAGGCTGTAGGCCAGAGACGGTCAAGAACTAAAACTGAGTCTCCATGTGCACTTGTACACACACACAGTCATAAACACACTCTCTCTCTTTCACACACACACACACACACACCAAATACGCCTCGCATTTGGTTCAGTTCAGGCCCTGGTTCACCAGATTCTTGAGGAGGGTCCACAAGCCCTCCCATATGTACTGAATTCAAGTTGAACTGTTGAGCCCGGTGGCCAGAACGCCAGACCTGAGGGACACAGCCAAAGCAGGCTGAGCCCAGTGAGCCCAGGCAGTAGAAGTTGTGTCATCCTGGGGTCAGAAGCAGGCAGCCAGCCAGTGGCTGCCTAGAAATAGTTGTGAGGCTCACAGTGACCAGCGGCTTCTGGCTTATAGTCAGCCCTCAGATAGCCCCAGAATGGAGATACAAGTCTCCCGCCTTTAAAGGCATAGCAAGGAGTGGACAGTTCCCTTCCTCTCCCCCATCTCTGGTCCCTGCTGTTATGACCTGTCTGGAATCCCAGGCCCCCAGGCCATAAAACTAAATATAGGACAAGGGCTGGGACTAGGCTATCCCTGACAATCGAAGGATAAAGATGTAAAATTTTATATTCAATAATGTACATGTGCACAAGCAAAAAACTAGAGGCAAAACTACATCAGTGTGGTTATTTTGGGTGGTGGGATTATGGGCGATTTTTATTTTTTGTCTGCTTTTCTGCATATCTTAAATTCTCTGCAATGAATATGTATTACTGTTATAATCGATAAAAGGTTAGTTTTAAAATTCATATGAAACTACGGTTTTATGGAAGTCATTTTGCAATCAAATCTATTTTGCTTACATGTGGAATTCTTATTTTTACTGTTCTTCCTTTATGCTTTTCCCTATCTCTATTTTTACTGCCCTGCTTTTAATGCTCTGATGGCCAGCTGTCCCCTCCAGCCAGGCATTCTGTGTGGAGGGTTTGAGTGACATGCACACACAGGAAACAATCCAAACTGCACAAAAGGTGCACAACGAGAGAAGCAGGTGCCTCTCCCTGCCCCTGTGCTCACTGGGCCCCTGGCCACTTCCCGCTGTTCCCTCAGGCAGGACTGGCTTCCCCACTCACCCCTGGCAAAGGTAAGCCTGCATTTTCTCCTATCCTCTGTCTAAAATTCTATTCCTATTAGAAAGCTGACACATGTCAGTTGTTCACTCATTCATTTATTCATTCACAAAATGGTTCCGGAGCATTGTCTCCACACCAAGTGCTGTGCTTGTCGGGGCTGGAGACACAGCCCTAAGCTAGTGTGCTGTGGAGGGTGACAGGCAAGGCTGGGGAGTGACCCGCCAGCCCAGGGGACTGGCTGCAGCAGCTCGCTCAGTTTATCCCCAGTGTGTTGTCAAATCTTAATATTTGCTGTGGGGCCATGACCTGGGAAAGGTTGGGGAGCTAGCAGTTCTTAGCATTGGGAGGACACTAACCAGAATTTATCACAGTGATAGCTAGCATTATTATACCACATACTTGTGTGTGTGTGTGTGTGTGTGTATATATATATATATGTACATGCTGCATTTATATGTCTATGGGTTTAATGTTCTGATTAAAATATTGTTTTCCGATTATTTTAACAAGCAAGCTTTATCCTAATGGCACCTAACATTACTGAGGACCAAGTTTGTGCCATGCTGTAGTCTAAGTACTTTTAATATAAAATCTCATGCATTCCTCACAACAGTCCTGTGCTGTAGCTTCCATTAGTATTCCCATTAAATGGATGAGAAAATGGTGACAAGGATGGTAAGTAATTTACTGTAAGGTCACAAAACCAGTCAGTGGTGGGTCTTGGTTTTAGATCCAGAAGGTCTGACTCAGAGTTTCACTAACGTGTTGATTCCCAATTACAGACACTGAGAACGCTCTCTGAGTACCGGCTAAGAAAAGTTCCGGAGCAATGAGGCCCACGTGGGGAATACCAGCCTAGTCTCGGAGAGTTAGAGAACTTCCCAGAAGGGAGGAAGCCAAAGGTGAGACTGAAGAACTGGAGGTAAGTGAACAAGGAGGTGAGAACATTTCAGGTGGAGAGATCAATGGTGAGGTTGAGAGAAGCAAGGCCGCTTGTAAAGGAAACAGCCAAACTGCCTGGAACTCAGGGGTGGACTTTGCATTAATACCAGGCTAAGGGGTTGGGCTTTTTGTTAAGGCCAATGGGAAGCCATTGAATTTTAAGGATTCTAAGAAGTAAACGCTATAGTGACATGTGCTTTTAGAGAGATCCTCTACTGTTTTAATGTGGAGAATGGGTTGGGAGGGACAAGACTGCAGCCGCGGAAACAGGTCGCTGTGATGCGGAGAGGGAGGATAGGAGCTCCCCCTGCACAGTGGCAGTGAGGGTGGGGAGAGCAATCACCTTCCCTTATTTGCATTTCCTCTGCATTTTGGTTTGAGGGCTCTGCCATGCTGGCTGGTACTTGCTTAAATAATGCCTTCAAGCATATTGTTCTTTAGCTGTTTCTGTTTATTCATCCTGTCTCAACTGGACTGTAAGCTCCCCCAGGATAGGAACCACTTTTATTTATTTATTTATTTTTTAAGATGGAGTCTTGCTTTGTTGCCCAGGCTGGAGTGCAGTGCACAATGTCGGCTCACTGCAACCTCTGCCTTCCAGGTTCAAGTGATTCTCCTGCCTCAACCTCCTGAGTAGCTGGGATTATAGGCCCGCGTCACCACACCTGGCTAATTTTTCTATTTTTAGTAGAGACGGGATTTCACCATGTTGGCCAGGCTGGTCACAAACTCCTGACCTCAAGTGATCCACCCGCCTCGGCCTTCCAAAGTGCTATGATTACAAGCGTGAGCCACCGCGCCCAGCCAGGAACCACTTTTAACACATACCCATTAGTCCTGGGCACAGTAGTGGACATGGAAATGAGCTATTGCTGTGCTTTGAATAAATAAATTATCATGTTTGTTATCTCAACGACCTTACCATCAAGGAGTTTTATAATCTAAATGCATCTTGCTGAAATCAAAGGCTCTTTCTCTAGCTTTTTCTTTTGGCTTACATGTAATCACATGCAAAGCAAAACTAGGTAACTAATATATATAAAGTGCCCCGGTAAAACAGTGCAGAGGATGAGTAGGAAGAATTAGTTATATGCAGATAGATGCGTGTGTTTACCACCACGTGTTTGTGTGTTTTGAGTACACAGGGCCCTATAGGATTTGTTTATCTTGCATCAAACTGGATTTAGCTTCTTAAAGTCCATTTTTCTCTTCTTTAGACCTTCTGAAGGATTCATGCACCAAATAACTAAATTATGTCTTGGTAGCTAAACAAATTATGCTAAATTATATGCCATGAATATTTTATAATTCTAAACCCTGAAGCCAGACTCCAGACAGTCTTATGTCTGCAGCAACTCGTATCATACCCAGATGAATTTGGCTGAAGACAAATGACTTCTTTCTAAAAAACGTAACTTTTTTTCATGTTGCGTTTTTCTTTAAGAATGTCTCAAAGGTTTTATTGCAAACAGATAATGATAGTAAATGCACTTCACCTTCCTCTTAGCAGGCAAAAGCAAGCAATTGTGCTTCATATAATTTAACTCTCTCCTGACAAGACCACTTAAGGGAAGTAGTGGTCCAACTCAGGCATGCATTGAACAGATACGAATAAACAGGGCACAATCATCCATGGTTCAACTAGTTTCACATACTTCCTTTGTCTTAGAACTTGTCCTAGCTGTTGAAATTGCCTACAAAATACATTTTTCTAAATAATGAGGTTTGAGTCACCCAGGGGTAGGAAGGAGAGAGAATTGCGGCTGCGTGTGATCTCAGTATTAAGAAAGATCAGAACTGCTTATACGTTACAGTTGGTTTCCTTCTCCTTCTTCTTTCTCAATCACCTTTGCTAGTTTTGATCCTCCCCTTCTGGTGTTAAAAGAAAGACCTACCCTACCAAGGTTCATGGTTGTGCTCTCAAAAAGACCAGCAGAAGAAAATGATGAAAGCGTAAGTTAATAAGGCTCTGCTGGCCCCTCTCCTTGGCTCCCGGGATGCAGAGTCTTGCAGGTTAATGCTTCCAATTGAGCAACTTCAAAATGGCTGTGAATCGGAGGAGGGCGGAGAGAGATCTGCGTCTCTCCCAGCTTCTTCGGACTGTTCCGTAGGCACCGAGACGAACCGAATGGAACTGGAGCGATTGCATAGGCGTCCAGCAAGAGGCTGATGAGGACGCCAAATAATGGAAACAGACGATTTTGTTGGGAGGGTGGAATTTCTGGGAGACAGCTCGTTCTTCTTTAGTTCTTTGTTTTTTGTTTGTTTGTTTTTTAAATTTCTGTTAATCTTACTTTTTCATCTGTGCAATAAATGAATAAAATTTCTTTTTAAAATACTGCTGACTCATGGTAGCACAAAAGAAGCCAGAAGCATTTTTTCTGTCTAATCAGCAGACTAAATTTCCAGAGATAGGGTTACCATCTTCTTCCCCAGAAAAGGGCAAGGAAAAATTTAAAGAAAACGAAAAACACATTACTCAGAGGCCACTGGGCAAATCCCTGAGATGGTCTGATTCTGGGTATAAGCCCAGAATGTGATCAGGAACAGGCTAGCCTGGAGGCTGGAAACCTCCAGGCTAGCCTGGAGAGTCTTCGGGTCAAGCCCCACCAAAGCTGGGAGTAATAGAGGAAGGTGGATTAGCAGCCATGGGTTAATGGAAAGAGAAGGAACACAGGAGCCAGAGATGTGGGAGGGAATCCTGGAGCTGCCACTTACTAACCACATATCCATTAACCAGTTACCAGGCCTGGTTGAACCTCAGTGTTTTAATCTTTAAAATGGCTGCAAATTATACTCACTTCCCAGGGCTGTTATAAGATTGCAACGAAATAATTGCTTGAAATCGCCGAATACAGTGTCCAGAGCCTAGCAGATGCTCCATAGCTACTAGGGCTTGCAAGATGAGTTCCATCTCAACTGACTCTGTTCTTTCTGTAGTGACCCTATCTCTCCCTTCCCACGAAGCAGTCACCGACTGCCCACGCACTCTTCTCACTCGCCACCATTTATCCCTGTTCCACCCCTTTCAGAGAGGAACTCAGAAAGGAATTTCATAGAGGCCGACAGGGTGCAGGACATGCTACCCCAATATATGGCACCTTGGAGGTCAGAGGTGCCTTTCTGTGGGACAGATATCCATGGAAGAATTCTCTGTCCTACTTCTGAACGTAGGTCATAAGACCCTCACGCAATAGGTGTTCTATCCTGTTCCCGGGAAAAGGGATGTCTTACAGAGACACAGAAAAGAATCACAACAAACAGCCCCTACTTTGCTCTACCCACTGCTCCTTACTGTCACATCACACCCTTTTTGTCCAATCAACTATTTCCCCACAACTATCTACTTCTTTCCACAGACTTAGCATAAAAAATAGATAGTTTTCCCTGGGTCTTTGAGTCTTCATTTCCAGAGGCTCCCTGTCATGTAAAATTTTAGTTAAATAAACTTGTTATGCTTTTCTCTTGTTACTCTGCCTGTTATTATAGGGATGTCAGCCATGAAGCTTGCAATTGTTGAGGAAAAGATATGATTTCTTCTCCCCTACAAAACATTTATATTCAAGAATATCTAATAAGTTTTTTCCTTTCTGGGACTATTTGCATGTGAACTGGGGATTAAAACAAAACTATTCTAGCAGAGCAATTTTAGTCCTCAGCAATCTAATAAGGGAGGCATGTTGCTTTTGTTTTGTTTGCAGGATGGGATAATAAGGAATCCTTCAGTGGGCCTTTAAAATCATGCAAATAAGTATCTCTTAAATGCCTGGCTGAGCCTCTAAATTTAACTACCAGTTTAGAGAAAACACAGAGGACAGAGGAACTTGATAAATGACACGAAGGGAATGCAACAAGCATTTTTCCCTGTATTTTTTCTGAGTTTTTCCCATGCAAAACCTAGACTGTGAAAGCTTCTATAGGACAAATAATATTTTTATAAATCAATTTCAAGCAAGAGAAATGTTGGGGGAACCTGCAGATTAAGAGGTATAAAACACAAATTTAATCACAAGCTATGGACCTTAGTTGGAACCTAAATAACATTAAACAAATTATTAAATGAAAGTTATGACATTTATGAGACAAATTGGAGTTGAGCATTAGTTTAATTTGACATCTGGTGATATTAAGTGTAATTGTTAATTTTGTAAGTGTGATAATATTATAGTTGTTTTTTAAAAAGAGTATATTTAGATACACACACTGAAATATTTACTAATAACAAGGTCTGTGATGGTTAATTTTATGTGTCAACTTGGCAAGGCCGTGGTGCCCAGTTGTTCAGTCAAACACCAGTCTACATATTGCTGTGAAGGTATCTTTTTAGATGTTACTATGATATGGTTTGGCTCTGTGGCCCCACTTAAATCTCATTTTGAATTGTATTCCCATAATTCCCATGTGTTGTGGGAGGGACCTAGTGGAAGATAATTTAAATCATGGGGACGGTTTCCCCCATACTGTCTTTGTGGTACTGAATAAGTCTCATGAGATCTCATGGGCTTATCAGGGGTTTCCGCTTTTGCTGCTTTCTCATTTTCTCTTGCCACCGCCATGTTAGAAATGCCTTTCCCCTCCTGCCATAACTCGGAGGCCTCCCCAGACACGTGGAACTGTGAGTCCAATTAAACCTCTTTATAGTCCCTGTCTCAGGGATGAACTATGAAAACAGACTAATACAGATGAACATTTAACTAAGTAGACTTTGACTAAAGTATATACCATTCATAATGTAAACAGGCCTTACCCAATCAACTGAAGGCCTTAAAACCAAAGGTTATGGTTTCTAGAAGAAGCAATTCTTTCTTAAGACTGCAACATAGAAACTCCACCCAAGTTTCCAACCTGTGGAATTCAGACTCAAGACAGCAATGAAAACGCTTACTCAAACTACTAGCCTCTACAACTGCATAATCCAATTCCTTAAAATAAATCCAGATAGATAGATAGATAGATGATAGATAGTTCTGTTTCTTCAGAGAACCCTTGACTAAAATATGGTCTTTTGTCTGACACTTGCTTCAAAATAAGAGAAATGGGGGGAGTGTATTGGCAAATAGATGGGGCGCAACAGAGCATGGGTTAATGGCTGTTAGGGCTGGTGAAGGATATTTTTTAAAATAGGAGTAATAGTATCTAATTTTATGTATGTTCAAAATTTTCCATAATAAAACTTTTAAAATAAGAAGCTCTCCTGATCCATGCAATTATTTCCCAGGCTCATTTTGCAAGGCTGCAAGGGTCACATAAGCAAATTTTTAACCCAACTCAGTAATTTTAAGCCCTCCTCCCCCATGCTGCCCCGTGAGCAGTAGGGTCTGCCACTTGGCTAACTCAGCATCACAAGGGTGCAGCCAACAGCAGGGGCCAACTCCCGAGCAAGGCTGCCTTCCTAGGACGACTTCCAGAAACAAAGGCAGCTGGACTCCAGGAGAGAGCTGGGAAGCCCTGCCGTTACAGAGCAGGGACCTGAGACCCAGGAAAGGGAACGGCTCACTGATGATCACTTGGGTCCTGAGAGATGCAAAACTGGTTCTGGAGTCTTGTTCTTTGAACTCTCCATCAATGCTGTCCCATGAACATTCTTGTTTCCCTGAAAGGGTCAACTGATCCCATGGAAAAAACAGCAGCCCAGCTCTCCTCTAGCCCCCTTTCACTTTTTAATGAACTATTTCAGGTATACTAAAAGGATCTCTGACAATAGCATAAGTAACTTGCCACCCAGCTTTAAAAAATTAAACATTACAGTTAGCCCAACACAGTCAGCCCTCCTCAGATTCACTCGCTTGCTTCCCTCCTAAGAGGTAACCATCCCCCTGAACTTAGGCTACAGCCTGAACATGCATTTTCTTTCTTTCCTTTAAAAAAAAGAAAACAAAAAGATGATATGTTGAATTTTTAAAATTGCCATGAATTTTTAAATGCTTACACTATATATATATGTCACCCATAAACACTATACAGTATATTCATCATCATGTTTTAAATTTTTACGAATGTTTTCATATTATAGGTATCCTGTGAAACTTGTCTCCTTAAGCTCAACAATACGTTTTTAAGATTTATCCTCATTGATACAAGTAACTCATTCACTTTCTCACTGCTAAATTGTAATCCACTGTAGGAATGTACCACCATTTATTGATCCATTTCTCCTGTGAGAGCATTTCGGTTGTTTTTAGTTCTTTTTTACAAACAGGGGCAGAATGAACAGTCTTGCAGTTTCCTTGTGCACAGTTGAGGGCCTTTCTCTAGGCCTCTTTTTCAATCCATTGTTTCCCCTCCATCCTCTTTCCCGCCAAGTTCGTGGGGGAAACACTTACAGCGCTGGCCCGTATCTTCCATGAGTTAAGTGTTTGCTCTCTGTCTCCCTGAGCAAAGTGAGAGGTGTGGAGTAGTTAGTTAATTAATTCAGGAAGGCATCACTCCATAACTGAAGATTTCCTCGTAGGGTCTTTAAGAATAAGATTTGGGGGCTTAGTTATCTGAATAATTGCCCTGTCTAGACTCCACTGCCTCCTCCCTGAAGTTCTTGGCAGTATCCAAAAGGGGTTAGCGTTTATGGAGCACAGTTAAATATAGACATCTAGGAATAAAAGGCCTAATTAAGAACCAGGAAGTTGCTCTTGGGAAGTGAAAAAGTTTGCCAAGGCGTCCATAGCTGTGCCAAAGCCCAATTTGGCAGGGAAATGCTGAGTTCCAAAGTGGGGAGGGGGAGGTTTCTCCCCCACATCACCAGGGCATGCTGGCTGGCTGCATCTCATGTTTCCCCAAGTCACACTTTCTCCAATTCCGAGGAAGGACACCACCGAAGGCAACTGAATTCGATTCCCTCCTGTGTCAGAGTCGCTCTCTCCGATTTCTCTAAACTACACATTTACCAGGATGAGTTTTAGACTCTGAGAAACGTTTCTAATTCAAAATGCATTTCTGATCCTTCAGACTTGGGAAGGACTGGCATTTACCTTTATGCCAAATTCCCCTGACCATGAGAAGTAACACAGCAGAAACCCCCTTTTCAGCCTGCTGGGAGGGAGCAGGGTCAAGACCAATATTCTAGCTTGTCAGTTTTCAGTGAACTCTTGCTCTATTTAAATTAATATGGTTTCTCAAATTCAACATGCTAATCTGGGTATGTGGCCATGTTTCTAGCAGATTCTCAGGGATTAAAAGTAAGCTTGAGTTAGGAATGTTTATTCTTCATACAAATATAAATGAGATTCTTAAAGCTCTGTAACATCCCCTTGATACACAATATAAAGTTCATTTTTCTCTAGCCCTCATTAGAACGATGGAGGCTGCAGGGAGCAGCACAGACCTGGTTCTGAGCTGTCCCAGGCGGGGTGCATCCTGACCTCACCTGTAAATGGGGTTGCCTGTCTCCTAGGGTGCCTGGGTGGATCAATGGAGATAATGTACTGGAAAGCACTTTGAAAAATACAAAGTGCAATTCAAATGGGTTATTGACAGCCCTTTGTTAAGTGTTCGTTTGATTGCTGAATGTCCTTGAACGCAATGAAGCATCATTTCTTATAAACCGTTTTATAACTCAGACCTTTTTACTAATTCTGAACGACCTTCCCTCCAATCAGTTCAGCTCTTATGGTTTTATTCTAAAGCCCAGGAAGCTGCCACATGGAATCTTATAAAGTAGAGGAAAAGACTTTACCTCGAGGTCACCTTGTATCTCACCCCTGTCCCCACCTCTCCAGCAGGAATCCCCTCTGCATCACCACAGATATTCCCCAGGCCCCCTGGCTTTGAAATCTCTGGTGAGAGCAGCTTCCCAGGGCACCCAGCAGCCCTTCCTACTGATGGGCCTCTCTCTCCAGCTGATGCTTCCAGCAACCAAAAGCCACTTCCACTCACAGGCTCTAGGCCGGCTATCTACAGCAGGGGTCTGCAAACGATGGCCCATGGCCCAAATCCACTCTGAAGGCTGTTTCTATACAGTTTGTAAGCTAAGAATGGTTTTTATATTCTAGAATAGTTTTACATTTTTATAATGTGAAAACATTTTACATTTTAAAAAGAATATTTCCTAACATGAAAACTATGTAAAATTCAAATTTCAGCCAGTCTCGGTGGCTCATGCCTGTAATCCCAGCATTTTGGGAGGCCGAGGCGGGCGAATCATTTGAGGCTAAGAGTTCGAGACCAGCCTGGCGAACATGGCACAACCTCATCTCTACTAAAAATACAAAAATTAGCTAGGCATGGTGGCACAGGCCTGTGATCCCAGAAACTCAGGAGGCTGAGGGAGGAGAACTGCTTGAACCCAAGTGGCAGAGGCTGCAGTGAGCTGTGATGGTGCCACTGCACTCCAGCCTGGGCAACAGAGCAAAACCTTGTCTTAAAAAAAAAAAAATTCAAATTTTAGTATCTATAAAGTTTTATTGAAACACGGCCACGCCTACTTCTTCTCATATTGTCTATTTTTTGCATTACAGCAGCAGGGTTGAGTAGTTGTAACAGAGACCATATGGCCTGCATAGCCGAAAATATTTAATATCTGTCCGTTTACAGAACATCCCCTAATTTTGGAGTTCTACAGGCAATCCTAATCCTGCTTCAAATGTGTTAATAATGTTATGTCATTTACCCATCCTAACAACTTTTTAAGGGCCTATTAAGGTCCAGGTGTCATGCAGGGGACTGGGGATGTAAAAAAAAAAAAAAAAAAAAAAGTAGTATTAATAATATTTAGTGGTTTCTAACTTCAAGGGTCTACGATCTAGTAGAAAACAAAGGATGCACCCAGTGGTTTAAGATCACACGCCCTGGAGTCAGACAACCTGGGCTTGAATCCCAGCTCCACCCTTACTAGCAGAGCCACGTTCACTAGGCAAGTTATCTGAACTGCCTATGTCTCAGTTTCCCTTATCAGTGAAATGGGGATAGTCATAGTATGGACCTTAAAGAGCTGTTGGAAGGATTAAATGAGGCGATATGTGTAAAGGGCCTGGAATCATGCCTGGCCACAGTAAATGTTCAATGGGCATCGTTACTGTCACAGGCAAACAAACAAATACAATGATGTGCTGTGGAGGCAGCAACAGAACCTGCTAAGGAGAGAATAGGGATAAAAAGTGGGACACGACTGCTTCTGTCTGGTAAGGTGTGGGGCTGAGAACGGCTTCATGCCTGTTGGAGTGTTAGAGGACAGACAGGTGTTTTCCCAGCAGACAAGTGGGATGGTGATATTTTAAGGAGACTGCATTTTAAGGAAGCTGCATGAGCAAAGATGTCCCAGACTGATCTCATCTTCCCCCCATCCCCCACCCCATCACTCCTTCCCCTCTGCTCCGCATCTCCTTGAACTGGACTCCTCTCTCCTCAGCCCCCATCACCATCACCATCAGCTGCTCAAGACAGGACACACGGGGAAGGGGACATTCTTGTCTCCTCCCCCAGCTCATCTCCTTCACCAGGTCATGCTGATGCTGCCTCCTGCATATCTCTCAAATCCATCCCCTCTCTGTATCCATAGATCTCTCTCTATCTCTGTGTATTCCTCGAATGGCTTCCCCTTGCTCTGAGGATCAAATCCCACTTCCTGACCCTGTGGGGTCCATTCCTCCCCTCCACCTCTAACCCCAGCCAGCCTCACTTTCCTTCCAGTCCTCAGATGCTGGCTTTTCCCTCTGCCTGAAAAGGTTCCTTCCTCTTTCCACCCCACTCTCCCCGAAGTACTCACCTTTCAGGCAGCCGTCTCAATGCCACTTCCTCAGGAACACTTCCTGACTCTTGCACTAGGCTGCTACCCTCTTTGGGTACTCTGTCCTTACCACAATCAGAATTGATTAATTATTTGTGTGCTTGTTGTATATAATCTGAAGACTCCATGAGAGCAGGGATTTTATGGATTTTGCATGGATGCCCCGAAAGAAGCCCAGCTTCGAAAGCAGTGGCCGGCAGATAGTTGGCACTCAAAAAATATGTGTTGAATGATTGTGTTTTTCTCGCCAGACAGTAAGCTTCAGTAGACATGGGCTGTGTCAATATTATGTCCCCACAGCCTGGTGTTTGGCTTGTGCGAGATATGCCATAAACATTTGTTCGATAAACAAATAAATGAATGACTTCAAAAATACATCTCCAGCCAGGTACAGTGGCGCATGCCTGTAGTCCCTCTAGGCTGAGGCAGGAGGATTGCTTGAGTCCAGAAGTTTAAGTCCAGCCTGTGCAACATAGCAAGACCCTGTCTCTAAAATAAATAAATATATATATATACTTTCCATTTGTGGCCTGATTTGTGGTCTGAATGGCAGGGAACTCTGCCTTCACCTCTGAAGAGATGTACACTGTGCTTCTGACAGCATAGCCTAAAAGGGCAGAAACATCTTAGCAGCCAATCCCACTAATACAACCATCATGTCTCAGGAATGAAAAGGACCTTGTGGATGATTTAATTCAGTCCCCATTTGATATGTGACTCCTTTCTGCACTGCTCTCATCATGCCTTCATTCAGCCTACACTGGAATACTGCAAGAAGCAATAACTCACTGCTTCCTGAGGAAAACAATCCCATCTTTTGCCACCTCTGCTTGATAGAAGTTTTTTGTGATCCTGAAGCAATAGCTGGCACCTCATAGCTTCCATCCATGGGTCCTAGCTCTAGTCCTTAGGGCAATGATTTTTAAACTATGAGTTGCAACCCATTAATAAGTCAGAAAATGAATTGAATGGGTCTTGACAGGTATTTTTTTTTTCTCCAATGAAAAAGAATAGAATAGGATAGAAAGAATAGAATAGAAGGCCAGGTGCAGTGGCTTACGTCTGTAATCCCAGCACTTTGGGAGGCCAAGGCGGGCGGATCACGAGGTCAGGATATTGAGACCATCCTGGCTAACATGGTAAAACGGTTCACTAAAAGTACAAAATTAGTCTCAAGCCTTGTAGTCCCAGCTACTCAGGAGGCTGAGGCAGGAGAATGGTGGAAAGGAGCCAGTGGAGCTGGATCATGAAAGCCTGGGAGACTGGAAGGGAAGGGAAAGGGAAGGGAAGGAAGGAGGGGAGGGGGAGGGAAGGGAGGGGGGGGGGAAGGAGGGAGGGAAGGAGGGGGAGGGGGAAGGAGGGAGGGAAGGGGAGGGAGGAAGGAATGGAATTTTTCTGGTGTGCTTATTTCAGTTACATATGGGTGTTTACACATATTCTGTGTTGAGATATAACACACATATATATACACACATATATATAAATAAATAAATATATATATAAATAAATATATATATATATATATATATATATATATATTTTTTTTTTTTTTTTTGGAGACAGAGTCTTGCTCTGTCGCCCAGGCTGGAGTGTAGTGGTGCTATCTCCGTTCACTGCAAGCTCCACCTCCCACGTTCATGGCATTCTCCTGCCTCAGCCTCCCGAGTAGCTGGGACTACAGGCTCCCGCCACCTCGCCCGGCTAATTTTTTGTACTTTTAGTAGAGACGGGGTTTCACCGTGGTCTAGCTCTGCTGACCTCGTGATCCGCCCGCCTTGGCCTCCGAAAGTGCTGGGATTACAGGACTGAGCCACCGCACCAGGCCAACATATAATTCTTACTGTAGGTAACAGCCAAGCAGCTTTGAAAACCAGTGTCCTGGAAAATTAGCAGACTTGTACTTTTGATGGCCCTTTCAGTGTGAGAAGACCAGTTGAGATGGCTTCTAAAGCCTTCTCCTCCCAGCCCCAAGCCCCTGGCTCCTTCCCTTGTTTGCATATGATGTGGTTGTTGGTTGCTTTCCCCTGGAACTCTCTCTACAGCCCTATCAAAGAGTAGTTCTGGGAAACAGCAGCTAACAGCATTCTCTAACGCCACATTTCTCTCTCACCAGCAGTTGGTGTATATTTTGTAGTCCTAGTGTTTTTCTGAAAATAAAGACAGACAAAAAATCGGGGTGAGGAATTCTGCCTTATCTCTTTAATCCATCATTACACTAATGGACCCAAACAGCAGACATAGACCTTTTTCTGTCTTCTTTGTCCAAATCTCATTGTAGCTGTGCTATTCTCTCAAGGTAGACCAAAATCTAATTAGTTAGAGTTTTTGTTTTGTTTTGTTTTTTGGCTGCCACAGAACACTATTGTCTCAGATTCAGATTCCTGTCAGCTAAGTCTTGTTCACATAATAAACCATGTCTATTCCATCCTGTACTTATGTGGGAACACTGTGGGGTAGGAAGTTAAATTTTCCCAGTTAAATTGCTTCTTGTTGGGATTCAGTCTATGCCGTAGGAAGTTAAATTTTCCCAGTTAAATTGCTTCTTGTTGGGATTCAGTCTATGCCCCTGATGATACCATGTTGGGTCCTGATGATCTCATCTCCCTTGTTCACCATTCCTCCCACCACTTCAGCTTTTGAGCCTTTGGTATAAAGGAAAGAGCAATGACTTTGGGTTCTAGGGCTCAAATCCCCAGTCTCTGCCTTCATCTCAGTGTACCTTCAGGAAAGTTATTTAACCTTTCTATAACATAATATCTATCCCGCAGTTTTATAAAAATTCAATTAAATGATGTTATATGCATATATATCACATCTCATCTGACACATAGTGGGCTTGTAATAAATAGTAATCATGAATAGCAACAACAACAAAATATGTGAACTCGACCGGAGGAAATAAAGCTTTTTTCACCACTAGAAGCACCCCTGTGGGCTGAGAGTTTCCATGATCACAACCATTAAGTACAGCCACTCAAGCAGTTCCCAAGTTTTTTCATTACTTGGGAACCAGCCTATTTTTATTTTTCTTACCCTCAACAACATCCTGAGAGAACTATCAAATGCTTTGTTGAAGTCCAAACACAAGGCTGGGTGTGATGGCTCACGCCTATAACTTCTGGGAGGCTGAGGCAGGAGGATCACTTGAGCCCAGGAGTTCAAGACCAGCCTGGGCAACATAAGGAGACCCTGTCTCTACAAGTAGAAAAAAATTAGCCAAGCATGGTGGCACATACCTGTAATATCAGCTTCTTGGGAGGCTGAGTTTGAAGGATTGCTTGGGTCCAGAAGTTTGAGGCACAGGGAGCTGTGATCATGCCACCAAACTCCAGCCTGGGCAACAGAGCAAGACTCTGTCAAGAAAGAAAGAAAAGAAAAACATCATAAAAAAGAAAAGAAAGGAAAAAAAGGAAAAGGAAGGAAGGAAGGAAAGAAATGAAGGGAGGGAGGGAGGGAGGGAGGGAGGGAGGGAGGGATGGAGGAAGGAATCCAAACACACAATTCAGTTGACCTCTCAAGACTCTGGTCCCAAAACACCAATGAAAAAGAAAGAGGAAGAAGAGAAGAGTTGAGATCAGCCTGTTGCGACCTGTTCCTTGTCAGCCTGTGCCATGTATTCATGGTCCCCACATTCTCGGCGAAGTGTTCACCAATTAACCCTTCCGTGATCAATTCCTGTGCAAGCTGGACAACATGCTTAACTATCTGTAGTCTGTAAAATGAACTTGTTTTTCATCTTGAAAAATGGTGAGATGTGTTCATGGGCATTTTTTTTTTCCAGCACATCTTCATTTCCCTAAGATTCTTTAAATTTCAAGAAGTAATGACTGAGAATCTGATTTGCAAATTGCCTCAGTACCTTGCAACATTATTAATTTATTCCAGAGATCTGAACTCATCAAGAGCAGCCACATGCTTCTTAAAAGCTTACTGGTGGGCTGGGTGCGGTGGCTCATGCCTGTAATCCCAGCACTTTGGGAGGCTGAGGTTGGCGGATCACAAGGTCAGGAGTTTGAGGCCAGCATAGCCAACATGGCGAAACCCTATCTTCTACTAAAAATACAAAAACTAGCCAGGCATGGTGGCATGTGCATGTAATCACAGCTACTCGGGAGGCTGAGGCAGGAGAATTGCTTGAACTCGGGAGGCAGAGGTTGCAGTGAGCCAAGATCACATCACTGCACTCCAGCCTAGGCAAAACTCCATCTCAAAAAATAAAAATAAAAAAAATAAAAAGCTCACTGGCTTCCATGTCACTGGCCAGTGCTCATTCTTTCTTTGCATTCTGTTCTACTATTCTCCTTGTTGGATAAAAGAGACAAAAGCAAGTCTTGCAGGGTTCTGCCCTCTCCAAACTGCCCAGCTACAGTTTCACCATCAACTCCAAGCTCTAGATCTGCCGCTGTCTTCCCTGAGCTTCTTGCCTGGAACGTCATTAAGTCCTTTTTGTTGTCTTTAGAAGTTTCTTGCATGCCTCAGCTCATTTTAAACTTTCACCTTGCCAATACTCCTCTTGTAATCATTCTTGGTTGTGTGTTTTTTCTCTGCAAAAGTCTTTGTGAAACCTGAGCTCATTAAGTCCATTGCAGCTACTTTGGCTTCTTTAAATACTTCCAAATTTTCTTCCTCCTCGAGACTGTCGTGGTTGCAGAGACTGAGTTCATTGTTGAGAGGTTTTCACTATCAGGAAAGGTTCTCTCTGGTAGGGTCACATATCGCAGAAGTGCACAGTGGGCCTGTTTTCTCTCTGGTCCTATTGATATTTGCCTCCCTAATGGCTTAAGTAGGTGTCCAACCATATCCAGATTTTCTCTTCTTGCCTATAGAAAACCCCAAAATGACACTTTCTTCTTTTGGACTGAATACCAGGTATAAAGTAGTGAGTTGCACGCTGCCTCCTGCCCTTTTAGACCAGCGTACAACCCAATGAGCTTATCAGAGAACTGCTGACTGCAGCTGGGCAAGTTGTAAATTAAAAGTCTGGGATCTTTCTTTTTTGCTTTTCTAAAAGAACCCTTTGTGAGTAATAACAATCCCTGTTAGATCTTACTGAGTGCTGATGTTTTTGCCAGGCAATTTTCTAAGAACTTGAAAGGTATCATTTCATTTAATCTCGCCAACAATGCTTTTGGGTAGGACCTATTATTGCTTCCATTTTATAGATGAGGACACTGAAGTACAGAGAGGTGAAGAAAATTTGCCACAGTCATGGAAGAAGTAATGGCGGGGCCATGATTGGACCTGACCCACTAGTGTATGTCCTTGCCAACCACATCATATGGAGGTATCCCCAATCTTGTTATTATCCCATGGGTATTTTTACTTCTATGCTGGATGCTGTATTTATCTCCATCAAGTATTATCCTTTGGTCTTTTTATACGTGTGCTGGATCATGTATTTATCTCCATTAAATGTTTCCCTGCCAGTTTCACCTAGGACCCAGGGCCTATAAATGTCTTCTTGAATTTTGATTGTCTATAAATTCATTGAATACTTCCACTTTTATGTCAGAAATCCTGGCTTTCTAAATCTCCCTCTATTATCCTTCTTATGACTACCCTGACCTTCAATAACTTGTTTATATGTCTGTGAGTTCCCTGATATAAGGGGCGATTACTTATTCATTTTTGGTGTCTGTTGAATAAATGAATGAATGAACGAATGAATCCCATGTATTCATTCACATTCTCAACTTTTAGGAAGTGCTGAGTAGGCTGACTCTCAGGGGAAACAATAGCATCTGGGTTTTTCAAGAATGATGCTGTCTTTTTCCTGGTGGGGTTGACCTTTCCAAGTAGACTGCCTGGTGGAGTGTCATAAAACTCCCTCTTCTCACAAATTATCCCACATGCCTGCAATTCCACCATGAAAGATTTATTCCTTTGACCTATGTCTTACCAGCCATTTCTACCTTAGTCCCCACTTCCCCAAAGAAAAAAGATTTCCTAGACCCTAGAGGAGGAAGCTTAAAGACCATGAAAACAGAGCAGAGGAACCCAGGGGACCTCGGAGAGGAGCCCAGGGCCCGCACGGTGTACTGATGGTGCCTGCGAGTCATACGATAAAGCCTTTGAATAAGAAAAGAAAACAAATAAAAGTGTCCTGTTAGATGACTCTCAGAACACTTTCCAAGGAGATGTAGGCTCATCATTTTAAAGCAGGGAAGAAACTTAAACCAAATCATCTTCTTTGAAAACGAAAGGCTTTATCAAAGCTATTTTCTTTAAGAAAATAGCCCCAAAGGCCTTGGTGAAACACCTGAGGAATTAGAGCAGATGAGGTCAGTTTAATACGTATCGTGTGTGTGTCTATAAAGATGTGAACCAAATTGAACTGTACTTATCAGCAAAGTACTGAGTCGGCAGAAGAGCCCAGCTGCACCCCGAAGTGGCCACTTCTGAGAGCCTGTCGACAGCTTTATCTTGGCCCAGTGCCCACCCCTCTTCTCAGCACATTTTTGACTTCGCAGCTATCCACACCCCGTGTTGGTTTAGAAATAAAAGGTTGCTGTTATCTTAAGTGAGCGATTTAGCCCTTATTTAAGCATTTCTTTAAAAAAAAAAAAAAAAGTTCCATCAGCATGCTGAGGAGCAGCATCCCCGTCTTCCTTTTGCTGCTGACTCTCCAGGGGCCTCGGGTCAGTAATTTCAGCTCTCTCTGCCTCAGTTTCTGCATCCAGGCTTCGGGATTAAGGGCAGGGGAGGAGGAAGTGATGGCTACATTAGCAAAGTGCTTTCTACCATTTCATTACTCCATTAGCGTCTTCCTTCCTTTCCTCCTCACTGGAGTATTTTGAGAACTAATGAGATAATGGTCTGCAAGTGGTTGAAAGCCCCTCAGAGGGCCTTAGTACCCAGGACATTGGTCTGACTTCCTCCTAAACCAATTCCAGTTATGAACAATGCGCACACACATTCAGATCCGAGGAGTGACCTCACTTCAAGACTCGGCGGCCAAAGCCACACACATTGCCTCACAGCCATTGATCACAAGAGATATCCACATTATCTACCAGTTTTATTCTAATCTTCAAAGCAAATACATAAAGCAAATATAAAGCAATTCTGCATGATCCCAAGAACTGCATATTTTAAAGTGACAAATAATAAATAAATAATAGAAAATCACTCAATTCTGATCTGGAAATGAGCCTGCAAAATGTACTTCCAGTAAGCGTGCTCTTAAAAAATCCAAATTCACATCGAGAAAAATCTATTTGTGTGCAGATTAAGATTTTCGTAAAGAATGCTTCACTTCCTGTGATGTGTGCCTCTAATAAGGATACCAGAGTAAAGGGAGTTTACTTGGAACTGCATAACATGAAAGGAAAAAGACCTGCTTCTTTAACAATCTTGTAGAGATCAACTTAATTAACTGATCAATTTGGAGTGGGGCAGGTTAGAAAATCCATTCAAGTATCGCTGATGAAATTGGCAGGTGAGTTTGGTGCAAACAGGCGGGCAGAGGGCAGAAAGAGAAAGACGGAGAGAAATGAATCTCATGCAAGTAATTCCTTCCAGGTCTCTGGTTGGTAGATTTGGAGGACAGTCCCCTCTCCAGTTTCACAGCTTTGCAAAATTTAACTGTTTCTCTGTGTTCCACTGAAAAACTTCATTTCAGAATCCTGCAAATGATTTTGTCTTCTGTTCATTTGTGTTAGGAATTTAGAGACTGACATCCGAGCAGTGCAGGCTGTGGGAATTAGGGAAATAATGTTAGAGTTATTTAGATTTCTGCTTTTCATTCAACAAATATAAGGGGAAGACTTTAAATTTTAGATGGAGGAAATAAAATATGGATAAAGAGGTATTCAGACTAGGTCTTTATGGAATAGTAATTGCAAACCCTTTCCAAGTCTTTCTCCTAATTGCTCCTTGAATATTGAGGCTGCCTCTTTTAGTTTCTGTGGCTAAGTTCACCTCCGTAGGATTATGTCAGGCAAAGAACTATGAACACAAACAGCTCCCATTAGGGCTCTCAGCCCCGGGGTTCCTGACAGCTGGGAAGTGTTGCAAGTAAACTATTACAAATAATGGAGAATTGAAGTTTATCAATGATTTATTACACAGACTATAAGCAATATTTCAAGGTTATTACCATAAGGATACCTCTCATTCACCCGCATTCCAATTTTATTTTACTTCCTTTTCCTGTCTTTTGGACCGCAGATCCACAGAGTTGCATTAATTCTACTGTTTAGTGCATGGTACACTCATAGATTCGTAAAAAGCCCTTCAACAATGCTGTTGTTGTTTTCCCTCCAACTCGCTCATCCCACTCTCACTCGCCCCTCCCTCCAGATCCCCTTATTCCTATATTTATGGAGATATATGGACATCCTTGAATAATATATAATATTGCTTTGTGTGTGCATGTTTAATGTCTAATTTACAAAAGGCAATGGGCTATAAATCTCATTCTCTCTGTTACTTTTTTCATCCAGCTGTTTTTTGGAATCTCTCCTTGCTGTTATATTGAAATCTAATCATTATTGCTGACTGCCTTGCATCCAGCACAGTTGCTTCCTCGATTGCCCTAGGGATGAACACCTCGGTTGACTCTACCCCACACACACACACACACACACACACACACACACACGCATAAATGGTGCCGCAAGGACCACCCACGGAGATGTCCCCTCACAGATCTGTGCAGGTCTGTCTCTGGGGGTGGCACTAGGAGTGGAATTGCCAAAGCATAGGATATTACACTCCCACCAGCAGTGTCAGAGGGCTCTCTTTTACCCACATCCTTTCAGCACTTGATATTAATAAGGTTTCCAATTTCTGTCAATCTAATTATTTTAAAGTGGATCGTGTTATAATTTAAATTTGCATTTCTCTGATTACCAGTGAAGTGGGTATCTCTTCACATGCTTAATAGCAACTTGGGTTTCTCCTTCTACAAACTGCCCACATCCTTTGCCCATCTAGCTCTTATGTGAGTTTCTGATCCCTTTTTTTTTTTTTTTTTTTGCCAATCTGCAGGAGTTCCTTGGGGCATTAATTCCTTACTGATTTTAGACACTGTGAACATCCTTTTCCATGCCACTGGACAGGCAGGTTAACTGTTTTGAACTGAAATCTTTAATTTTTTAGATAGTCAGACCCATCAATTTTCCCCTTATGGTTTATGTTGTTTGGGTATTGGTTAAGAAATGTGCACAAAACTACAAAGCCACAAAAATAGATGCCTATAGACTCTTCTGTAAGATTTGTGTCTTTTCCCTTCATAGTTGGGTCCTTAGTCCATTTGAAATTTATTTTTGTCTGTATTGAGAGGTAGCCATCCAGCTTTGGTTTTTTCCACAGTGAGTCATTTATCCCAACACTATTCACTAAGTGATCCAGCTTCCTCCCACGGATTTGGGAAGCGGCTCTATTGTATACCAGTTTCCCATGGATACACGATTGGGTGTCCAGGTGCATATTCCATTTTTTGGTCAATTTGTCTATTCCTGCACCACTGCCCCACAGTTTTATTGTGGTAGTTTTGAAATATGTCTTAGCTAATGTGTTTTCTTAAGTGGGAGAGAAGGGTGGGGTTATATTAGTGGACTAAGAATGGTACATGATTCCACAGCCTCTCTCATCCTTGTCATAGCCCATAATTCCCATATTAGGTCACTCATGGGAAGGGATCCTACATGAAAATTTCATCTGCAATCTATGTCAAAATGGGGTGGGGGAAGCTGAAACATCTAAGAGGTCACCTGTTTGCCGTGCACAATATCCTGGAATTAAATTCCGTAGCTTTCAAAATAAGAAAGAGTGTCAATATTTTTTTACTCTGTCTTGAAAGTTAATACCTTAAGAACCTAGAACACAATTCTTCTGTGGAAATCACAGAGCTTCAGGAGTTATTTCACTGGATTGCCAAGAGTTCCTAAGCGGGTAATGTGTATGCAGCAATTGAGGGGCAAAGTAGTTAATAATAAGCCTCACTCCAACAGCTACTAACTCGTTTTACTAATCTGTAGTGGAACTGAAACTGGAACCCAGATCTCCTGACAGTTCCTCTTCAACTTTACAAATACATGTCTAATGCTCCCTGTGTGCTAGGCATCATTACGTGGAGTAGAAAAATAAATAAATAGATACGGTCTCTGTCTACATATTATTCAATCAGTGACTTGCCTGGGCCCTGGCTGTGTACTCTGAATCATGGAAAAATGGACCTATTATGAAGTTATGAAGATATTTAGTCTATCTTATCAGCCAGAGGTCAATTCAAATACATTTTACAGACTGGCTGACAATCAGCTAAAAATTCCAAAGAGACTCTGCTGTGGTGGATTAACTGGCCAAATATAGACCTAGTCTATCACTCAGATGAGACAAAATGGTATGCCAAAAATGTCCTTCCAGAACAGGAATTAGATTAAAGCTACATTAGGGTTTCTGGATTGTCAACATTTGAGCTGTTTCCAGCTAAGGGAAAAAACAGAATATTCAGGCTCAGGAAAGAAAGAAAGAGAGAGGGAGGAAGGAGGGAGGGAGGAAAGGAGGGAGGAAGGAAAAGGAAATGAAAAAGCTGATGCTCAGTTGGGAATACCTAGGAAAAGGGCAGGATGTAACAGGGGCAGAGACATCCAGAAAGTCTCCTCCTTTCCTCCTCTCTGACTTTACCAGAATCTCCTTTTGAGCCTGAATTACTTGTGAGTAAGTATCAGCAATTAACCAGCACAAATAAGATGTGGCTGACACATAGAAAATGTTCAATAATTATTAGCATTTTTAAAAGTAGACAAATATCTCTTAGAAATAATGAACTGAACCAAGGAGTATATCAAGCTTTCACTTGCAAGTGTGAAATAAACTGAACATTGTTTACGTTGTCTATTTATCTTTGCTTTCCCTACAGCCAAATTCCTGAAGGAATTATCTCATTAAAAAAAAATCCAGGTGTTGTTTATCATAGCAAAAAATAAAATAAAAGTAAATATAAGAAAAAGAAAATCGCCCTAAAGTTCGGTTGAAGAAATTTCAACATATTCATATTTTGGAATTCTACTCAGTCTTCATAATTATTCAAAATCGTGTGGTGGATTGAGAGTAACAAAGAAAGATATTTAGACTTTGTGAAATTTAAAAAGCAGGTTAGATGATAATATAATTTATTATTGAGGAATTCAGAGCCTAGAGGCAGACAACTTGGGTTCAGCTCCCACTTCTTCCACTTCAATAGCTGCAAGGCTTTGGGCAGTATTTGTAATCGCTCCCTGCTTCAGTGCCTTCACCTGCAAAATGGCAATAGAAATTAAACCTACTTTGGCCTGGCGCGGTGGCTCATGCCTGTAAACCCCGCACTTTTGGAGGCCGAGACAGGTGGATCACCTGAGGTCAGGAGTTCGAGACCAGCCTGGCCAACGTGGTAAAACCCCATCTCCACTAAAAATAACAAAAATTAGCTGGGCATGGTGGCAGGTGCCTGTAATCCCAGTGACTTGGGAGGCTAAGGTAGGAGAATTGCTTGAACCCAGGAGGTGGAGGCTGCAGTGAGCTGAAATAGCGCCGTTATGTTCCAGTCTGGGCAACAAGAGCAAAACTCCATCTCAAAAAAAGAAAGAAAGAAAGAAAAAAGAAAAAAGAAAAAAAATTAAACCTACTTCATAGGGTTCTTAAGACAATTTAGTGAATCCATTAATACACACCCAAGCAGTCCAAACAGTGTCGACAGATGTTAGTTGTGGTGATTATTATTATAACAGTATCATCTCATATCTTCCTATAGAGAAATGTCTGTAAAGATATACTATAAAATTTGAACATTGTTTATCTCTGGAAGGTGAGAGTATGGATTTATTTTTCCTCTTTCTGCTTATCTGCATTTTTCTAATTTTCTCAGACATGAAAATATATTGATTTTCTAATAAGGAGCAACAAGTTACTTTTAATTTGTGAAAAAAGATCTATGAGATGTCTAGAGGCGGGGAAGAATGGCATGTCCATACCATCAAGAGCTCCCTGCTGACAAACAGCATGGCAGTGAGGATGGTGCTGGGTTACATCCCCAAATAAGTAGAGGGTGAGGGGCTAGGAAAAGGAATAAAGGAATGTTGGAGAGAGTGACATTCTCCTCCTCTTTTTTTCATCTCACACTCAAGGTTAAGGTTCAATACAGCAGCAAAGTGAATAAAGAAATGAAGTGCTGTGAGAGGTCACGGGGACAAACATCGAGTGGTTCTGGAGTTTTGAAAGGCATTGGATAATTTCACCATCATTAATAACATCTGCAGTCCTGCCAAGCAGGCTAATGGCAGGGGTAATTAGAGCCTGTGTGCTAAGACAGATGACTGCTTGTCAGAGCAAGAGAGCAGGTCCACCCCAGGGGCTACTGCCCAGGGATACTCAAGGCCAGGAGGCGGCAGGGCCTTGTCAGGAAGGACCCTACCTGATCACAGGAAAGAGATGACCCAGACTGTCGTTTGTGGGCAGATTCTTAGTTCACAAAGGAAATAGGGAGTGTCAGGGAGGTTCAGGGCTTGGGTCTAAATATAAAGCTGGTACATACTAATATCTTGTCATGAAATACTTTCATACTTCATATATCCAGGATTTAGGCTTACAGAGAGATGTTCAGTTCAAAGAAGTTGTGAAATCAATAAGTTGTGTCATTAACCAGTGATCACCCAGCCATCATTATGCACCGGTAGAGTGATTTTCTAGTCACTCAGACTAAGAAGTGGCCATTTGAAGACTTACTCTTTCTTCATGGACGAGGAAAGGAATGGGTTTAACATGAGCATTTTGGTCTTTCCTTGTCTCTAAATCAAATTAAGTTGTTCAGCTTTTTAATAAAGATGACTAATGTATTTTTTCTGAAGATTTTGTTATGAAATACAAAGAGTTATTTTTGAAGTGAAGATTTCCATCTGGATAAGTCTCAGAAAGAATCCTTCTATCCACGAGATGGTTCCCTACTAAGGATGCCAAAGGGAAACACTTGCAATGCCAGTTGGGGATTTGTCCCAATAACTTCACTTAGGCAAAAGTATATCACATGATTATTTCAGACTTCTATACAAGTTTACTTGTTTGGAGATATTAGACCCCCGAATGCAATGCTAAACAATTTTAAAAGACGCCTAACCAACTTCCATTTATACATTTCAGATTGAACAAGAGTGTTTGTATTAGTCTGTTCTCATGCTGCTAATAAAGATGTACCGGAGACTGGGTAATTTATAAAGAAAAAGAGGCTTACTTGACTCACAGTTTCATATGGCTGGGGAGGCCTCACAATCATGGCAGAAGGCATAGGAGGAGCAAAGACATGTCTTACATGGCAGCAGGCAAGACAGCATGAGCAGGAGAACTGCCCTTTAGAAAACTATCAGATCTCATGAAACTTATTCACTATCACAAGAACAGCACAGGAAAAACCACCCCCATGATTCAACTACCTCCCACTAGGTCCCTCCCACAACACATAGGGATTATGGGAGCTACAATTCAAGATGAGATTTGGGTGGAAACATAGCCAAACCATATAGTGTTTATTGCATATTTCTCCTGGAACCCCTCTAAAATGATAGAAAAGGAATTGAAGATGTTTACAGTCACACACATCAAAAAAAAAGAAAAAGAAAAGGAGATGAGAGCAGGTTACTGATGCCAATTAAACATTACAAGCTGGATGAGACCTGGAACTTTCTTTACCAGGAATATGACAGACTAAACATTATGGCAAGCTCTATTGCCCAAATATACTGATATCCTTGTTAAAATACATTCAGCAAATATAAAGAGACAAGGTGGGAAATATGAGGGAGAGGTTAAGAAAACTGGAAGACAAAGTGAGAAGGTGTGATAGAGCCTTACAGAGAGATAATGAAGAAAATGGAAGAGGTGTAAATGTTCCTGAACAAATGAAAAGTATCCATCTACTGATCCAGGAAATAATACATCTTAGATGAAATTCACTAATATTGGTAACATGCTACTTTTCTTTAGTTGAAGGTGTATTCATTAGTACTCATTTTATTATTAGGCTTTTAACATGTAGATACATCAGGTATTCTCTTTTGAATGTCTTAAAAATTACATACTATAACAAATTAAATATTTGCATAAGTGCTGAGTTAAGCTTCAGCTTTATGAACTTTGCTAAGCTCCTATAAAAAGATCCAACAACAAGTTAGTCTATGAGAGTGTAGTCTTAGAGGGTAACGATTTTGCCCCTCCCTGGTTTTCTGTTTTCTCCTTTCTGAACCCCTAGTATTTGTATGTTGGACTTCTTGATTGATATCATATTTTCTTATCTTTTCTCTGCAAATTTTTATCTTTTAAATTTTGTTTCCTGAAAGACTTCTTCAATGTTTATCTCCAATCCCTTCTATTAAGTTTTTAAATGTCTGCTATAATGTCTGAATTTCTTTAAATGTCTGAATTTCGTCTAAGATGGGTTGTTTCCCAGATCAGTAGATTGATACTTTTCGCTAGTCCAGTAACATTTCTATTTCCTCCGTCTTCTCTATTATCTCTTTATAAGACCCTGGAAAGTCTTCAAGGTTGGAAGCACCACATACACCAGAAGACTGGGATGAGGGGTGGGGCTAAAAACCAGAAGACTGGTTAAAAGTCTGTACAAGGAGTAACTGAGCCTGGATTATTTCCCTCTAAGCAAGATGACTGGTGTTCCTCCATTCCAAAGACTGTAAGTTTTGTCTCAGGAGAAATTGCGTTGAAAGAGGTCTAACCTTGACACCAAACATAGCTGAAAGCACACTGGATTCGGTGACAGCCTCTCTCCCGTTCCCACACTTATATATTACTATTATTACCACTCCAACCCTAATTCCCAGAAAGCAGATTAGAAATTTGGTCACTGGAGAAAAAGACTGATGACTGAACCCATTCCCCCAAATCTAAGAACCCATATTTCTAGGGGCTCCCCTATTGCAACCAGAAAGTGCCCACTATTTGTCCTATTGTGAAGAAAGTCTACTCTCCATAAATAAGCCTTATCCCTCTCCTATCCAGTTTCCAGTCATCTCTTTTGTGTCCCAGTCTGAAATGTAAAGAGATGGCCATGTTTTAACAGACATTTGATGAAAGCTCCTAATATGAAAGCCATACATCAAAACAAATAATTTGTGGGGGGAGGCGTGGAAGAAAGTAGGAGGAAATAGAATCAAGGCAAGTACTGAGGAAAACTACAATGTTAACAAACTATAATTAATATTGAAAGATAAGGGATAACATTGCATCTAAGAAGCAAGAATTAAATGTTATAAAATGGAACATCCACAGAAAGAGAAACAGTTTTTTTTTAAATTAGAAACATCATAGCAGACATTTAAAAATTCAATACAAGGAACTGGATGATAAAAGTTGAAGATCTCTTTCAGGAAATAGAATTTAAAAGATAGAAAATTACAGAGAAAAGAAAAGAAAATATGACATCTATCAAGAAGTCCAACATACAAGTAATAGGCGTTCCAAAAGCAGAAAACAGAAAACCAAGCAAAATTAGGAAACACAAATTCCCCATATTTAAAGGTACATGTTTTCAGTTGGAAAAGGACCTTTGAGTATCAAGTAAAATGAATAATAAGAAGATCCACAACAAGTCACATAGAGTGAAATTCTAATATAACAGGGATAAAGAGAAGAACTTAAAACAGATGGTGTAGGGAGTAGGAGGAGTAAGTCATATATAAAAACTTAGAAATGAGAATGTTATTAAACTTTCAACAGTCACAGTAAAACCTCACAGACAGTGGAGTGATGCTTTCAAAAAACTAAACAAAAAATTATTTCTCACCTACAGTTACACATCCAGCCAAATTCTCAATCAAATAGGAAAATAGAATGAAGGCTTATTCAAACCTGCAAGTTTATTTTGCATGCATTCTTCCTCAAAAAACAATATGTCCCAGTAAAACAGTAAGTCAATAAAGTAAACCAAGATGGGAACTAAGAAAAAGTACAATCTAAAGTTGTAGAGAATAAAAAGAATTCCTAGGATGATGGGAAATCAAGCAGTAGAAATAGAGGCATGTTATTTAAAAATTTAAGAATTACTATAAGAAGACCAGGTGCAGTGACTCACGCCTGTAATCCCAGCATTTTGGGAAGCCGAGGCAGGCAGATCACAAGGTCAGGAGATCCAGACCATCCTGGCTAACACGGTGAAACCCCGTCTCTACTAAAAATACAAAAAAAAGTAGCCAGGCGTGGTGGCGGGCGCCTGTAGTCCCAGCTACTCAGGAGGCCGAGGCAGGAGAATGGCGTGAACCCAGGAGGCGGAGCTTGCAGTGAGCCGAGATAGCGCCACTGCACTCTAGCCTGGGCGACAGAGCAAGACTCTGTCTCAAAAAAAAAAAAAAAAGAATTACTATAAGAAGAAAATAAACAGCCAAAAGACTTGAAAGTGGTTGCTTCAGGAGAATGTAACTTGGAGTTGGGAAGGGGTAGGGTCTACTCTGATTTTTAAAATCTATATGTATATATTACTTTAAAATATTTAAGTTAAGAAAAATATATCTCAAGACTAATCTAGAACACTCTGGGGCCTAGTTCTTTTTTTTAAAGCATCAGCTACAGTTTATTTTTACCCATTTCAGTTCTTAATTTAAGCAACGAAGCACAGAGAAAAATTGGAAACAGTAAAGAAATGGGGAAAAAAGAAACCACATTATCCATAATCCTCCAACTCTATGTGACCATCTGAATCATTTTGCTTTCAATATTTTCATAGAGTTGTAGTCATGGCTTCCATATAATTATATCCTGCTTTTCTTCTCCCACATTATATTGTGATCAATTTCCAGCTTGCTATATAGCATTGTAATCATCTTTCTTAATGGCTTGACAAGTCTTTTTGATCTGACTGTCACACTCAACAAAGTAAGTCACCTCTGTATTAGTCAGGGTTCTCCAGAGAACTACAAGACCCATAGGAGGTATGCGTATATAAATACACACGCACATACACACACATTTATTATGAGGAACTGGCTTACATGATTATTGAGACTGAGCAGATCAAATCCCATGATCTGCTGTCTGCAAACTGGAGAGGAGACCGACAGTATAATTCCAGTCCAAGTCTGAAGGCCTGAGAACCAGAGGCTGAGGTTGTAAATCCCAGTCAAAGGGCCGAAGACTAATGTCCCAGCTTAAGTACATGGCAGGAAGCAAAGGGGTAAATTTTTCCTCCCTCTGCCTTTTGCCCTCAAGGAATTAGCTGATGCTCACCCACACCAAGCCAGATCTACTTTACGGAATCCACAGATTCAAATGCTAATTTCATCTTCAAGCAACCTCAAAAATATGCCTAGAAATAGTGTTTAAACTGGGCACTCTGTGGCCCAGTCAAGTCCAGTCATAAAATTCACCATCCCAGCCCCCTCTCCCTCCCTCCCATGGTCCTATTTTCCTGCTTTTCAGACACTCCTAGCACATGCTTCTCCACCAGCCTTGGCCTTGTGATGCTCTTCCTCGCTGTCACCACTCAAGAAGTGGCTTAAATGCAACTCCCACAAGACCTTTTGCAACCCTTGGGCTCCAGTAGGCCCCTTTCTTTCACACCTGTTTTCATCACCGCAGTTTTCACTCCCTGACATTTTCTTGTTTATTTCTTAATTTGTTTATCTGGGGCCTGTCTCCCTCAATTGATTGTAAACTCCATGGATGCAGAAATTATATCTTTCCTATTTCCCACTCGAAGACGAGCACAGAGAACAGAGCTTGGCACAGAGAAAGCACTCAGTAAATATTTGAGGGGTTGGGGGTGAATAAGTGACTGAATAATGAGTGGATGAAACGCTAACTGCTCAAGGCACAGAGAGAAACCTGAGGCTGAACAGGAATAACGCAGAGCTTGTTAAGCAGGGAGTCAAGAGATCTGCTTCTAGTCTTGGCTCCGCCACTCATCAGGTGCATAACTTGGAATAAGACACACTGAACCTCTCTGTGCCCGAGTGTCTCACCTGTGAAATGAGCAGGTTGGAGTAGGTGGCCTCCATCATCTGTTTTGACTGTAAATACTGAGGTCTGCCTCTTTGCAAGTCCTCATTTTGCTAAAGATTTGTGTTGTGACTTTTGGGGAATAACTTTAGTTGGTTTCCCAGGAAGACGGATGAGTAGAAAATTTAGTCAAACAAATATATCTCTTCTTTTTTTCTTTTTTTCTTTTTGCCCTGCATGACAACCAGCAATTAGTTTTAAGATTTCTTGGCTCTGTCTTTTCTTTTGTAAGAGAGAATAACTGACTCATCGATTAGGTAAAGGAAGCAGCCTGAAGCTGGAGGGTTTCCTCACAAGAAACTTCCTTGACAGGCAATGATCCTTTAGGGAAATAATAGAGAATGGTGGCTGAAAGCACATAGTCTGATGTCAGACAAACCTGGTGATAAGTAATCTCCATGCAGGAACCTGGACAGGTTACTTAGGCAGAGAGGGTTGGATAGTAGTGCCAAATGCTAGAACCTGACTGTAGGGGGTTGAGTCCTAGTTCTGCCACTTGCTGGCTGTGAAACCTCGCTTGTCTCAGGTTTCCATCTGAAAATGGAGATAAGAAAGTACCCACTTTATAAACTTACTGTGAGGAGTAATGAATTCCAACTGCATAAAACCCCTTCGTCAGCGGGCACTGGGAGCACACAGTCACCACTCTTTGGGTTTGCTGCTATTGTTTTGCTGTCATTACTTAATTTATCTAGGTCTGTTTCTTCATTCATTCATCAGTGAATATTTACCAAGTGCTTTTGAAGAGGCATCCTATCACTTCATTAACTTAAGATGAGACTTCTGGGTCTCAATTATAAAATCATTAGCCTATAAGTCTGGGAGGAAGTATGTTAATATCTCTTGCAATCATTCTCAAACATGCTCCCCTGGCAGTACATCTTGGGGAGAACTGGCTGTGCCAGTCATCCAGGGGAGCACGGCTCACCTCCGACGTGCAGGATTCCCTTCCCCTCTGTCATCCCACCAGAATTTGGACCTCACTGTGCTCAGAGTCAACTCTTCTGACTCCCAGTCTGGGCCAGAACAAGCAAGGCAGGTAAATGACAAAGTGAAGGGGAAGAGAAACTCAGAGGTATAAATGGAGCCACTCCAAAAAAGAAAGAAAGAAGTAACAAAGCACTAGAAGTTATTTCCTCCTAACATACAGACCAATTGGTAGAGATGAATTTTGGATCTGATGTTCATCTCTGCCCTCACTTTCTCTGTCATTTCCCTTAGTTTCATTTCTGAGAATACTTCTGAAGCAGAGATTTGGGTCCATGATAGTGGATGAAATAGGAAAATGTTTAGAAGTAAATAATGGCAACTTTAAAGAAAGGACGATCAAAGTTGCTAACAGTATATTGATGCACTTGCATATGGAAGAATTAAATAAGTTCATAAATAAATGAAGGTAGATCTTGAGATTATAGCCATTGAATTATCCTTGGATCAATAACTGGAGCCTATCTTTGTCGAGTATTTATATTTCTCCTAGTCCATAGTTAAAATTAACACTTAGGATCATGATCTGTCCAACTGCCTCTATTATTAATAGGGCTTCAGAAGGAACTTATAACCTTCTCCTGCAAGCCGGGTCTTCTTGCATGGTCTCTAACTTCATCCAAATAAGGCATATAACCTAGGAGTTTTATTCTTCACACTCCTACTCTCTCATCATATCCAAACATCAGCAAATCTTACTAATCTTAGCACACAAATACCTTTCAAATTGGTGAATATTAATTAATTCAAAATAGTTATGGTTAGCATGTTCAAAAACATAAATTAAAAAATAAAATATAAAAAAAGAATAAGACATAATTAAGCAAAACAGGTGACTCTATAACAAGAAAAGGTGGATAAGAAAAAGAACTAGTTAGAAACATCAGAAACAAAAAGTATCATAAAATATACAAAATCAGTAGATGCAATAAAACCTAGCTTGGATGCAGTCACGATAATTAGTTTAAGTTGAAAGATAGTACTGAAGAATTCATGCAGAATACAACACAGCAACAAAGGAATACTGAGTAAAGAGGAGACTTCAGAGGAACGGTGTGGTAGCTTTCCTGCAAAGATGGTCACCATTAATTCCATCTCTCCCCATACACCCAGGCTTCTCTCCTGTCAAGAGACACTGTCTCCCTTCCTCTGGAATCTGGGCTGGCCTTATGATGTTTTTGACCAGGAGAATGTGGTAGGGGTGATATTTAGAGCTTCTGTGGCTAGGTCTTAAAAATTCTTGGCAGATTCTGCCCAGGGTGCTTGAAACACTCCCTCTCAGAAGCCAGTAATCCTACTGCGAGAAGCCTGAGCCACGTGGGGAACTGACTAAGACCCATGGAGAGCCAACATGTAGGTGTGCCAATGGACAGCCCCAGGTGAGCTCCCACCCATGGAATCAGCAGCTGTCGACATTTTGGGCCCGTGAGCCATGGGGCCAGTAAGTCATCTTGGACGTCCAACCCAGTCAAGTTTCTGGATGATTGCGCTCCAGCTGGCATCTGGCCTCAAATGCACAAGAGTTCCCAAGTGAGAACAACTCAGCCAAGTCCAATTACCCCGTGGAACCATGGGAAATAACAATAAATTATTGTTTTAAGTCACATTTTGTGTGGTTTGTGGTACAGCACTAGATAATCGGAACCTACCAAGAAGAGACTGAGAAGTTCTGATTAACAACTAACAGGAAGTCCAGAAGAAAATAGAAAAAAAAATGGCAGAAAAATTACATTCAAGAATATACAGGAATTTTCCAGAATTGAGAAAGACATGAGTTCTCAGCATGAAAATGCACACCTCATATGTCAAGCAAACTAATTAAAAATAAATCCACACCTAGTCACATTGTTGCGAAGCTGCAAAGCTTAAAAGCTAACAGACAAAAAAGGCAGGTCGCCTGCAGAGTAATGACAACTGAAATGGCAGCAGACTTCTCATCAACATCAAGAAATGCATGATGGCAGGAAAGCAATATTTTCCTTGTTGAAAGAAACAAACAGTCAATCTACAATTCTGTATTCATCTACTTCATCATTTGAGTGAAAGCATAATAGAGACATTTTAAGAGATGCAAAAACTCAGAGCTACCTTTACGCTCCCTCAATAAAAGATTTAATTCTAACTGGGCACGGTGGCTCACACCTGTAATCCCAGCACTTTGGGAGGCTGAGGCGGGTGGATCACAAGGTCGAGAGATCCAGACCATTCTGTCCAACATAGCAAAACCCTGTCTCTACTAAAAATACAAAAATTAGCTGAGCATGGTGGTTCACGTTAGTGTGGTGGCATGGTTAGTCCCAGTTACTCGGGAGGCTGAGGCAGGAGAATCACTTGAACCCGGGAGGTGGAGGTTGCAGTAAGCCAAGATCGTGCCACTGCACTCCAGCCTGGTGACACAGCGAGACTCCATCTCAAAAAAAAAAAAAAAAAAAATTTAAATTAAAAAAAAGATTTAATTCTACAAGAAGAAATAAGAATTTAAAAAGAAAACTGTATCCATGCAACAGAAGGCAAACCTAAAGTACAAAGTAACCAACTGCAGAATGATGCATATAGTATAATACTGTTTAAGTAATACTTAAACCCCTACCAAAAGACTATGTATTGTTTATTAAAATATCCACATATAGTAAAGTGGGAAACATGGACAGAAATGATACCTACCAGCTTCAGGACAATGGTAACCACAGGAGAGGGAGCAAAGAGAATGAAATTGAGAGAAACACACCAAAGGCCCCAACTATATCTGTAACACCTATAATTCTTACTATTTGAACTCTTGTCTCTACTTAGGAACTGAATAGAGTCCAGTGATTTTTTTTTTTTGAAAGAGAATTGTTTGGAGGAAATGGTATCTCCTCACTCTCTGAAATCTTACGACCTGAAACTTAAGACCTACATGGATTCAGATAAAATGGTGCACATTGCTCTCTAAGCTTCCTGTCTGAACTGTCACTATCCAAGCTCACTAACTGCATAGAATCAGAGAGCACAGAATACCAGGTTTCTGTTGCTTTAAAAATATAAGGTCTTAAGCAAAACAGTAAAATGCTAACAATTTGTTAAATCTGAATGGTCGGTACTTTTGTGTTTAAATATTTCAAATATTTTAACAGAACAGTTTTTTACTAGTAATTTGTGGAAAGCAATGTCATGGCTTTCTTTTAGAGTCACAACACAAACACAAACTGGTGTCTGTGTAGGTGACAGCACTTTGTGTTGGCCCCACTGCGGGAGCAGTAAGATATTGCCACTTCCTGAGCTGCTTCATCTGCATTTGGGTCCCCAATGCCACCAGACAGAGCTGGGCTGTGCCCCCCACTTCATTCACAAATTTACAGAGCTAGGAGGAGACATTCAAAGATACATGACTATGTCTGATGAAGTAAGTTTCCGGACAAGGCCAATTTTTACTTAAAAGAAAATAAAAATCCCAAGAGGAAATTTACTGAAGGAAGGTGACCCATACTTGGAAGTTGAAGGGGTATGCTGGACCAGGGGCAAGGAGCGCTAATACCAAGCTGAATGTGTAGAGAACCACAAGAACAGTGATGTGAATGTGAACACGAATCAGGGGCCACCAGGACTTCTCCTGACTAGCAACTGGACCACAGAGCCCACAACCCACTGTACCTGGGTGACGGCTGGACATCCAGCCTCCAGAGACTTGAACTGGTTCTCTGTATGATAGCAAAAAAGGTCAAGTCTAATTAATGGGCAAGCCTAACTCATTCCATGATTCTCAGGAATCTTTGGGAGAAAAACCCAAAAGAAGTCTAAACTTCCTGCTGATTTGACAGGTGGGACCTGGACTTTTGTGATTTGGGTATTTGAGAGGAATCGTTATCTTATATTGGAGTACAGACTGCTGATGGCAAGGCTTTGGGCTATTGACTTTATCCTCATCATTTGTACACTTGGCAAAGAGGAAGCAGAGGTGGAAAGATTTCAAAACGACAGCCTATCCCCAAGCAATACCGCAGTCAGTGAGGCCTTTCCTGACCACTCTATTTAATATTGTATTCCTCCCACCACGTACTCTGGACCTGTCTCCCAGCTTTATTTTCCTTAGTGGAAGGATTACCTTAAGGTTTAAAGTATTATTTAGTAATTTTTCTGTCTCTCCAACTAGGATATAAACTCCATGAAGTCAGAAATTATCCGTTTTGTTCGCTGCTGGTCTGTAAGTTTCAGAGCAGTGCCTGGCACAAAATAGAAGCTCAGTAAACATTTATTGAATGAATGACCCAACCTGTGTTTGGCTTTGGAGTGTGCTCAGACATAACATACACATCACAAACACTCTCAGTGAGATAAAATTTATGGGAGACCATTGATTTGGACTGAGCTCCTGCACTAGACCCTGACAAACCAATCTGAAGTGAAGTCACTCATGCTAAGGCTCCATGTCACCAAACTGAAACCTAAGCTGTTTACCTGTAAGATCTGACCTTTTGAGAAAACAGGAGAGACAGTAGCCTAACACCCAAATAGGGCCGTTTACCAAGAAACCAGAGATTCACAGCAGCCAATCAAAAGGGGCCCACTCAACGGAGCTTGTGATAAGGAAGCCCCCTCTGCTGTAACCCACACAAGGAGAGTAACCTGAAGTGACCTGATGTTAGCCAATCTGCTCTTTGCACCAGGCTATCTCCCTGTTCCTGCTCAAGTTGCCTTACAGAAACCCACTGTTCTGCCTCACCCAGTGGAGCTACAGTCTATTTTGTAGACTGGATGCTGCCCAGTTCATGAATCACTAATAAAAGCCGCTCAGCCCTTCTCAGCATACTCAGGGCCCAGTGCTTGCTAAATATAATGGAATCTAGAAACAGTGTGAATGGAGCACCCTGTTTTTGGTTTTAAGCTGAAAGAAACCCTAAGGCAGGTTAGGAGAAAGCAGCCTGCCCAGACCACAGCCATTGCCTACGGATCAGAAAGAGGCCTGGGCTGGAGTAAGGAGCAGAACCTTCCCACGGAACCCAGGGTCACACCAACTCTGAGGAGCCCAGTGACACACATGGGCCTGGGAAGGAGGTGGCCAGGATAGGCTTGCCAGGGACAGTGCCTGGCTCTCCACTTCTACCCCATGGTGCCTCTGGAAGGGTGATCTCACCTCCTGTCCAAACCCCAGACTTCTAGTAGCTTCTCCAGCTTTTTTTACTATGAAAAAAAAAAGAGAGAGAGAAAGAGAACTGGGGAGAATTAGAGAAGGGGAAACGTGGAGGAGCAGACAGGCTGGGCTGAACCAGCAAGCATCCTCCTGGGGGCAGCTGTGCGGGAAAGGGACTGAGGCTGGATGTTAGCTAGATCTCTGCTGCGATGGAACAAAAGTAAGTCCCTTTTCTGCAGGGTGGGGGATTCCTGAAACAATGTCCATTGTGGACTTCTAAAGCCTGGCTGGGGCCCCAGCTTCTAAAATGGGTTTTGAGTTGTAATAGCAACAACAACTTGGCTTCTTTTTATGGTGATCCCTAGGCCACCCTATCCTGATGGCCTGACCTTCAGGAGGACAAGGTGAACTGTTCCCCTTATCTCACCTTGCTTGACAGGACAGGGTTATCAGGAAGGGAATCAAGTTCAAGTTTGGGGTTTGTTTTTTTTTTTTCCTCCCTTCTGGTATTTCCTACTGTACACGCTGCCAGAGGCAATGACAATGGTGGAAACTAATAAACTGTATGCATAAGCTTTTCTTTCTGGTACAACACACACAGTTTATGAGTTTCTCTCCCTCTTTTAATCCTTGCTTAAAGTCTTTTCTTTTCCTTCCCTGTGGAGTTCAGCACTTGCCTTGCTAAAGGCCTCTGCCTTTTGTTCTGGCCTGAAGCACGAACTTCAGTGGCAGCCTCCTTATTCAGGGCATGCTTTCTCATCCTCTTTCTGTTTCTCCTTCCCTGTGTCTGTCCCTCCCTCCCCTTCCCTTCTCCGCACCCCCCCACCCCACCCACCAAAACTAGTTTATTTGTTTGAAATTGCCAATACAGCATTTCCTACACTGACAGTGGCAACCTGAGTTATGGATTCTGAGTTTCCAGTTCACTGCCCAAACGACTCAGGGCATTTATTTCATGGGCCTCTTCCAGGTGGAACAGGTAGGGAGAGATGCTAAATAACTGACTTGCCAGAGTGTGTTCATAATACGTGTTTCCTCTGCATAAACTAATGAGACTTACATAATTAAGTGCGTGTACGTCTTCCCTGATTGGCGGTGTTGGTCCCTGGTTTGGACTGTCAGAGAAGGCTGGCAGGTGGCATAGAATGGAGGTGGGCTTGCCAGTTATCTGCACCCCTCTTGTTGGTCCTCCTCTTCCAGGGATCTTCACTACTGCCTCCAAGGCTCCACCAGCCAGAGGACCAGGCCTCTGAGCATCTCATGCCCCTGGGAGGAGAAAGGTAGGAAGCAGAAATGGCCTTGCCTTATCCTGCATATCTAAAAGCAAATTACCTTAGCTCCAAACTTAAAAATACTCCTATATGTAAACAGCACCCATCAATCGCTGGTAAATTATCACCTTCTCCCTTCACAAACACATATCCAGCCTTAATTCAGATGATCTTTGACTTAGAAGTAAGAAGCCACAGAAGGACTTTCAGATGTAGATTCCAGTATTTTGCCACAGATTACTATAGGATGGTAGGTGACCTTCAACACAAATAATTCCTCAGTTTAGACTGAAACCACCAGAGAATATCTGAATAAACACAATATTTGTCTCCAACAGCTCAGCTGTCTTTGGCTGCACCATCTCACCTATAGCTGTGTTATTGATAAGCCCTGGCTGGGAGGAGAGAGCTGGATGGATCCACCTCTGCCTTGCTGTGTGGGATTGGGCAAGTCACTTTCCCTCTGGGCCTGTGTTTCCTCAGCTTTAAATTAAAAATTAAACTGAATTATTTCTAAGATCCCTTCCATGTTTAAAATTCTATGAGCCTGAGATGAAATTTGACTACTACTATCCAAGTCCATTAATGATTGTTAATCCCTAGACATCCCCACAAGAATATGAGCTACTGGTGACTTCACACTTTTATTAAATGTATATATAATTGAAATACAATACATATGCAAAAAAGCATATAAATGTACTGCTTGATGGGTTTCCCAAACTGAACATACTTCGTCTAACCAGCACCCTAATCCAGAAGTAGAACATTCCCGGCTCCCACAGAAATCCCTCACCCGCCACCTCTCCAGTCTCAGGTTCCATATTAATGCTTCATAAATAAATTTTGACTCTACAGCTAATCTGCCTTCAATTCTGTTACTTAGGCAAATTCACAAATAGTCCACACCTGCATTGTAATAAACAATAGGGGACAAAATAAGCAGTTCTAGGGAACTAGAAATGATTCTTTATTACCCAGAGAAAGAGCTTGTCAAACACAGGAGATACACAGAGCATAAATAAAACGAGAAATGACTTAAAACATGACAATTGTGGCAGTGGTCAACAGCATTAATTCCTTGAGTGCTCCTGCCTAGATGTGGAAATCAGTTCATTACCGAAAGGAAAACAACAGCAATGATACACATTTCCAACACCAAACACACATACACCACACAGAGACACACACACACTGGCATGGTTCATTTCAGTCACTGAATATAACTCCTTCTTTTAGAGAAAAACAAATGTTTAGGGTTTCATGAGTCATACAAATTTATGCAAAGCACATTATAAACACCATATAACCTCTATGAAGATTGATTTGTAATTCCCATATCGGTGTATTGAGAGGTCATTGATGGATGTGTTTTATATTCACCGGCCATGAAATCAAATTGTGGAGCCTGATTCTACCCTCTGGGATGGCCCAGAATTGGGAGATGACTGGAGCTGAGCTTTCCTTAGGCTGCTGGGATTTTTTCCTAGGTCAGGAGGAAGGGTAGGGGTTTGAGGTTTGGAAGGGTCTATGGAGGACCTGCAGTGCAAACCCTCTATTTTATAGACAAGCAGTTTGGGCCCAGAACAGGGAAGGGAGATGACAGGTCACCGGCCAGATGGTGGCAGGCCAGGGAACCCCTGTGCTCTTTCCGCCACCCCACGGGTCATTCCTGATCCCGTGCCCTGCTGTGGCAGCTCCTGGATGTGGAGTTCCCTGCTATTCCCTTTCACAGCACCAAAAGCAGGGGAGATGGGAGGAGCTGCCACTGGCGCCCACAGCCCTTCTCTTCTTGGCCTTGTGTGGTCATCCAACACTGTCTTCTGTGCTTTTTCCTTCTTGAATGTAGATTTAGGAAGTTGAGGTAACCTCATCCCTAATTCCTGTCACTTCATCATCATCTCTCCATGCCAGTTCCCTCTCTTCTTTGGGGGAGGTCCTTGTTTTTCTCCTCCTCCATTCTAGACCCTGTGTGCACCCCCTCCTCCCTGCAGGTGCCCTCTCTGAGTTTGATGCACACGTGTCCTTGGTTGTGTCCTTGTAAAGTTTAACTTGATGGGTGTAGAGGTTTCTAAATTACATCAATGATAGTGTGCTACAGACTTTCTTCTGGTTCTTCCTTGTTTTGCTCACCACCATGTTTTTGAGTTCTATCCATGTAGGATATGCACACTGAGCTGATTCCGTCTAACTGCTGTGATATATTCAGTGGTGTCGAGGGCCACATTTTACATCTAAGCTCTCCTCTTAAATGGTGAATGTTGGCAATCTCCCCAGCTCCCCTCCTGATGGTTCTCCCTTTCTCCCTGGCTGCCCAATGCTTGGACCCTGTCCTTCCTGCCTCCAGGCTGTGCTTCCTCCCCACTGTGTGCTATTACTCTCTCTGCAGATTCCCAACTTTTTCTTTACTAATTTCACACCTTCCCCTTCCCTCAGTTTCACCAGCCAAACCTTCTGCTCTGCTGGGTTCCACCTCCTCCACCAGGCCTTTCCTGCTTCCAGTAGCCCTCAGCTTCTACACAGCCAGAACACACTTTGTCCATATTATTCCTTTTTGGGTCTTGATTATATCTTGCTTCAATTTGCTAGATAACCTGAATAAATCCCAGAGCCCTACATGGTCCATTCTCAACCCAGTGGCATGTTCAGAGAAACACAATCCAACAATTTAAATTAATTACTAATGCTTCAATTCTTTACTCCATTTCTCTAGCAAATATTAAAAGAAAAAGAGAATGGTCAGTGCACAGCAAACACCATTGAAAACAAAACAAAGCAGCCAGGCACAGTGGCTCACACCTATGATCCCAGCACTTTGGAAGGCCGAGGCAGGTGGATCACCCAAGGTCAGGAGTTCAAGACCAGCCTGGCCAACATAGTGAAACCCCATCTCTGCTAAAAAAATTCAAAACTTAGCCAGGCACGATGGAGGATGCCTGTAATCACAGCTACTTGGGAAGCTGAGGTGGAAGAATCGCTTGAACTCAGGAGGCAGAAGTTGCAGTGAGCTGAGTGACATCGCACCACTGCATTCTGGCATGGGCGACAGAGCGAGACTCTGTCTGGAAAAAAAAAAAAAAAAAAAGCAAGCTTCTCTCAGTATCACAGCCTCTCTCAATATCTCCCGGACATCGAAGGCAAAAGTTCTCCGCTTGGCTGTTTCAGCACCATCTTCCCTTTGGCTTTTTCCCCATACCAGAAATGGCCACCAACACTTTTCCTCTGCTCAGCCGCCAAGCTGGTCACACCAGGATGGGTGAACGAGGGGCAACTTCACATCTTCCAGAGCTCCTTTCTTGTGAATGGACAAGCACAAAGACCCCTGGGATAGCTAATTCTATCCAACTATTTTTCTGTGGAACTCTGATGAATGTAGTTCTCTGCTTTATGGCAATTATTTAACTTTGCAGCAGTCTTGCGGTTTTGGGAAAATTAACCAAAGTCCCAGCCCCCAGGGTGGGCCTTCATTGGCATAACCATGCAGTATAATCTCATCCTCTTTCTTTGCTGTGGTCAAGAGATGGGACTGAGCCACTCATCACATGGCTCTCCCTATCCATAATAATTGATTAGTCCAGTCCAAATGAACTGCAGGACTTAGTTCATTGTGCTGAATCAAGAGAAGAAGCTCTTTCTTGCCTCAATGGGGGTAGGCTGAGGCTGCGGCAGCCCTTTTCCTCTGAGGGGAGCCAGCCTGTGGATGAAGCCAGGGCACGGAAGAAGGCAGTCTGGAGACTCACGGGGACACAGGAACCACAACCCTGGAAAAACTGTCCCAGCCACCAGCAGCACTGTGGGAGTTACCTCCGCCAAAAAGTTTCTCCTGTTGTTTGAAACGGTTTGAGTTTGGTCTGCTATTTTAGCCTGCAACCAAAGGTCCTCTTCCTTCTTCCAACCTTGCTGACTCTGGCTTGTGTTTGTTTCTTCTAGCTAGCTGCAGGTACCTCCAGGGACAAGCCATGAAACACGAATTGTGTAAATCCAGTGATTCTGCATACAAGTCAAATGCTCATATTTGCGTTTGAAAGAGATATTACACAATGTAAAGACGAAAAGTAAAATTCATGCTAGTAATTTGAATTTGAATTTAATAATGTCACCATCTCAGTTGCCTCTTTTTTCAAAGGGGATTTTTAAATATTGCCTCGTCTGACAAGATTACATGAACTATCATATGTAAAGTGCCTGGCTCTTTGTTTAACACTTAGTCAATGAGCATTTAGTAAATGGTTTTCTTTTCCTTTTCTCTTCTTCCTTAACGCAGGAACTGGGCCACACAGCAGGAGGTGAGCCGCAGACAAGCGAGCATTACCACCTGAGCTCCACCTCCTGTCAGATCCACAGTGGCATCAGATTCCCACAGGAGCACCAGCCCTACGGGGTGAACCATGCACGCAAGGGATCTAGGTTGTGCACTCCTTTTGAGAATGTAATGCCTGATGATCTGAGGTGGAACAGTTTCATCTCAGAACCATCCTCTCCACCCCGCTGTTCACTGTTCGTGGAAAAACTGTCTTCCACAAAACCAGACACTGTTGCAAAAAAGGTTAGGGACCCCTGCCTTAAAGGACCAGCCATTTGTAGGGAGTTAAGAGAGATACATACGCATCCTGATACAAAGAAAAAAAAGAAGAAAAAGAAAGGGGAAAGAGTGTTGCTGTAAGTCAAACTCAACAGAAGCAATGTTGTCCTCTAAGCCAGATGACTGGGGAATGGAATCCAGTGTGGGCTCTTTGAGGTTCTTAAAGTCCCATTACAAGGACCCTACCCTGTTTCCCTCCCCCTGCAGCAAACCTGGCTCCTCTACTGCCTCCTGATCTCCTGGAGCAGGCTGCTGTGTCAGTAGGTGATTGTCCCCAGTCAGTGTTGATGTGGCTGGATCTGGGAACCCAGAAGGGCTATGGCTCCACATAGAACCAGCATGGGGCCTGTTCTGGGAAAGAAAGTGTGAGACTCTTCTGCCTGTGGAAGTAAGTAGAGGATTCCTAAGTAAAAAATATAAAGATGGCTTTTTCTTTTAAGATAAACTTTTTGTTATGGAAAATTTCAATAATATACAAAATAGACACTGGTATATGAGCTCCTCTGTACCCATTGCCGGCTTCAACAGTTATTAACACCTGGACAGTCTCGTTTCACCCGAGTCCCTACCCACTTGGCTATGTTCTATGTTATTTTTGAGACAAATCCAAAACATCATATCACTTTATCAGAAACTATTTCTTTTTCTTTTTCTTGTTTTTTTTTTTTGAGATGGAGTCTTGCTCCGTCACCCAGGCTGGAGTGCAATGGTGCCATCTTGGCTCACTGCAAACTCCGCCTCCCAAGCTCAAGCAATTTCTTGCCTCAGCCTCCCAAGTAGCTGGGATTACAGGCGCATGCCACCACACCCAGCTAATTTTTGTATTTTTCATAGAGACAGGGTTTCACCATGTTGGCCAGGCTGGTCTTGAACTCCTGACCTCAAGTGATCCACCCGCCTTGGCCTCCCAATATGCTGGGATTACAGGCATGAGCCACTGTGCCCAGTCATAATGTGATATTTTCAAGGCTTTCCTAAGAGGTAGAGATGGCAGCAAGGACGTGCCATCACCTGCTTTCCTCCTTCCCCCATCTTGGTTAACCCAGGAGCACTCTTGCACTGTGGATATGTCTAACTCAGCCTAGCATGGCTGATTGCAGATTGGTGGTTGGTGCTAATGAATATTGCTTTCATTTCTCCCAGCCCAGACCACCTGTGTCTAAAGAGACCCTCATGTCATGGTGGTATTCCCATTCTCCCAGATGGGCACTTATTTTAGGGGTTAAAAAAAATCTTTGCTTTCTTGTACCTTTTTAAAATGTAGAGTTGAAAAGCTACTCATCTTTATGTCCTATTCCCAGGAAGCCTGCTTTAGAAACTTGAGGGGAGGAGGTTTCATGTACTTTTCTATTAAAAAAAAGGTATTACTTTGCCTTGAAATAATTTTCTGAAAAATCATTTGGGATTTTTTTATAGCTATGATGTACTTCTCATTTCTTAATTTCCTTCTCGAACATGTATCTGTTTTGATCTTTGATTTCCTTTAAACTTACAGTGAGGTAAATGTATTCTCTTACCACCACCTTTGATGCATCCCAAATTATACCCCTTGGAATTGCTTCAGTATTATTCATTTCCAAATGGTTTCTCAACATTTCTTGAATTTCATTTATACAGGTAAAGTCTTTAAGCAAAAGGTTATTTTGGGGCCAGTGCTCACAGAATCCTGAGCTTACTCAGCCTCCTGAGATGATTTCCTTTGGAAGCCACCCAGGAGAGAATTCAGGCTGAGAGCTACAAAGCACAGCAAAATGGGCAGAGAATTAAATATATATATCGGAATGCATTTGCATTTAAAAACTAGAGTGGAATTCCTGATTTTTTTCCAAAGACCTATTAGATTGATATGTTTGTTTATTTCATAATTTAATCTTTCAATTGCAGATTTAATATCCAATTAAACCCCCCTTTTAAAATAACACTGGCTTCAGAGGAAAATTAGCATGTTAAGAAAAGAAGCGTGCTCATCATTTGAAGTCTGTATAGAGCTCAAGCAATGACAGTCGACCTCACTAAAAAGATGATTTCCAGTAGCCAAGTAGATGATTGGTGAAGTAATTATGTTATTTAGGGCCCTTCTCCAGCGCTGAAAGATGAATCGCATTTGCATAGGTAAAAACAAAGACTCAAATGGGAGAAAATAAACCAAAGTTGTTTTGCAGAAACAAAGAAAAATAATGCTCAGTGGTGTCTCTTTCCGAAACATTTTCCTTCTGCTGCCAATCTATGCAGGCTGGAACCCAAATCCTCGGTGGAGCATTGAGAATGAAATCTGGGCATGTCTCTGAGGCTCCAGGTCCCCCACGGAGTAGCTGCAGCATCCTTGTAACACTCGGTGACAGAAGCTAAGTTTTAAAATACAATAAATTGTACATCTGTGATCATAGCAGCATTATGCACACTAGCCAAAACACGGAAGCAACCCAAGTACCCATCAATAAGTAACTGGTTAAACAAAATGTAATGTACATAGACAATGCGCTGTTAGCCCTAAAAAGGAAAGAAACCGTGGCACAGGCTACAGCATGAATGAACCTTGGAGACAGTATGCTAAGTGAAATAAACCCATCGCAAAAGACAAATACTGGGCAATTTCACTTAAATGAGGTACCTAGAGTAGTCAAATTCATGGAAACAGAAAGTGCAGTGGTCATTGGGGCCAGAGAGAGGAGGAAATGATGAGTTATTGTTTAACGGGTACAAAGTTTCAGTTTTGCAAGATGAAAGGGTTCTGGGGAGGGACGGTGGTGATGGTTGCACAGCAACGTGGATGTACTCAATGCTGCTGAACTGTTCAAAATGGTCACCACGATAAAGTCTATGTTACAGGTGTTTTATAATTTTTAAAAATTGGTTAAAAAGACAATTAAAATTGTAGGATTTTGGCCAGGTGCGGTGGCTGACACCTGTAATCCCAGCACTTTGGGAGGCCAAGGCAGGCAGATCACTTGAGGTCAGGAGTTCAAGACCAGCCTGGCCAACATGGTGAAACCCCATCTCTACTAAAAAAAAATACAAAACATTAGCTGGGCGTGGTGGTGGGCACCTGTATTCCCAGCTACTCAGGAGGCTGAGGCAGGAGAATGGCATGAAACCAGGAGGCAGAGCTGGCAGTGAGCTGAGATCATGCCATTCATTGCACTCTAGCCTGGGTGAAAGAGCAAGACTCCATCTCAAAAAAAAGAAAAATATATATATAGGATTTAAACAAATGGACAGCCCCTCTAAGGTGTTACTGAGAAGCACCGCACATATACAGGCTCCCCAAAATACCTATACACCCCACGTACTTCCTTTCCAGTTGTGCTGACAGACATTCCCAACATCACTATATTGCTTGAGGTCAGGACCAGCTTTAAGGGGGCACAAGCAGTGCACTTGCACATGGCCCCCATTTGGGATTAGGGCTCTGTGGTTGTGGTCACCATCTTGAAATTCTTAATCATTTTATTTGTGAATTCGTGTTTTGTAAGTGAAACCCAATGGGACAATGGAGCATACACTGGGGTCTTTGGCTGACACATGGTCCAACCTCCTGCTGACACCCCACTTCCCCTAGGATAGTTCTCAGTACCCATCTCCTTCCATAGCCCAGAGACCCAGGGCTGCCCTTGGCCCCCAGCAGGCTGGGGGCTCTACACTCTGCCAGGGGTGCCTCAGTGGGGGCAAGTCTCTGGCCTACCCTGATCCAGGCACATAGCTGTCCTGGTACAGAGGTTGCAATACTCTTGGAGGTCATCTGTGCTTGTGAGGCTGACTCTGCGGGACTTTCCTGCCCTTGACCTGGAAATGGCTGGTTGGTGCAGCAGCTGGTGGGAAGAAGGAATGGGACAGACATTAAACCTCATGTGCCCTGAATTGTAGGGGAGACCCCGGGCCTTCCTTGAGCATGTGCACTCTCCCTGCAAGTATCCCTGTGCCTGAGGGAGTGCTCATCCAGGCCCACTCCACCACCGGGGAGCCTCTCTTCCTTCTTCCAACCTTGCCCACTCTGGCTTGTGTTTGTTTGTTCTGGCTAGCTGGAGGCACCTCCAGGGACAAGCCACAAACTATGAATTGAGTAAATCCAGTGATTCTGCATACAAGTCAAATGCTCATATTTGCATTTAAAAGAGGTATTATACAATGTAAAGATGAAAGGTAAAATTCATGCTAATAATTTGAATTTTAATTTTTCTTTACTTAGAATGACATTAAAAAGCAAATAGAAAACATGGCAAACGAAGAGAGAAGCAGCAGAAGGTAGGAAAAAGCTTTATATTTTAGTACCTTTAACAGCACTTCTTTCCTATTTTTGAACAAGGGGTTCACACTTTCATTTTGCAGCATGCCCAACAAATTATGTCACTGGTCCTGTTCTGGGGTTAGCATTATCTCTAGAAGACCCATTAGGATACCAGTGTGTTCTCTTAAAGTAGGAGTCAGTAAACTTTTTTTGTAAAGGGCCAGAGATAGTATTTTAACATCGTAAGTTTTTCTAGTTATACAGTCTTTATCATGACTACTTAACTCTCCCATTAGAGCGCAGAAACAGCCATGGACATTACGTAAATGTCAAGGCATAGCTATGTTTCAATAAAACTTTATTTCAAATAGATGGGGCCATGGGCCATCATTTGCCAACTTCTGTCTGAAGGGGAAGAAAGACCATTCATGTCTCCTCTCAACTCCAGTTACCAACTCAGCAAGGGTCCATCTCAGAAAGTATGCATAAGACACCCCTCTCCCCCCGCAAAAGGAGATGAAGATCAGTCCACACTCAAAAGTTTTGTTTTAGCAAGAATAACTTAGAAAACTCTGAAAAAGAAGAGCATAGTTTGAAGCGTCCATAATTCAAACACTGTGGTATTGGCACATGACTGGACAGAAGGAACAATGGACAGAAATAGGCCCAGATACATGTGGAACTTTATATATATATGATAAGGTGCCATCGCACATCAAGAAGGAGGAGTTTCACATTTCAGTAAGTGATGTTGGGTTAACTGAAAGGCCATATAGAAAAGATAAAGTTGAGCCGGGCGCGGTGGCTCAAGCCTGTAATCCCAGCACTTTGGGAGGCCGAGACGGGCAGATCACGAGGTCAGGAGATCCAGACCATCCTGGCTAACACAGTGAAACCCCGTCTCTACTGAAAAATACAAAAAACTAGCCGGGCGAGGTGGCGGGCGCCTGTAGTCCCAGCTACTCGGGAGGCTGAGGCAGGAGAATGGCGTAAACCCGGGAGGCGGAGCTTACAGTGAGCTGAGATCCGGCCACTGCACTCCAGCCTGGGCGACAGAGCGAGACTCCATCTCAAAAAATAAAAATAAAATAAAAATAAAAAATAAAGTTGAATTTCTTCTTCACCCAGTCACAGTAAGATAAATTTCAAATGGGTCAGAAATTTAAAGGTAAATAAAAATGAAACCATATACATATTAAAATAAAATATGGATGAATTCTCCTATAACATGGGAATGGGAAAAACCATCCTAACTATGACTCAAAATTCAGATGAAATAAGGAAAAGATGGATAAATCACTATTTATCAATTTAAAATAATGAAACACTTTTGTATGGTGAGAAGCTGAGTAAGCAAAGTTAAAAAGAAAGAAAATAGATGACAAACTTAAAAAAAAATTTTCAATGAATTTGAAATATAAGGCTGATTAAGTAAATACTCTGTAGTCCTGAATTTGAATTAGAAGTATCAGCAAAAACTCAAAATATATTTTATCTTTAAAATACAAGCTACAGACTGGGGAAAATTTGTGAAAACACATATTTGACAAAGGACTGTTATTTAAAATATACAAAGAACTCTTAAAACTCAATGATAACAAACAACACCATTAAACAACAGCCAAAGACCTTAACAGACACCTCACCAAAGAAGATACACTGATGGAAAATAAGCATATAGAAAGATGCTCCCCATCATACATCATCAGGGAATCGCAAATTAAAGCAACAATGAGATACTACTACGCACCCATTAGAATGGCCAAAATCCTAACACTAACAATACCAAAGGCTGGTAAAAATGTGGTGCAACAGAAATTCTCAACAGGATCTTTGCATTCCCTGCTGGTGGGAATGCAAAATGGTGCAGCCACTTTGGAAGACAGTTTGGCAGTTTCTAACAAAGCTAAACATACTCTTACCAATCTCTGTCCCTTCTGCTCAATTTTTCTGAGAACATAAAACTGCTCTTTAAAAAAAACTCTTTTAAAAATTAAAAAATAGATTGTAAAAATGCATATTTACTCTGAAAAAGCCCAGAAATAAACACCAACCCTGTACCACTGAATATTCCTAGCATCCAGATTGTGGTCTTTATATGCCATTTCCATTAAAAGGAACCAGGGGGAACAACTGATTTCTCCAGGAGAAAAAGCTAATTCCAGGTCTAGGGTAGGAATTGTACATGATGAGCCTGGGGCATCTTGTTATATCAGGTAGCACGCAAGACATCAAAGACCACTGGAGCCAGGTCAAAAGAACTCAGGAGCCGACTTGCAGAGGATCCCCAGAGCCAAGAGTGGAATAATATGTCTATCAACATGGAAAAACAGCTGCAGTGGATTGAAATACACCAAATATGTTTAAATCCATGAGTCCAGAATAATACTTGAGAAAGAAACTCATTGATCACATTTAATGGATCAACAAACAACTATGGAACCAGCAAACAACTTTGAATCAAGCATTTATTTTCCATTTCCTACATGAATTACGTCTCAACATCTCAGGATAACTAGACCATTGATAAAATGTTCAAATTTAGAAAATGTGTGCTAATAAATGAAGAAGGAATAATAGAATTAGGAATGATCATCAGTGGCCGCTGACATTGCAAAAAGGGAGGTGCACAATATCATCTTTAAAGTGTTGCCAAAATGTTGAACCTGAATCTGATTGAGACTTCATTCTAGATCGAAAAACCAATTTAAAGAAAATACAGTGGATAAAATAACATTTTAAGTAAAATCATAAAGATGTAGTCAGCAAAATCTTGACTGTAGAGTACTGCAGGACAATGACCCCCTTTCTTCAAAGACTAAATTGCAAGGAAAAGAGAGAGAGAACGAAAGAGGGAGAGGAGGAAGAAAAAAAGAAGAAGAAAAAGAAGGAGGCATTCTTAAAAGTTAAAACAGTTAAGCAACATATCAGCCTTGATAAAGTGTTGAGCTTATTTGAAATAGGTTTCCAAAAAAGGAACTATAAAAAACACTGGGCCGGGCGCAGTGGCTCATACCTGTAATCCCAATATTTTATGCAGCCAAGCTCGGGGGATCTCTTGAGTTCCAGAGTTTCAGGCTAGCCAGGGCAACATAGTGAGACCCTGTTTCTACAAAAAATAAAAAAATTAGCCAGGCGTGGTGGTGTGTGCCTGTGGTCCCAGCTACTTGTGAGACTGAGGTAGGAGGATCACTTGTGTCCAGAAGGTTAAGGCTGCAGCGAGCTATGATCACAGCACTGCACTTCAGCCTGGGAAACAGAACAAGACTTTGTCTCAAAAAAAGAAAAATATTGATAAGACAATTGGGGAAATTTGGAACACTGGATAGTTAGTAATACTAAGAAATTGTTATTAATTTCATTTCATTGTAAAGACAGTATTTTGGTTATATTTTTAAATAATTATTTTATTTTAGAAATACACACAACAATATTTGTGTAATGTTGTGATATCTTAGATTAGCTTCCAAATCCACATGAAAGAAGAGGAGGCAGGAGAAACAATGTGAAACAAGAGTGGTCCTGAGTTGATCTTTCTTGGATCTGTTATGAATATGTGTGAATTCATTGTATCATTTACTTTTCTATATGTTTGAAATTTTCCATGATAAGACACTTTTTTTAAAGTTTTGTTTCCTTTTGGGAAGAAATGGCTTTGAGGAGTTTTGGTTTTTTGCCTACAGCAGAAGCATGCAACAAGCACTTAACGAGCACCTACCACATATATAGCTTAGGGAGACCACCTGGATACTTCACTAGGTCAAAGGACGCAAAGTAGCAGAGACATAGAATGAACAAGCCCAGAGATCTGATGTTCAACATGAGCACTATAGGTAATAATATTGTATTGTATTTGTGATTTTTGCCAAATGAGTAGATTTTAGCTGCTCTTGCCACACACACACACACACACACACACGCGCGCACGCACACACACACACACACACAATGAGTAACTATGTGAGATGATAAATATGGTAACTTGTTTCACTGTAGTAACCATTTTATTCTCTATATGTATCCCATGATATCATGTTGAATACCTTAAATATGCACAATAAAATTTATTTTTAAAACATAGTTCAGGTGGAAGAGAATGTAGTATTGTGGTGGCAGGGGAAAAATGGAAAACAGGGGATGTTTATCAGGAAAAAATGCGAGCCACTGTGAAATCTATGCAGGCTCCAACAAAGAAACATTCAGATGTGTTTTCTTTAATGTCCTTGGATGGACCTATGAAAAAGCCAATTGTCTAAAAGGACAATGGATTTCTCTATTTGAATGGGAGTTTAAGTTCTTTGAATTCTATTAGAATTAAATACCTTGAGAATTTACATTTTAAAAATTCATTTATGATCAGAAACCAAACATTCTATTACAGTTTACAAGGTCTGCACTGTTATCTATAAAATAACGGATAAACAAATTCCTTGCAGAATAATTAACAGTGTTCCATATTGCTGCTGCCACAGAACAGTCTTGACCTTTCTTTATCTTACCTATTTATTTATTCTACTCCTGCTGTCTTCCAGCAGCCAATACTGGGCTTGAGGCTTGAGGTGGTCTCTTATGAGGACACAGGGAGAGCCCACACTCAAGTCAAGTTACCTCAAGCCACAGGGAGTCTGTCAAAGTATGGAAAGACTGTGTGTGGAGTCGGAAAACCATCTGGAACCAGAATTGCACCCAGAATTAACAAGATCCTTGGTTTCTCTCCAACTGACCCTGTTTTCTCTACATGGAGGCTGTCTTCCTCACTCCTCTGACCTTCCTCTTCTTTCCCTTAGCTTCTGTCCAGTCTTAACTTGCACAGAGCCCATGAGAGCCCCTTCAGATCCAGTTCTATCTCATCCCTTTGCAGTTCCACCATAGTGGTGTTTAGTTTCAGTTACTGAGTGAAGAAATACAATTGGTTCAGCCTGTCTTCCATGTCATCGCACAGCCCAAGGACTGCCCCTGCTCAAAGGCCTATGCATGTCCCATCAGCTGTGGCCTAGGGAGGAGGTGAGCTGAATCGCATAGCATAAAACATGGCTGCCTGTAACTGCCCCTTGAGGAGGGCCCGTGGATGGGGCAGTCTCTTAGATGGGACCCCGAGAAGTCTAGTACCGTGCAGATTTCTAATATATCCTGCCAGCTTTGAGCCGACTGCTACTAATTTTTATATGAGTCTCAAAACCAGTTTGGGCCTCCATTTACCAACCCCAAATTCTAATTCATCTCAAGTGAAGGAGATTTAGGGTTTGGCAGCCTACTCACTGCACCTTACCAGGAAGTAACCTTGGACCCCAAGAATAAAAATATTTTCAACTCCTGCCACCCTCTCAGCTCCTTAGAAGACACAAACAGAACCGATTACCATCTTGGCCGCTAGGGAAAATGCTTAGGGTGAAGGGGTAAGTTTTGTTATTGCTGATATTTGTCAGTGTTGAAGCTACCAATAATTATATGACTAGCAATTGTTTGCCAAACATTTGTGATATGACAGGCAGTGTTCCTGGAGCTCTTACATAGGCCACCGCATTTAATCCTCCCAACAACAGGTCTCTCTCTACTTGACGGATGAGTAAACTGAGGCTTAGAGAGGCTGAGTAGTTTGTCTGAGGTCACACAGCTATGAAGTGGCACATCTAGAATCTGAATCCTGAATTGATTCCTTAACCAATATGTTATGTTGTCCTCTGTGCTGGATTCTATCACTGCTGTCTTGTGACCTCTGGTCATGTCACTTAACTCCACTGGCCTTCATCATATCTTCAATAAAAAGGGCCCATCTTTTAATCATTGAAATATTTTTCCCAACTTGTTTGGACATGGTTAGGTGCACAAGCTGCAGTCTCAGAGTGACCCGACTCATTCTGGGAACAAATGCCCCTGATTTAGCAAACTCATTCAATGGCTACAACATTTTCAGATAAGGGGGTCTTGGCCTGCATAGCATGCAAATGCATTTCAAAATCAACTCATTTATGATAGCTTAAAAAAAAAAAAATCCAACATAATGAGTTTCTGTGGCTTTGTTTACAAAAAGGGAACTTTTAGACTCTGCAATTACCCAAAGCAGTAAAGCAGCAAAGAAAGCCAGCATGTTAAATAATAATTGCAAATGTTATATAAATGAGAGTGGTTTGATTGAATTTATTAGATATGTGTTGCTGGCATTTTAAGATATAAAGCATTTATCACAAAATGATGATTTCTTCACTTAAGCTTATTAGGAAATCACAACTCAATTCACACATAATTACAGAGGAATTTCTGCTGCTCTCCACAAATCATTACCATGTTAACTGAAGTCGAATTGGTTTTTCCATGATTTGGAAAGATGAGTTGTCAACAGGAACCCATAGAGAGAGGAGCTACACCTCCCTGGGGACCCCACATCCTTGAATCAGTCAGAGGAAAGAGTGGCCTAAGGACTTTACTACAAAAGGCTAGGACTAGTCCCAAACAAGAGCTGAGGCTTTGTCTCCATCAGAATCTCGGCATGTGGCTCACCCTGCTTCTGATAGATGATGAGTTGAGAGAGATATTACTTGCACTGGGCAAGTGATGACCACTATTTGAGGGAAAACTGGAAGTAGGAGAGAGTGAAGAGAAAAAAAATGAAGGGGGCATAAATATAAGTATATAAAATGTGTTCAATGTGAGTGTTATTTATAGTTAATCAGTAAGATACAAGGCTGCCAAGTAACTAACCAAGAGGAAGAACAGTCTTTTGATACTCCTATAGTTGGCAGATAATGGCTTCAGATTTTCTTCGTATGCATCTTGTGGTGGCCATTCAAAAGTGTCCCTCCTTGCAAGACTGACTCTTAGCTTTCTTTCCTTTCACTATAAATGAGAAAAATTAAATATACAAGGAAGTCACAGGAGAGACAGGGTGGGAGACAGAATAAGGAAAAGGACATATGAGAGCAATGACTGGTTATTAGAAGTAACGAAAAATGGAACTTTAGCTAGCATGAATCATTGGTCTATTTCCTTAACCTATAAAAGCTCTTATGAATCAAAAAAAAAAAAAAGCCAACAATTCATAGAAAAATGGGCAAAGATCATGAAAAGGTAACTGACAAAGAAAGAAATACAAATGACTTTCCAACACAGATAAGAGACTCAATCTCATTTAAAATTAAATAACTGCAAGTTAAAACAGTAATAACCCACAAATTTTAACCTATCAAGTTGATAAAAATCAAAAAAGTTTGATAATATACCATGTCAATAAGGAAACATTCTTATATAATTGGTGAAGTTTCATGTGCAACAACTTCTCTGGGGAGTAAAATTTGTCAGTGTATATCAAATTTTTAAATAAACATACCTTTTGACCCAACAAGTTCACTTCTATAAATTTATTCCATAGCTATATTTACACATGTTGGACAATTTACACGGGGATATTTATTGTAGTATTACAATAGCAAAAGAATGGAAAAATCTAAATTGTCCAACAATTAGAAAACAAAGAATGCCATGTAACAATTAATAAGAGTAAGATAGGCTTATTTGTATGCACTGAGAAGTAACAATCTCCTAGAAATAAACCAAAGTTTTAGAAAAGGAAGGAAAGTGTATAATATACTAACATTTATGTAAAAGCAAAAGAATATAGATGTATATGTATACATATTAATATAGAATATATTCATATATAGAATATGAAAATAAAAAGAATCCTTTTCCTATGGAGAACTGGTAATAGAATTTGTTATCATTGCCCATGCCAGACCAGCATTAGAAATTATAGAATTTATTTAATATAATTCTCAATACTTCTTATATTTCTCTATTAGAAAAATAATCTTTGAAATTTAAACTCGTGTGTGTGTGTGTACATACACATGCATTTGCATGCTTATAAACAGTATATTTCTGGAAGGACGCTAAAGAAGGTGTGGTGATCTCTGAGAAACAAGGGGGTTGGGGACCTTGGAATCAGAAATTTTTTTGCTGTAAGTTAAGTCATAGTATTAGGCTTTTTTTTTTTTTTTTTTTTTTACCAAGTTCCTATATTACATTTTTAAATCAAAAACCAGACGCATGGGTTGGGGGTGGGGGGCTCTTTGTGATATAAATAGAAATGAGGTCTGTCTGTGAGAATTATTTAAACCAAAGAAAAATCACAAGTTAGGTTCTTGGGAGCAGAGGAGCGTCATCTTGAGAAGAAAGACAATGTCAGATGGAGGAGGCAACCCTAACGCTGGAGATTACACACCGTCGCTGGACATGTATGTGTTTCTATTACTCTGTTTCTAAAACAGGGAAAGTGGTGGAGGAGAATACACTCTCAGAGCCCCCCTCCCCTGCCTCTCAGGAGATGTTTTTAGGGTGATGGAACTATTATATGATGTGCCTCCTAATGGCTTTTTTACAGTATGTCTTCTCAGGAAAGATGTAAGAGATCAATGACAGACATCACTATTAAAACTCCGCTTCAGAGAGCAAACCACCCTTTGGAGGGAAACTGCTTTGGAAAGTGAGTGAGCTTTTTCTGGAAATTAATACAAGTCAAAAATCTTCAAAGAAAGATTGTAATTGAAAACTCATAGTTCTGGGAGCTGGAATTTCTCTTCAGTTTGCCTTGGGCTTCATAAGACATTTGGTGTCCTGGATCCCGTGCACAGAGCCAGTACTTTACGGAGCATGGCCATTTGTCCTGGGTCCCGCTGGGAAGTCACAGACAAAATACCCTGAAGCCCCCAAGCCCTTCAGTGCTCTGAAAGTCAGCTGTGAATAAGAACACTGCACTTCCTGGACTTTACCTGACTCCTGGGTACCAGAACTTGAGTCTCCCTCAGGCGTCCTGGAAGTACTCGAGGTTGTGAGTGATTTTGCCTCAATTCCAAGGGGAATGAATGCTGACTAGTGCTTGCCATTTCAGAGCTGCAGGAGGCTAGTTAAGAAAACAGAACTAGAGTTTTTTTTAAAACTGTGCTGAGACCAGGCAGTTCAGGGCATTTTCTCGTGAATGAGCTTTGCATAATGAACTCAGGATGCTGCCAGCCTAGGACCTGAACTGCTCAAATCCAAACTTTGCTAGCCTAATAGTCAATAAAAACAAACCAAAAAAGAGGGGGGGAAAAACCCAGTGTCTTCTTGAAGGATTAGCTGAAGAATTACACTAATTTTTTTTTTTTAATGCTGAAATCTCCAGACAAGTGAGAGTATGAAAGAGATTCTCTTGTTAAGAATGAAAAGGGGGAAAGAATTCACCTCTCCTTTCAGGTGTAGAAGGAGAAAAGCAATGAATAGAAAAGTGAAATGGTTTTCTCCTTTTTGGGAAAGAACAGTTTTAACCTTCAAGTAACTGCAGAGGTTGTTGGAGTTTATACAAGGAAACTCTTCAGAAAGACAGAAACATGAATCATGGGTCGTTTTATCTGCACTTTAAAGCACTCCAACATTCAAATTCCCTAAAGAAAAGAGAGCGGGTGGTGCAAATGATCCAATCTACTGGATTTATTAATATCCCCAGCGCCAGTCCAGGAGGTTCCTTAGTTTCTGCTAGTGACACCAGCAGTGTTTTTTCCTGAGGTTGAGTCACCGTCTCCCTAGTCATGGGGTTGAGGTCACTGGAGAGGGGAAGTGGGAGCCATTCTGGGTGTGCTTTTATTTTTAATACACTAGTGAGAAGTCGGCAGGACCCGTTACAGGAAGTCACATGCTGGAACAGAACTGCTTGATGCCGGGAGTTTGACGAATGTCTGAAGAATGTTCTCTTAACAATATGAAAGCTCCAGATGGCAAACTGGGAAGGAGCAATCCACTAAGTGCATTTAGAAAGGCCGTGTGCAGTTGCCCAGTGCAGTACCAGGTCAGTGAAGAAATAGGAGTGGATGGGAAGTGGCTGGCTCGCCTTGGTGATGTATGAAGGATTATGGGGCAGAAGTCTTATGATAGGAATTTATTTTCTCTGGGAAAGGGCCGATGCATTTCCTTTTCCAGCGACATACATCAGGGCCTGACATTTATTTGACATTCTCCCATCAGATATTCATGAACACATAGCCTGAGCTGAACATTGTATTTGCAATCGCATGGCAAATGCGATGGACGAGGCCCCTGCCCTCGGGCAGCTTGCAGGCCCGGGGATGGCACCCACAAGAAAGAAGTGACGGCATATTGTGTGGTGAGGACCACAAGGAGGAGAAGCATTGATGTCTGGGGCCATAAGAGGGGTATTTGGGTGTCAAAAAGGAGTCTTGGAAAAAGAATCAGTCGGCTCTAGCAATACAAAGGGAGAAGAGGACGAGGTAGAGAAGGCAGGATGTGTAAGGACCAGCAGCAAGGGGCAGAAACAGAGGCCCCTCCATTCCCTTGCCTTGTCTATCTTTCTCTTTCTCCTCTCATCCCTTTCAAATCTTGACTCCACGCCCTTCAGAATTCACCTAGCCCTGCTCCTCTCTGCCCATACCATGCCCTGTCAACTCCTCACCCAGCAGTTCCAGCTGCAGGCTGCCCTGATCCAGTCTGACGCTCCAGCACTGGATCTGATGCCAGCCCCAGGCTCAGTCCTGGTTGCAGCTCTGGCTTTTTGATCTCCAGCCTCAGCTACTACTGAAAGCTTTCTCCCTCTACCTGACGTTCCCTCTCCTCTTTCTTCTCCTCTCCTTCAGCCTCTCTGTCTCAATGAAAAAGATGAAGAGGATTGTGAGGGGCAAGTAAGTAGAAAGGGGCAGGTGAAACGCAGCCCATGAATGGTTTATACCAGGAGCAGAAGTGAAAACAAAAAATCCTTAACTTCAAACCAGTCCTTCACAGAGAAACTGAAGTGCATTTCATCTTGCCTCACCTCATCTCAAGTGCTCGTGGGGGAGACCAAGGAGCTGACAGAAAAGGAGAAGAGTCTAATGTTTTCTGCATACTAGCAAATGTCAATTTTGAATGGTTTTTCACTAAATTACCTAAATACTTTTGTTTTCCATTACAGATCCTTGGACACGCGATCTTTTCAACAGAACCCTAACAGACTTTAATCATGGTTTTATACCTTCATATCTTTTTATTTCCATAGTGCCTAACCTACTTGATAAATTATTTTTTAATGCATGAATGGCTTAAATTGTTTTTGGGTTGAGCTTGAACTTGCTTAAAGGCAAAACCCAAAAAGAAAACCTGTCTCATCTAGGCAAGGTGAATGCAGTTTGTAGATATCACAAATGGTTTTTGTTACCCAGGAAATAAAAAAAGGGTGAACCTCAACTTTTCTGACTGGCAGCTCATCAGATCAATACTCAACTATTCACTAAGAACATCCAAATAATGTCAATAAAGCAAACTCTGCCTAAAGGTATTTTGTCTGTTAAAACTCTCCAAGATTGTATTTCTGTGTCAGAAACAGAGCAGTGGGAGAGAAGGAGAGTGGAGCCAAAGTCTGAGCTGATAATGTAGGATCACCTTACTGCTCATTCTTGGGACTTTACCCTTCCCTACGCCTCCTGCCTAAAATGCCTATCACTTTGCACAGATTTGCAAGTCAACCCACCAGATTCTCCCCACAGCCTAATTTGCTATGATGTGTATTTAACAGAATTTGGATCTGGGACATCATCCAAAATCATTACCAGAAGGACCAGAAAAATCTCATTAGGACATTCACACCCATGGTACAAGCCCATGACAAGGGTCCCAAGACTCCCAGCATTTTTATATTTGAGAATTCAGTGTCTCAAATGGTTGTCAGTAGGAGGCTATCCTTGTTTGGTTGCTTGTTTTACCTTTCCACGCTGTTTGCAGAAGCTAAGAGATCATATAGTAAACTTGTATATTGTAAGAGTCTTAGGAACCCCCACATTCATAATCTCCCCTGAAAACCCAATGACCAGCAGGCAACAACAATGCAGACTTAAGATGTGGATGCCGGGCAGCAAGGCTGGCTCCCTCGCCAGCCAGAGGGACGTTCATCCACACCAGCGCCTGAATGAAGTTCCGTTTTGCACCTCTGCAAACTCTACATGCAGTGGGCTTAGGATTGGGGGCAGGGAACATAACTGTGAAAGTGAGAACATTAAATCTGAGGATACCGACACTCCGCCATGAAATAATCTTATAGATGGAGGTGCTTCACAGTTGAAAGCAACCCCACATCATTGTGCTGATGACAATGGGATGGAGACTGAGAAAAACATCCTGACAAGTCTGGAAGGAACAAAGGTCTTTCATTGCCTACACAATTACCCAAAGAGGCCACCATCAGGGAGAGACAAAACAGGCACATTCCTGTCTTTCATCTGTAAGATGCAGTCATCTCTGAAAGATGGTATTCGATCCTTTTCTGGAGGTGAAAAGCAGTTAAAGATACCCAGAGAAGGAAGGGATGCACACCAGAAGTGGCACCCGCAGGAAGTGCCTTGCTGAAAGCAAAGCTGGGTGCTCACAACTGCTCAAAGCTTGGCAAAGTTTCCTGGGACTGCAAGAAGGTTCTCCACTGAACAGGTAGAAGGTGCCTCCCAGCCGGAGGGGACAGCTGGGTACAGAATGTGAAGAGCTCAGCATTGAGGAGCAACTTGCCATTGTACCCTCACCTCTTTGTTTCCCCCCTGCCCCGTCAGCTCACTGAGCACTGCTGATCTTGTAAATGAGATGAGAACTAGGGAGTGCGGAAGGAAGGAAGAAATGTGGCTTCTTTGAACTTGTCCTCCATGCCCCCACCACACATGCTCATCAAGAAGCTTGCTTTGGCTGGGTGTGGTGGCTCATGCCAATAATCCCAGCACTTCAGGAGGCTAAGGCGGGACGATCACTTGAGGCCAACAGTTCGAGACTAGCCTGGATGGGCAACATAGTGAGACCCCATCTCTACCCAAAAAATAATAGTTAACTAATTAAAAAACAAACCAAAAAGCATGTTTCCTCTGGGTTCTGCTGCATTCCCACTGATGTAACTAGTTGGGGGTCTCACCAGACACACGGCCTTCCTCAAAGGGACTCGGCACCCCACACAAGATAGAGCTAGGCAATGTAGCGTGTGTCACCAGGACCCGAACAGGCCTCTAGCTCTCCAGGTCCCCGGGCTGAGGCCACCAGTGCAGCTAGGCTAGCTTCCTGCAGGCTATGGGGGTGGAAGAAGCTGGCCCTCCTCCTCTGAACGTCAGAGCCTCAGGGAGGCGGCCACAGATGTGTCCTCTTTACAGCCTCCTCTTTGGTTCATCAAGCAGCCCTTCTCCCAAATATAACCTTCAGCAAAGACAGCGCCGCCCAAGCTCAGGACACAGGAACAAGTCATTCATCTGCCAGCCAGGACGCAGCGGCCCCAGGACCCAGCCGGCGAGCTTGGCAGTAGAAATTACTCAGCCTGGCAGCCTCTCTCCCCGCGCGTGCCCGGAGCCAGAGCCTCTCTGCAGAGGCAGCACCTGATCCCCCTGGGGCCGCAGCAGACGCAGTCTAGAATCCAGCTCCCTCCGCCAGAGAGGGGCGCCAGTGTCTCGGCCTGACCTGCAGCTGCCGCCCCAGCTTCCGGAGGCCCGCTTCTCCCTTTCCGTCTGAGTGTGGAGGAGCAAGCCAAGGGGCCCATGTTATCCCACAAACCGCAAAAGTGAAATTCCCGTTGGCAGTGACCCCCCTGAATGTGTCCGAGGTGCTCCCGAGCTAGTGCGGAGGAGAAGAGGTCACTTGGACTCCCCCCGCCCCAGGTATGCTGGGGACGCTTCTAAGAGAGGGCCTCCAGGTCTCCACGTACCAGCACCTGGGCCCTCACCCCGCACAGCTCACATCACAGAGAGCTGTGGCCAGGCATGAGGGCCAGCGCTTTCAGGGGAAGGAGAATAAAGAAGTGAAGGTCGAAAGAAACCAAAAGAAGAAAAAAGAAACCAAATTTAAATACAGAACAACATATAAACACGTGTGAATTTACATATACAAATCAATCAGTGCAGGTAAAGGCAGTTGGCAAGTGGTCAGTTTGACAATTCCGTTCATTTAGTCAACAGTATTTATTGACCCTTATTGTGTGCCAGGTACTGCTCTGATTGCCCCAGCCCCGCATGGGATTGCAGAGGCCAGGGCCCCTGGTGGGCACCTCTGGGGTGCTTTGTGATTGGGGCTCCAGTAGCAACGGCCTTCCTCCATTCTCCAGAGGAGAAAGTGCAGCTGGAATCCCGTGTAGATGTTCAGTGTCGCCTACAAAGGCCATGATGATCACGAATAGAAGGAAGAGTGACCTGTTCCAGGCCAGAGGCTCAGGGAGAGCCATGGAACCGGCCCCATGTCCCTTCGGCTCGAGGAAACCTGCCCAGTTCAGGCTCCTCCGCGGGCTTTGTCAAATCCCCCGAGACCCAACATGGCCAGAGAGAAAGAATTCCCTCCAAGCTAGAGCCTGTACAAAGAGGGTAACTTAAAGCAGTATTGTGAGAAAAGTGGAGGTGTGTAAGCTCTTATAAAGATGAAAATGAAAGGACTTAATAATTCAGTATTATCTTCTGATATAATCAGGTATTTTTATGGGGCAGTCTGTGCTGTTAACCATAAGGAACATCAACTAATTTTATAGGTATTTGAGGAGTAGATGTAAAACAACCATTAACCATCATTTTCTTTTCTTAACAAAAATAAAGTCTTAAGTATATACAGTATATTCAGCTTTCCTAGGTATACCTGCCTCTTTTGACTCCAGCCCACCCCACCTAGCTACACAGAACTCACAGACAAGTCTTGGAGGATCTACCCTATGCCTATTCTGGCTTGGGCCAGAAAAAGCCACTAACAGAGAGTGAAGAGGAGGAGGAGGAAGATGGTTATAGAGACAGTGATGGATGGTAGTGGTAAGGGGGTGATGGTGGTGATGGTGTAATGGAAGTTAGTAAGATAAATCAATTACAACAATTTGATACTTTAATCTTTTAACACAATATCCTACAGATAGTTTTAAGCATTCATTAAAAGGTTAAATTCCACTGGTTTAGCCTCAGTCTTTCCAGATTTTTCTCTCTATGAAGAAAACCAATCCCATAAAGGTCAGATCATAAAGATAAATTATTTTCTATCTCCAGGTGCCAGAGTTATTTTAGGATTTAGACTAAGACTCATTTTGCTCCACACAGAGCAGATCGGCCCCTCCTTCTTCAAGGCATCACCCAGAAACGTAACTTTTTTTTTTTTTTTTTTTGAGACGGAGTGTTACTCTGTCTCCCAGACTGGAGTGCAGTGGCGCAATCTTGGCTCACTGCAACCTCCACCTCTCAGGTTCAAGCAATTCTCCTGCCTCAGCCTCCTGAACAGCTAGGACTACAGGCGCACACCACCATGCCCAGATAATTTTTGTATTTTCGGTAGAGACAGGATTTCACCATGTTGACCAGGATGGTCTCGATCTACAGCCTCATGATCCACCCTTCTCGGCCTCCCAAAGTGCTGGGATTACAGGCATGAGCCACTGCGCCCGGCCCAGAAAAGCCCAGCCCGGAAAAGCAACTTCTAACTTATCGAAACGTTTACTATATCCTCATTGTTAAAAACATTCTCCTAACAATCTTGTCATTTCTGCTCTTTCTTCTGACCCCCCTGATATTAAGTCACTAAGACCCAAAGCAACTAAACTCAAAAGGGAAAGGGATAAACAAAGCTAGGAGAATCTAAGAATTATGCCTTTGTTGCTTTACACCTTTGATAAAAGAGCTCCTACAGCATTTGTTCATTCATCATTCATTACTCATTCATTCATTCAACAAGCACTTACTCCTAGCACTCTGTACTAGGCCCAAGTGAAAAATGGGAAACTAGCGATTCCCATCCTTCCCTCAAGGATCTTATGCTCCAGAAAATACAATAAAGAAAATATTCCAACTTGGAAAAGTAGCCAGAGCTGGGAGGATTCTACACCCTCAAGAAATATAGGAAAGAAAGATGAAGCTGCTTTTGAAATAAGACTTCCCGGCCAGGCGCTGTGGCTCATGCCTTTAATCCCAGCTCTTTGCAGGGCCGAGGCGGGTGGATCATGAGGTCAGGAAATTGAGACCATCCTGGCCAACACGGTGAAACCCCGTCTCTACTAAAAATACAAAAAAATTAGCCAGGTGTGGTGGCGGGCACCTGTAGTCCCAGCTACTCGGGAGGCTGAGGCAGGAGAATGGTGTGAACCTGGGAGGCAGAGATTGCAGTGAGCCAAGATCATACCACTGCACTCCAGCCTGGGAGACAGAGTGAGACTCCATCAGAAAACAACTTCCCGAATGCCCTGCAGCAATCTTTGAAAGATCTCCCTTATAAAAACCACAGGACTCTATAACAACTAAGAAGCTAGAAGGCTGTTTGTCCAAATGGGCCCACTAATGGTACTGTACCACCAACTGTTAAAAAGGCAGGTTGTATAGTCCTACCACAGGCCCATTGAATCAGAATTTCTGCAGGGGCAGAAGGTAGGGATCAGAGAATTTGCTTTATTAACATGTCCCCGTAGAGATTCTGATGCACACAGAATCACTAAGCAAAATATAAGAAAAGGTATTTAAAAATTGTGATTAGAAGGGGCTTTATGACCAAGGTATGAAAATTAAGATGCCAAGGAACAGCTAAATGGGGATTGCTTTTAAACAGCAGAATGTGTGAGAAATTCTTTGGACTGGGAGCCAAGAGATGTGGTTCCAGTACTGACAAGCTAAATGATCTTGGCCAATTCATGTAATCCCCTCTAGTACTCAGATACTGTTTCTGCAGTATCCAGTATAGTAGCCACTACCCACATGTAAATATTGAGCACTTAAAATCTGGCTATCTGAATTTAGCTGAGCTGCAAGTGTGAAATATACCCTGGGTTTGAAAGATAGTATGGGGGTCATACCTATAACACCAGAGCTTTGGGAGACCAAGGCAGGAGGATTGCTTGAGCCCAGGGGTTTGAGGCTGTAACGAGCTATGATCACACCACTGCACTCCAGCCTGGGAGACCAAGCAAGTGTCTCTAAAAACAAAAGCAAAGACAAAAAAAAGCCCCAATTTTTAAAATATTGATTATATGTTCAAATTAGAATATTTTGGCTATATAGCATCAAATACATTTAAATTAAATATAAATTAATTTTAACCGTTTTACTTTTTTAGATTATTTTTAGAGCAGTTTTCAGTTCCCAGCAAAACTAGGAGGAAGGTATAGAGATTCCCATATACCCACTGCCCTACACGTGCATAGGCTCCTACATTAACAAAGTCCCCCACCATGATGTATATTTGATACAATTAACGAACTTACGTTCCCACAGCATAATCACCCAGGGTCTGTATTTTACCTAGGGTTCACTCTTGTGAAACTTGTTCATGAGTTTGGACAAACTAATAATGTCATGCATCCACCATTATCATTCAGAGTAATTTTCTCACCCTAAAAATCCTCTGTGCTCTGCTTATTCATCCCTGTCTCTCTCTCAACCCCTGGCTACCACTGAGTTTTGCCTTTTTCAGAATACCATACAGTTGGACTCATTTGGTATGTAGACTTTTCAGATTGACTTCTTTCACCAAGTAATATGCATCATTTAATGTTCCTCCATGCCTTTTGATAGCTTGATAACTTTTTTTTTTTTTTTTTAGAGACAGGGTCTTGCTGTGTCACCCAGGCTGGAGTGCAATGGCATGATCACAGCTCACTGCATCCTCCAACTCCTGGGCTCCAGTTATCCACCTGCCTCAGCCTCCCAAGCAACTAGGATTACAGGTGCAAGCCACCATGCTGGCTCCTTGATAACTCATTTCTTATTAGTGCTGAGTAATATTCCATTTGTGGATGTACTACAGTTTATCCATTCCCTATCAAAGCACATCTTGGTTCCTTCCATGTTTGGGCAATAAATAAAGCTGCTACAAACATCTGTGTGCAGGTTTTTGTGTGAACGTAAGTTTTCAACTTTTTAAGGATAAATCCCAAAGACCATGATTGCTGAATGATATTATGAGAGCATGTTTAGTTTTATAAGAAACTGCCAAACTGTCTTCCAAAGAGGCTGTATCATTTTGCATTCCCATCAGCAAGGAATGAGAGTTCCTGTTGCTCCATATTCTCACGGGCCTTTGTGTTGTCAGTGTTCTGGATTTAGGCCATTCCAATAGGTGTGTAGTGCTACCTCACTGTTGCTTTAATTTGCAATTCCCTGATGACACATGGTGTGGATCATCTTTTCATAAGCTTATTTGCCATCTGTATATCTTCTTTGGTGAGGTGTCTGTTAAAGTCTTTGGTCAATGGTTTAACGGCAGTTTATTTTCTTGTTGTTAAGTTTTAATATAATTTGTATATTTTGGGCAACAGTCCTTTATCAGATAATATTTTTTGCAAATATTTTCCCCCCAATCTGTAGCTTGTCTTCTCATTCTCTTGGCATTGTGTTTCACAAGGAAGTTTTTCACAGAGATTTTTCATTTTAATACAGTCCAGCGTAAGAATTATTTATTTCATGAATCTTACTTTTAGTGTTATATTGTATCAGAAAGGTCATTGCCATGCTCAAGGTCATCTAGGTTTTCTCCTATGTTATCTTCTTCTAGAAGTTTTATAGTTTTGCACTTTACATTTAGGTCTATGGTCCATTTTGTATTGATTTTTTATGAAGGGTTTTAGGTTTGTGCTTGGATTCAGTTTTTTAAATGTGAATGTGCTGTTGTTCCAGCACCATTTGTGAAAAAGACTATCTTTTAAATCTATTATTTATCAAGTAGAGGAAGTCCCCCTCTATTCCTAGTTTACTGAGAATTTTCATCATGAGTGGGTGTTGGATTTTGTCATATGCTTTTTCTGCATCTACTAAAATGATTATGTGCTTTCTATTTTTCAGTCTGTTGATGTGATGGATTATAGTGATTGATTTTCCAATGTTGGACCAGCCTTGCATTCCTGGGAAAAATCCCACTTGGTTGTGATATATAATTCTTTTTATACCTTATTGGATTTGATATGCTAACATTTTGTGGGGATTTTTGCATCTATGTTCATGAGACATATTGATCTGTAATTTTCCTTATGTGTCATGTCTTTCTCAGTGTTAGGGTAATTCTGGCCTCATAGAGTTAGTTAGATTCCCTCTACTTCTATTTTCTGAAAGATATTGTGAAGAATTGGTATAATGTCTTTCTTAAATGTTTGGTAGAATTCACCAGTTAACCCATCTGGGCCTGGTGCTTTCTGTTCTAGTATTAATTATTAATTATTAATTCAATCTCTTTAATAGATATAGGCCTATTCAGATTGGCAATTTCTTCTTATGTGAGTTTTGGCAGTTTGTGTCTTCCAAGGAATTGGTACATTTCATCCAGATTATCAAATCATGTGCATAGAGTTGTTCATATATTTCTTTATTATCCTTTAAGTGTCCCCTCTTTCATTTCTGATATTAGCAATTTGTGTCCTTTCTCTTTTTTTCTCAGTTAGCCTGGCTAGAGGTTTACTGATTTTATTCATCTTTTCAAAAATCAGCAATTGGTTTTGTTGATTTTTCTTTGTTGACTTAAATTTCATTGATTTCTGGTCTAATCCTTATTCGTTTGATTTTTTTTCTGCTTACTTCAAATTTAATTTGCTCTTCTTTTTCTGGTTTCTGAAAGTGGAAACTTAGATGATTGATTTTTAGATCTTTCTTATTTTCTAATATATGCATTCAATGTTACACATTTCCCTCTAAGCATTGCTTTTGCTGCATCCCACAAATTTTGGTAAGTTGTGTTTTTGTTTTCATTTTGTTCAAAATATTTTTTAATTTCTCTTGAGATTTAACTCATGTTCTTTAGAAGAGTGTTGATTAATCTTCATATATTTTGGGATTTTTCAGTTATCTTTCTGTTAGCGATTTCTCGTTTAATTTCATTGTGGTCTGTGAGCAGATATTATATGATTTCTATTCTCTATTAATTTGTTTACATGTGTTTTACAGCCCAGAATGTGGTTTATCATGGTGAATGTTCCATGTGAACTTGAGAAGAATGTGCATTCCGCTATTGTTTGATGAAGTAGATACATGCCAATTATATTCAATTGATTGATGGTGTTGCTGAGTTAAATTATATCCTTACTGATTTTCTACCTGCTGGATCTGTCCATTTCTGACAGAGGGATATTGAAGTCTCCAATTATGGTAGTGGAGTCAGCAATATCTCCTTATAACTCTGTTTTTACCTCAGGTAGCTTGACACTCTGTTACATATACCTTAAAGATTATTATATCTTCTTGGAGAATTGGCCTCTTTATCATTGCCCTTCTTTATCCCTGATAAATTTTCTTATTTTGAAGTATGCTCTGTCTGAAATGAACATAGCTATTTTTGCTCTTTTGATTAGTGATAACATGGTATATTTTTCTCCATCCATTTATTTTTAATTGATTTGTCTTTATATTTAAAGTGGTTTTTTGTAGACAAGATATTGTTGGGTCTTGTTTTTTGATCGACACTGATCATCTCTGTCCTTTAATTGGTTTATTTAGACGGTTGACATTCAAAGTGATTATTGATATAGTTGGGTTAATATGTTCCATATTTGTTACTGTTTTCTATTCGTTGCCCTTGGTTTTTTTTTTTTTTTTCCTATTTTTGCCTTCCAATTTTTTCTGCCTTTTATCATTTAAGTTGAACATTTTATATGATTCCATTTTCTCTCCATTTTTAGTGGTTCTTTTTAATTTTCCTTTTTTCCTTTTTTTTTTTTTTTTTACTTTTTTTAATGGTTGCCTAGAATTTGCAATACACATTTAAAACTAATCCAAATCCATTTTCAAATAGCACTATATCACTTCACAGGTGGTGTGAGTACCTTCTAACAAAAATAATTCTACACTTGATCTTAGACAAAAGGCCGAGAAGTAATACTAATAAATACTAATAAAAATAATTCTAATTCTCCCTCCTGTACCCTGTATCATCTTTTACTTTTTAAAATGTGGCTACTGGAAATTTTAAATTACGTATGTGGCTTGCATTTGCCACCAGTTGTATATTTGGACAGGATACACAACATGATACATATTGGACGGTGCTGGTCTAGACGAGCTCGAATTCAGCATTGACATTCCGTGCATTTTGCAGACAGATTGAGAATTGACAGGAAGTGCCACTTGAATCAATCTTAGAGAAAGGCTTTGGTCTGTGGCCAGAACCCAGGCAACTTCCAGCAGGAAGTCTCACCCACCCAGAGCAGGAGGAAGCTTCAGAGAGAAGAGGTGAACTCTGAAGAGCGAGACCCTAGCACAACCTCAAACACTTTCTATAACAAATTTGGACAGTGTTTAGTCATTTAAAAAATCTTGAAAGTTGTTGTTTACCATGCCTGGAGCTTCTGTTAGATCGCCTTTGATCTCCTCTGGCCAGCATACACAAACTGATGGTTTTCTGGGCAATTCAACATTCCTGGAATGATACTTTTGAAGTGAGTTTTCTTTTGGCCGCGAAGACTTTATTTGGAAAACCATATTTGAATGAGTGAAAATAGCAGTAAAAATAGTAAAATAGTAGTAAAAATAAATTTTGTATTCCTCTCTTCCTCTTTTCCTCTACTTACAGTAAAAATAAATTTTTAAAAATCTGAGCTGTCTCTGCTAATTGTACCAAATAGGCCTAAAACAAATAGAAAAGCTTCCTAGAAAGTTGTCATAAACTTCGAGTCCCCATGATTTTGCCTTTTACTTTTGCTTTTTATTTATTGATACCTATCAGGGCCCCTCCTACTTCATCCTGGCATTTCTCCTCTTCTTTCCAGCCCCTGCTTATGACCTCTCTGTTCTTCTGTGACATCACTAGCTGCTGCTTCTCAGTCTCCGTTGCTGGTTCCTCCTTATTTCCCCATCATCCTGCCATCGGAGTGCCATAAGGCTCAGGACGTGGCTTATCTTTTGTGTCTGTATCCCACTCCCTAGGTGGCTTCCAGCTGTCTCAAGGCCTTCTCACATACCAGTATATAAGTGACACCAGACTCTCATCCCCAGCTTGGACCTTTTCCTCTAACCTCCATACTTACATCTCCAACTGCCTATTCCATATCATCACATACGTGGCTAATGAGCACCTCAAACTGAATAGTCCAAGTTCAACTCCTGGTCTTCCCCCCTGATCTGCCCCTCCCAGAGTCCTGCCCCTGTCAGTGAATGGACACTCCATCCTCCCTGCTATCCAGGAAAAAAATGCTTGGAGTCATCTTTATCTTTCTTTCTCTCATATGCCTTATATCCTCTCCATTAGCAAAGACTGTTGCCTGTTCCTCCAAATATATCAAGAATCTTACCACTTTCCGCTGCCTTCACTGCCAGCACCCCGATGTGAGATGCCATCCCCTCTCCTCTGGAGGCAGATGCCTCCCTGCTGGTCTCCTGCTTCCACCGCTTCCCCCTCAGAAGCTGCGCTCAACACAGCAGCCACAGTGAGCCTTTAAACTATAAATGAGATCAAGTCCCCCATCTGCTCACACAGAGTAACACATTACAATGACCTAAAATGTCCTACACGATCTGACCGCTGGCCTTGCTGTTTCTTCCTTCACAAAACATAGATCAAAATTTGACGCAGTAAATATTTCCTTTATTGTCTGTTTCTTCCCACTAGAATATAAGGTTCTTGAAGACAGGGGCTTTGCCTGTTTTTTTCAGGCTGAATTCTCAGCAGCTACAACAGTGCAAGTAGTTTTGAATAAATTAATAAATGGGTAGTAGGTGTTCCATTCAGTGAGTAAAAGGTGAGTGAATGATGAAATGAATTAGTGCATGCCTACGTGGGGTTTTATGTACATGCTTGAGAACCTAGAATGACACCTCTGTGCTTGTGCTAGTGTGGAGGGGGAGGGGGCATTTGTGGAAGTGTGGTGTGATTTTAATTCCCCCTCTTCTTTTCTCTCATCTATGCATTTATTCACGCAGCTGCTATTCACAGGTGTGGGCTTACACTGTGCTATGTACAGGCCCATACACATGGTTTTCCATGAGCTCCTCAGAAGACACGCAGACATATGACCTTAGAAGGGAGGCAGGTGCTGATGTTGAGGTGTTTCTGAGGAGCATGAAGTCTACATGAGGAAAGCCTGAGAGGCCAGGAAAGGCTTCTCCCAGGGGTGGCAACTGAGCTGAGTCTTGAAAGATAAAGCAAAATTCTTCATGTGAGCAAAGATAAAAGAGTATTCCAGAAAACGGCATTCTGGGAAACAGGAACAGAGAGAGACTGGAGACAGCATGGCACTTTTGAGGAACTGCAAGTGGGTAGGCATGCCAAAAGTCCACACCAAGCATCAGCGTTCGGAGACACCAAGCGGGGGAGGTGGGCAAGGGAATGTCATGAAGGGCTTGTTCGCCATGCTAATGCATTGTTCACATTCTCTGAACAACATGAAGGATTAAGCAGATTAACACGATGAGGCAAGAAAACAGTAATACAATACAGATCAGTGAGTGCAAAATTTGAGCTATGCACAGGATTCTATGGAAAGATGGAGTGCGGGCAGTGCCTAAGTCAACATTCTAGGGGGCTTGGGCAGGAAGGAAGAAGGAAGTGACAAAGCATTGCCTAGGAGGGGACACAAAGGAGAAGCCAGGCTAGGTAGGCAGGAAGGACAAGGGCTTTCCTGGGAGAGGAACAGGAGGTTTCACAGGCAGAGCATGAGAGAATGCTGGGCACAGCTGAATGCCCACCAACCCCACTTTCTCACCACCCACATTAATATCCTTTCCTAAAACCTAGAAGGGCTGCCTAAATCCTTTCATTGTCCACACATTCCATAATCCTCCTCCTCCATGATCTTCATTATATAACCAAAAACTCTTAATGCTAGGGAGCTGGAGGGCATCTTTGAGTGAATCTAGTCCGCGGCGTTCCACCTTCCCACTCAAGTGTCCTGAGCAGTCGGGGAAAGAACATGAACCCTTTTTTTTTTTTTTTTGAAACTGCTTATTATATTTTTTAAATGCAAAATTTGCATTCTGAGTCAAAATGTCAGTATTTGCTTTAATATAAAAACAAGTGTTTCCTAAAAATCTTCTAGTAAGATTGATCCTCCCCAGGAAGTTGAATCCATTTTTACCCACAGCCACCCGACCTCTAACCACATCCCCAGGTCTGCGGGCACCCTTGGGAAATCCCTGATTTTCAGATGAGGACACGCAGGCCAGCAGAGAGGGTAGACCAGCTGCCCGAGGTCACACAGCTGGTTAGATGCAGAGTGAAGTCCAGAACCAGCCCTGGAACTCTCCTCGGACCCTCCCCCAACAAGCCCCCCCCTTCCTTCCTGTTCCTGCATTTCACTGACTGCTCTCCCTTTGTCCCATCTGGGGCTCCTGGGCCCCCTTGAGTGTCCCAAGGGCTCTGAGGCAGAGGGGATAGAGTGGAGGGGCCGCCGCATCGGGAGGGAAGGTCACAGAAGGCAGAGGCGCTGAGCAGCCCTGGCCCCACCCTCTACTGCCGCAGCTTCTCATTCCTGCCTGGGAGGATGAGGCTTCAGCAGCACCAGATCAAAAGGTTTATGAGGCCTTTTTGGCTGTTCTTAATTAATTATACCTTTGCTTCCTGGAGGCACTTAGAACACATTTCTGAGAGTTTGGCTTAAAGCACAGAGGAGGAAACCCACAGTTCCAGTGCCTGTCCCAGAAGGCCTCCCACCGTTCGTTTTCATCTGTGTTGAAGGTTTTGTGAGCACCTCCAGCAGGGCTCCTTGAGTGGACATGCCCGGACTTCACTCCTACAAAGGCGGAGAGTTGCTGTTTGGAAAAAGTCAGTCACTCTACAGTCCTCTGAGTCAGCCAAGTGCAGGAAAAAAAACGAGGAAGCTTGTATTGTTTCTCTCCAAAACACAGCAAAGCTGTCCTGGCTCCATCCTTTGTCTAAAACCTGTCAGTCATTCCCATTGTTCCCTGGATAAGGAAATCCCCCTGCCATGGACTATTAGGAGCTGAGTCAGCCCCCATCTTATCATCCCAGACTCCACCTGCACCCCTCTCCTTCCTCTGTCTTCTCTAGCCACACTGATGCCCTTTGCTCTCTTCCCCATGCTGCTCCCCCTGCCACAGGGCCACAGGGCCTTTGCACCTGCCATACCCTCATCCTGGAAGGCTCTTTCCCCCACTTTTTGCCTAGTCTTACTCTTCTTCATCCTTCAGCTCTCAGCTTAACATTTTCATCCTCAGAGAAGCCTACCTGGACCTGGACCTCCCCAACAGTCAAACATTTCCTTCTAGGTTCTCAGAGCACCAGATGTCTTTCTTCACACTTATCACAGCCACAAATTTACATTTGTGTGTTTGAATACTTGATTACTATTTATCCCTCCCACAGGCTGTATGATCCCCAAGGGCAGAGTCCACGTAAGGATTTGCTCAATCTCGTATCTTTATCACCTAACATACCTAGCACATAATTGATGCTTTAAAACATTTAAATAAAAAAAGAAAGAAAGAACAAATGAATGAATAGTACATTTAGTAAGTTCAAAGTATGAATTAGTATATGAATGAACATGCCTGGAATTTTTTATAAAGGTCTTCAGGACTCAGGATTTGATCCTTGAGCCTGCACACTGACTGTAGGTGAGCAATACATAGCCACATTACCTCTCATTACTCATCATTGAGTTATCCATGCCTCTTATGTGCCTGTCGTGGGTTAGTTCTCTGCTATATGCTCTCTTGGCTGCCCTCTTTCCCCCATTATCCTCCTCTATTCCAGTCATCAGAAAATCCTGCCAACTCCACTCCAAGATATATCAAATTCCATCAGACATACAAAAACTGAGAGTTTATTACCAACGAACTATGATAAAGAGAATTTTTTAAAATTTTTTTTGGAAGAAGAAAAATTATCTCAGAGGGGAAAAGATGCAAGAAAAAAAATAAGCCACAGCATCAAAAAGAATAAAATACTTAGAAATAAATTTAACCAAGAAGGCATACACACTGAAAATGATAAAACATTGATGAAAGAAATTGAAGACATAGTAAATGAAATAATATCCATGTTCATGGATTGAAAGAATTAATATTGTCAAATTAAATTGCCCATATTACCCAAATTGATCTATAGATTCAATTCAGTCCCTATTAAAATTCCAGTGACATTTTTCACAGAAACAGAAAAAACAATCCTAAAATTTGTATGGAACCACAAAATAACCTACATAGTTAAAATCTTGAGCAAGAAGAACAAAGCTGGAAGCATCACACTTCCTGACTCCAAAATATATTACAAAGTTATAGTAATCAAAACAGTATGGTGCTGGCATAAAAACAGATACATAGACCAGTGGAATAGAACAGAAAGCCCAGAAATAAATCCATCCATACACAATCAACTAATCTTCAACAAAGACACCAATAATGCACAATGGGTAAAGGATGGTCTCTTCAGTAAGTGGTGTTGGGAAAACCAACTATCTACACGGAAAAAAAAAAAAACAAAAAAACAAACAACAACAACAACAACAACAACAACAAAAAAAACCATAGTTGGATCCTTATCTTACATCATACATACAAATAAAGTCCAAATTGATTAAAAACTTAAACATAAGGTCTGAAACTGTAAAACTCCCAGGAAGAAATATAGGGAAAAATGTTTATGGCATTTCTCTTGGCAATGATATTTTTGGATATGACAAAAAAAAGCATAGGCAACAAAAGCAAAAATAAATAAGTGAACTACATCAAACTAAAAAGTTTTTGCATGACAAAGAAAACAATTGACAAATTGAAAACACAATCTATGGAATAGAAGAAAATATTTGTAAACCATATATTAAAGAAGTTAATATACAAAATAAATAAGGAAGCTATACAACTCAATAGCAAAAAGAAAAAAAAAAAACCCCAAACACACACACACATGCGTGCACACACACACACACACACAAAAATAACCGGGTTAACAGTGAACAAAGGATCTGAATAGACACTTTTCTAAAGAAGACATACAAATGGCCAACAGGTATATATAAAAAGAAGCTTAACATCACTAATCATCAGGGAAATGCAAATAAATACCACCATGAGATATCAGCTCACACCTCTTAGGATGTCTTTTAAAACATCAAAAGGTAACAGCTGTTGTGGCAATATGGAGAAACCCTTCCACACCATTGGTAATAATGTATATTGGTACAGCCATTATAGAAAACAGTATGTAGCTTCCTCAAAAATTTAAATATATAACTACCATATAGTTCAGCAGCTTTGCTTGGGATAGCAACACTCCCATGTCTATTGCAGTATTATTCACAATGGCCAAAATATGGAAAAAAACCTACATGTCTGTCAACAGCTAAGTGGATAAAGAAAATGTAATTGATATACATGCACACACACACACAGAGCAATGTTATTCAGCCTCAAAAAAGAACAGAATCTTGCCATTTGTGGCAACATGGATGAACCTGGAGGACATTATGCTAAGCCAGACACAGAAAGATAAATATCGTACAATCTCACATATATTTGGTATCTAAAAAGTCAAACTCACAGAAACAAAAAGTATAAGAATGGTTACTAGGGACCACAGGGTGGGGGAAATGGGGAGATGTGACCAAAGGGATAAACCTGCAGTTATAAGAAAGCTCGAATAAGTTCTGGAGCCCTAATGTACTGCATAGTGACCATAGTTAGAAAGAATGCATTATACACTTGAAATTTGCTAAGCTTGATCTTAAGTATTCCACACACACATAGACACAAAGGCAACTATGTGAGGCGAGGAAAATGTTAATTAGCTTGATTGTGGTAATTATTTCACAATTTATACATATATCAAAACATCACATTGCATACCTTAAACATATACACTTTGTATTTGTCAATTATACCTCAATAAAGCTGAGGAGGAAAAAAAAGAAGAAATGTAAGCTAAGAATAGCTAAATATGAAACTAAATCTAAATGAATACTTGTAGGAAGTTACAATAACAATGCATAATTTTAGAGATTTTTTAAAAGCAGTCAAAAATAACATCTAAGATGGGAGGGGTAGTCAGATTTAAATGTGCTAAAAATTTATGAAAAGAGTCAAGATACTAAGTAACTTTAAGCTTTGTTAAGGACAATTAAACCTTAAAGGATAATCACTAAAAAAATGAAAAGCGAGTTTATCTTTTCCAAAAAGTAATGGGGAAAATAACTTTTCCCCATTATTATGTAAAAAAAATTCAATCTTGAAAAGACAAGAAACAAAGAAAAAAGTATTTAAAAGTCAAGTAAATACCACAAGATGGTATAAATAAGTTAAAATACATGAACAATCACAATAAATGTAAATGGACTAAAGTTAACAGTTAAAGATAGAGATTGTCAAATTATATTTTTAATGTCCAGCTATATGCTATTTTTAAGAGACATCTCTAAAATATAAGAGGTGGAAAGATTGAAAGTCAGATTTCAATATTATGGAAATATTAACCCCCCAAATCATACATAGTTATATTGATATAGATAAAATCAATTTTAAGCTTTTTAAATATTAGTAAGTCACTAAATAATGATAAAAATATTAAATTCACTAGGAAAAGATCGTTTGAATCTTGCCTAATCTAGCAACATAGCATCAAATATACAAATCAAATTTGGTAGAATTACAAGGAATAACTCACCAATCCACAAACACAGTGGGAGTTTCTCTGTGAAACTGATATAGCAAGCAGACAAAAAGTCAATATAGAAGATTTGACAACACAATTAACAGTATGGCTTGATTAATGGGCACATACAGAGCCCTAAAACCAAAAGAAAAATTAAAAAACACATGTTTGAAATTCATTTTAGAACATAAGTGAAACGTGCAAATATGAGTAAAATTGACCTCATAATAGAGGGCAAGAAACAAGTCTCAACATATTTCAAAGATTCTGTATGTACACAGACCATATTCTATAACTACATGCAATTAGCTTAAAAATAAATGATAAAAAGATAAACTTTTAAAACCATTTGTCTTAAAATTCAAAGCATGTCTCTAGGTTACTCATGTGTTAACATAAAATAATAATGCAACTGTAAGGAAATCATTATGAACTTTAATGATAATATTACATGTCAAAATTTACAGAATGTGGATAGTGGTACTTAGAGGGAATTTTGTAGCCTCAAGTCTCATTGAAGCTTTCCTTCATTTTTCCAATTACACAGTTCATTGATTTACATATTCATTCAATAAATGTTTAATCTGGCATTGTGGAAGTCGTGTGGCTGGAGGCTGTAGTAGTCGCTAATAGCTCCAAAATGGAAATCCTGAGCTAACCCGGTCCATTTTCCAATTGTTGATTTATAAGAGCTGTCCAGGGCAGCTCGTAGATTCTCTTGCAATGGAGACATCACAGGCTATACACTTCCCATTGCCAATATCAAAGGCATTGACAATAGTCTCATGCTCAAAGGGACAACAGATACAGGAATTCTTCAACCCAAAATGTGATACAGAGCATCCCTGGATATTTTCTTATCTACTTGACTTTCCACCTCAAACACTTTATTTCCCATTTCTCTCTCTCTCTCTCTTTCTCTCTCTTTCTCTCTCTCTTTCTCTCTCTCTCTCTCTTTCTCTCTCTGTCTCTCTCTTTAGGAGAGGAATCTTACTATATTGCCCAGGCTGAACTGTAGTAGCTGTTGATAGGCACAGTCCCACCACTGATCAGCATGGGAGTTTTCACCTGCTCTGTTTCTTATCTGAACTGGTTCATCCTCCTTAGGCAACATGCTGGTGCCCTGCTCCCAGGAGGTCACCATGTTTGATGCTTGACTCAGTGTGGACACTTGATCTGCATAACTCACTACAGCCCAGACCTCTTGGACTCCCGTGATTTTCCTGCCTCAGCCTCATGAGTAGCTGGGACTACAGGGGCCACCACCATGCCTGGCCCATTCTCTCTTTTGATGGGAAAGGTTTTCTTTTCATTGGAAAGTGGAAAGTCTCACAGGACTAAAGGGATATATATATATATATATATATATATCTTCATGTCTAGCAGCTATTTCAATGATAGCATGAGAGACACAAGAGGAAACGGAAAACATCTTTGGTTTCCCTGGAGCAAATTTCAAATGGACATGTAAGGATGACAGCCACCTATGTTTCCTCAGATTTGCAGTGACAGAAAGATAGGATGCAATTAGCAATGGTGATGAGGTTGCTTCTAAAGAGCTAAGCAGAGCATATTTGCTTTTGGTGTTGATGTGTCATTATTTAAAAAAAATTATCATGCTCTACTGCAGAATCAAGATAGGCCCACTCTTTAGTCCATTTCCTTTTATCTTTTGGGGTTGTCTCAGGTTACTAGTTAGTTGTCAAGTAAATTGCGTTCTGTACTTCTCACCATCAGTTGTCTAAATCCCACGTTGGAAAGGATCTCCCTAATCTTATGTTCTAGATATCAAAGGCTGTCTCTCATCTCTCCACTGCAGGGACAAGTTTTGAGGATATGTAGTAGTAGCTAGAGTTTAAGGCAAACCTATATCCAAGCATGTGTTTGTTTTGCAACATAATACTTGCTGTACTTTATTTATTAGATTTCCTCATTATGTAAGACATTTTAATTACAAAGTCATCATAGATTACATTAGATATGGCTCTTCTTCTTATGGTTAAAAATAGTTTGCATGACGCAGCTGACTTTATAGAAGCTGTATCTGGGCAGATAACTGTGAGTGTGTCACTGTCAATGCAAACTAGGAAAGATGAATACTGCTGCTAATCATTGGAACCCGCTGTGTAGCTATTATAGTTTGTTCAAGTTAAAACAGTGGCGATGAGTCAGACTGTTTCTCCCTCTGGCTTTAGAAAACTCGTATATTTAACCAAGACAGATTTACACGTGAGGTTGTGCGTGACGAGGTTGCTACGAATGCCTCATCCAGGGCTAAGTTCCAAGACAGGGCACTGGAAAGCACGAGACACAAGCAAAAGTAGGTTGCACAAGTTCTCTTCTTCAAGAGCCTCCTCTCTCCAAAGGTTTTCTGCTGTTTATTTAAAGCTGAGGTTCCACATGTTGGTCTTTGTTTCCAGGGGAAATTGATTGATGACTGGCTTCAAACAACGTGCACAATTTATGGATATGGAAAACGCATGTACTATCTACACATGCTAGTTCTTTATAGATGGTCTTTAGGGCAAGTCTGAGATGCTTGGATAATGTACAAACCAGCATTAATAAATCTCTGCAGAGAAGACACTACCTATCTCTTCCTCTTGAGATTAGATAAAAAGCAACCTTTTAAATGCCTGCTTTAAAGACCATGACTGCACACTTCATATTTTCCCTTTGGTTGTCCCTAATAGTGAATGCCCAGAGCTAGTTTTTAATACAAACTTCAGACATAAAGCCCCAACCCTGGAAGAAACCAGTGATGCTATTCTTCAAAATAGCACTTAGGGAATTTTTTTCCAGGCTACAATAGTAATAAATGCTCATTGCAGAAATACTGTTAAAAACAGAAAAGTAGGAAGAGAAAATAAAAGTCACCCGTGATCTGCCCATTGAGAAATTACTCACTGTACCCTTTCATTCTTTTTTCCTGGGAATTCATAGTTTCATAAGTTTAGATCATATATATATATATTATGATATATACATGTATCTACATATATACATGATATATACACATATCGTGTGCGTGTGTTTGTGTATAATATGACCTGCAGGTGTTCATTTAGTATATCATAACCATTTTCTCTCATATTACAAAATATTACCCTGAAATAGACTTTTTGATAGCTATATGGTATTACATTCTGTGAATGTACCATAATTTTCTAAATCAGCCCCCTATTGTTGAACATATAGATTGTTTTCAATATTTACTATTATAAATCCGAAGATCATGCACATCTTTGTATAAGAACCATCTTTGCATTCTTGGCTACGTGTATTAATTATTTAATATACCATTGAATTAAATTTTCCAGCACTATATTTTATTTAGAATTTTTTCATCTATTAATGGGCTTTTTCTAAAACCTGTAAGAAATGCATGCAAGTAAAAATCACTGTGTCCCATGTTAAAGAGAGAGCTAGACATGGTGGTTTACGCCTGTAATCCCAGCACTTTGGGAGGCCGAGGCGGGTGGATCACTTGAGGCCAAGAGTTTAAGACCAGCCTGGCCAACATGGCGAAACTCCGCCTCTACTAACAATACAAAAATTAGCCAGGTGCAGTGGTGGGCACCTGTAATCCCAGGTACTCAGGAGGCTGAGGCAGGAGAATCACTTGAACCCACGAGGCAGAGGCTACAGTGAACTGAGATCGCACCACTGCACACTCCAGCCTGGGTGACCGAGTGAGACTTGGTCTAAAACAAACAAACAAACAAACAAACAAAAAAGAGAGAGAATTGTCTTGGGAAAGGCAATCAGAATCAGTAGCAGCTAATGCTGTATGGGAACAGCCTTGGTACCACGGCTATTTAATACTGGGTTTGCTACAGGTCCTCAGAAGAATGCAAAACCAAAGTTATTCAATTGGCATTGGAATTAGAGCAACTGTTCTATTATTGTGTGCAAACTTCTGCTATAAATAACCTGACAGTATCCATCTGCATGGGATGCAAAAAAACAAGAAACACGCAAAGTAAAGACCAAAATAGACCTGGGGTCCATCTGGTATACCCTTTCCATGGGGCCCTCAAACAGATGGTGTAAATTCCCAAGATATACCTGCCTAATGGCATTGTCCTATCTCTGAGCCGCGGGATGAGGGGGATTCCTTTCAGCAAATGGCCTAGCCAGAAAGGAAAGGGAAGTGAGTCACTGAGATTCATCATTTTATTCAACAATAATTATCTGGACACTAGACATGTTCCAGGCACTGTTCTAGACCCTAGGAATAATGCAACAATAAGCAAGAAAGACAAATTCCCTGAGCACAGTGAATGGCCCAGAAATGGCTACTGTTTTCCAGCTCTGTTTTGTCTGTTTGTCCTTCTCTATCCCCATCTAGACTTTTTCTTTTCCCCCAGTTGCATTACTCGTGCCCCGTGGCCTGCCTTCTACTGATTTCTTTCCCTAGGCCATTTTGCGACAGCCAGTCAAAGTTCAGGAGCCTGCAAGGTCTTCAGTTTCATTCCTCAGCCACTAACTGCCCCGGAGGTCAGGGGCTATGACCTTTTCCCCTTTGGTGCCCGTATGATGCCCAGCATCCAGGAAGTGTTCAATAAATAATAAACTGAAGAAGATTTTAGCCTTTTACAAACAGGGACTCACCACCTCTGAAGCTCTGCAGAAATCGGCATTGTCTCCTCTCCCTGATCTCTTCCCAGAAGGCCAGAAAATCTAATACAAATCTCCTTAGGAGGTCTGGTGGAGGATATAATGTGTCATTTCAGGTAGATACTGAAGCATATTTACTATAGATTAAACTTGGAGGGGCTCTTTCTTATGGGCCTCGCTAGCATTTGTCAACTGTGAGCACAGAGATGGAGATATATATAGACAGACAGGTAGATATATATAGATGGGCCGGTAGATAGAGATAGATGGATGATAGAGGAAGTGGAAACTGGCAGGGAACACCGTGTGTCACCGGCAGAAAAGAGATGAAAGATGAAAAGTAAGACTGATTATAGCCCAAAGCACCAAAGCTCTGAGTGATCCACAAAAAGGTGAGAATCATCCAGAGACTCAGGAATTAGCACTATCCAGTAGACACAGCAGGGCTTTAAAGGTTTTTACAAAGCAAGAGTGCCTCACTTTCATTGCTTGCAGCTAGAGAGAAAAAAGGATAGGAGGATGGTGTGTGAATGCTTTCACTAAGGGAAATAAAGACATACACTCATATGCACAGAGATTTGAGTCACACGCACCAAAACATAACAGGAGGGCTTCAGGTCACCCACTTCCAACCAAATCTAAGCCCCGGATATGTCTCAGGATATGTTCCCTACAACAACATTGCCTCAATTCCTGCAAGAAAAAGAGAGCAGATCTAAGATCCTTCTAGAGGGTGGGTCCCAGAGCTTTGCAAGAAAGGTTTGGAGAATGATGACTTTTAAGATGGGGGCTTTGCCCTTCTTTATCCACAACCTGAGCTGGGCTTGGTGTCTTTCCTTAAAGGCCCTGCAGCGAGAGGGTGCTATGGGTGGGAATGAAGCTACTACTGGAGGTCCTAAAAGGTAAATAAAGACGATGGAAAAATGGGGGTGGACCCAACAGTCCATATGCTTGGTCCAACATCTCTGAGCTTCCTGACGAGTCTTGACTCACAAGAAAAGAAAGCCAAGTAACGGATAATAAACTCAGTTCTGAACGTGGTCCTTAATCCAACCCAACCGTCAGTGCCAAGAGGGTTAAAATCAAGTAGAAAAACTTACCACCTTCCAGAAATAGAAGAAACAAAAAACACATTGCAAGAAACATCCAGTTAAGTTTGCCTCTTCTTGTAAAAAGGCTTGATATGGGTTCTTGGCTACTCCTGCTTTCCCATCCTCCTTTTATAAAGCCCACCTCCAAATATTCTGTGCTAGACACAGTTGGACTAAGAGTCACGGGGAAGGGCCAGGAAAGGTGGCTCATGCCAGTATCTCAGTGATTTGGGAGGGCAGGGAAGGAGGATCATTTGAGGCCAGGAGTTTGAGACCAGCCTGAGAAACATAGTGAGACTCCATCCCTACTAAAAATTTCAAAATTAGCCAGGTGTGGCAGCACGTGCCTATAGTCCCAGCTATTTGGGAGGCTGAGGTGGCAGGACCATTTGCACCAAGCAGTGGAGATTGAGTCACTGCACTCTAACCTGAGTGACAGAGCAAAACCTTGTCTCTTAAAACAAACAAAAAATGGTCAGGGGATGTGAAATAAAATATGTCCCAAACACCTTCCCAGTAATTTTAACTCCTAGGAAACTCTCTGGCCAACATGGAGTCCATGTAAATAAAGCTTACACCGGGGGAAAGTTTCCCTTTGGAAGTTGAGTTCCCCTTTTCTCTCCCTGAGATGAATAGGAGCCATGCCCTGACAACTAGAGAAGAATAAGCTACTAAATGAGCCCAGAGAGACAGACACAAAATGGTTATTTAATGTGAGCTATTGTCACCACGTGCAGAAGACATCAGAACCCATTTCCATTCACCCCCTGTACAAACACTATTTCAATGGCCTTATGGTGGGGAATCAACACGAGTGTCAATCCTGCCATTTCACCTCCGAAATGAACAAGGCTTTCTGGAGGCTGCCTCCCCTCACCTGTCAAAACTGTAACTCTGCTGAGCATGAAGCCCTTCCAAGGTGGGAAAGCTATGATGTCAGATCCAGGCCCGTTCAGCTCAGTGAATACTGGGATTTGCCGTCAAGTCTAAATATATTCTTTTATGAAAATAGCTTCGTCCTTTCCTTGGCAAGTAGATATTGGCCTATATTTTTAATCCGTGTGTGGGTGTGTATACAGCATGGTTATGCAGTCGTTTCCTCACTCAAGGGTGAGCCGGGGAACAGTGAGACTCTGCGCGTGAAGGCAGAATCCAATCTATGTCCCCAGGTCTGTTCCACATGGGTATTTGAGTGAGCCCTCACATGGGCTTCTGTTGCTGGGCTCCTCTGAAACATCTGGCCTTGAACTAGGGACTCTGAGATTGACTTTGTGGGTTTCAGTCCATTCTGGCTTGCAAGTAGCTTACCTACTCATGGAGAATGAGGAAGACAGGAGGATATAGTCACTACACACAGGGTTAAACTGGGATGACTTTCCTGAAGGAAATGATCCACTGTACTCTGTCATATAAGATTTGTGAATGTGATTAAAGATTTATTGATTGGGTGCTAGGTGTCTTCATCTACAGAGTCTCATTTAATCCTCACACAGCAACCCTGGGAGGTAGGTTATTACAAGTTCCATCTTTGTAGACAGGAGAGTTCAAGCTCAGAGAAGCTACATGACTTCTTCAGAGTTATCCAGATAGTAGATGGCATCACTGGAACTCAAGTCCAGGATTCCAACTCCTGTTCTGACTACTACTGGTCATTGACTGATGCACAGCCATGCAGTGTCCGAGAGCTTCCGCTGGTGAAAAGGAGGCAAGCTAGTCTCAAGGATGAGGCTGGCATGGGGCAATGGCTGGTGGAAACCAACCAGGGCAGATGGTGAATCATTTTGTCTTAGGAAGACACCAGCAGTCTCCTACATGGAGTACAATTTAGGATCCCACAATGTCCAAGGTAGTCAGTACAGAACCCACTGTGAAGACTTCTATATGCTAATGGTTCTCCATGAACAATGGGATTCTGGTCCTCTGCAAGCGGTTGGGGGTCATCCATTCAAGCTAAGCACAAAGGATATCAGAAGTCCCCAGAGCTTGGGGAAAGGAGGATGCAGGAACAAGGTGAGAGAATGGGCTTCTCAGGCCAGGGGCTGGAGCTCACATAGGCTCAACTTCCCACGTGGAGATGGAGGAAAAAACCACGCTCCGTGGAATTCGGCCCCAGGCTCTTGTTTATTTCTTTTTCAGACCCACTGTAACCTACCTGTGTTGGGCATGCGAAGTAGCGGCAGACAACATGCCAGTTCCGGCTAACTGCTCCTGACCACTCCCCAGGTGTATCTCACCCATTGCTCCCTGCATTGTCCTCCTGAATCCACACTCCTGGTTTCAGTGGCTGCAGGCCCCTTTGCCTTAGAAGCCACTGGACTCCCCTCTTCTCCTTCCTGAGCCATAGATTCTCCACCTGGTTCTTGCTCTGCTGCAACTCCTGACCTCAGTCTCCTGTTGTCATCAACCATTTCAAACTGGAGTCATTTGGAAGCAAAAATGGGAAAGGGTGAATTATTTTCCTGGCCTGATCCGAAATATCAAACGTGAAACTGCAGTCCGTGGGAATATCTATGGTTCCATGTCCAGTAGGAAATTCTCTGGAATTGTCTGATGGGCTTTACAGTAACTAAGGGAGTTAATAACTAAAAGAGTTCCAGCAGGCTTAAATGTTTGAGAGGACAGAGTGGAATATTACAGCTTACGATGCATGCCCCAACTGCAGGGACAAAGTAAAGTGACGTGACGGATGTATTTTTATAGGCAGTTAGGTTGAATTTGATTTAATGAAGTTTCAGGGGAGGGAGCACAATGTCATTGCTTGAGTTTTGGTTCAAGAATGAGATACATAAATGCTTGATTTGCTAATACTTCCTATGATTTTGTTTTTCTTGACTCTTTGTACTGAAAACTACTGCTAAGCCAAGGGAGTGAGGTGCACTGAAGGGAGATGGGGAGTCCCCAGTCACAGTGAAGTGGGCTTGATTCACAGATGCTGCTGGGCAAGAAGCCTGGAAGAGCTGTAGATGTCAGCAAGCCCCTCCTGGAGAGATCGCAGAGAACCGAGGCACAGAAACGCCCCTCCCGAAGATGTTGCCCCTGCGTGTTCTGTAATGAGACGATGATCAGGGAAATAATACGCAGGAGGCCGGGTGCAGTGGCTCATACCTGTAATCCCAGTACTTTGGGAGGCTGGCGTGGGCAGATCACAAGGTCAAGAGTTTGAGACCAGCCTGGCCAACATGGTGAAACCCTGACCCTACTTAAAAAAATACAAAAATTAGCTGGGCGTGGTGGCGTGCATCTGTAATCCCAGCTATTCAGGAGGCTGAGGCAGGAGAATTGCTTGAACCTGGGAGGCTGAGGTCGCAGTGAGCCAAGATCACGCCACTGCACTCCAGCCTGGGCGACAGAGCAAGACTCTGTCTCCAAAAAAAAAAAACCAGTCTGTAATTTTTCTTCATATAGGGCACACACATTTCTCTAGAGAGAGGTTTTTCTAGATAATGCTCTATTTTTGTTAATTATTTAATTCATTCAACAAGGAATTTAGTAGTCATGAAAAAGATGCCTTCTGTCTTTGCCTTCAGGAAGCTTACAGGTTAATAGGGAAGATACAAACTTAAGCAGTAATTGGTCATTCGAATGAACAAGTTAAGTATGGGCTTCTCTGGAAAACACACCATACCCTGAGGAGCCCTCAGCAGTCCAAGGAGTCTGTGGGTGGAAGCTCTTTCTGAGGACACAGTGTCTCCAGTTTCATCTGAGTAACAGGTAGGAGAACAAACGCAGTGCCAGGCCTGACATTTCCGCTTGTTTGTCCCTTATATTTTTCCTAACTGCATAATCCAAGTATACAGGGATATTACTGACTTTTGTAATGCTTTATTTTACCTGAATCTTGTATGAAGTGACTTTATTAATTCTAATTGCTTTTTTAGTTAATTCCTTTGGGTTTTCCAGGTTTCAAAACATCATAACTATATACAAATCTAATCTTTTTGAAGGTGATTTATAATTTTAATTTTTTCTGCCCCTTGGTGCAAGAATTTGAAAAGTTTATTTTTTGCTGAATGATGTGGCATTTCCTTCCATTTATCCTAAATGCACCTCAGTGAAACCTCATGTGTTACCCACGAGTTCTGGTGTTCCATAATGTGGTAAGCAGGTCCTTGTTCACTCTTATATTTTCATGGAATAATTCATTCACAAACCAAAAGCAAAACACATGTTATGAATAAGCTGGAAGCCACCCCCTTCTTTTTTCGTCAGGAGAATCCAAAAGAATATAATCCACGCGGGTGCCATCCCTCCTGGGTACCATTGAGACAGCCATTTGATTGTCAATGTGTGACTCTTGTAATGTAACACAATAGGAGATTCAAGGAAAAGCCAAATACTTCTTAGCACAATAATGTCAGGGGCTAATGTTAGGAAAAGGGCAAGAACAAAACTTTCCAAATAGGGGCAATACTGTTTTCTTTATCCAAGTTAAGACTGTGTCATCTCCAAGACAAGTTAGACCTTGCCTAGCTGCGATGTGTTTACCTCTTAGGTGAACTAGGGAAGAAGCAGCCACTGCAGATAGAATTAGCATCGCACATCCTCCATCATTCTCACTCATGCTGCAACATCCCTGGAGTTACCTTAAATCAGAACTTCTTAATACAGCATATAAAACATTCTCTTTAACTATTCAATCACTCTGAGTTGAAATTTTTATTTTTTCTTTACTTCTTTCTTTCTTTTTCTTTTTTTTTTTTTTTTAGTCAGGTTCTTGCGCTGTCATCCAGGCTGAAGTGCAATGGTGCAATCATGGCTCACTGCAGCCTCCACCTCTCGGGCTCAAGCGATACTCCTGCCTCAGGCTCCTAAGCAGTTAAAACTACAGGCACATGCCACCATACCCAGCTGGTGTTTGTATTTTCTGTAGAGACGGGGTTTTTTACCATGTCGCCCAGGCTAATCTCAAGCTCCTGGGCTCAACAATTTGCCTGCCTCAGCCACCCAAAGTGCTGGGATTACAGGTATGAGCCATAGTGCCTGGTCTAGATTTTTCTTATTTGCAGCCCAAAGCACCCTGACAGATGGAAAAGGGAAGGGACTTGCCTGAGGTCACACAGCTTGTAAGCCATAGAGCACAGATAAAATTCAATGTTTGTGGGATGACAAATGTCCAGTTCCATCTATCTCTTATGGGATGACAAATGTCCAGTTCCATCTATCTCTTATGGGATGACAAATGTCCAGTTCCATCTATCTCTTGTGGGATGACAAATGTCCAGTTCCGTCTATCTCTTGTGGGATGACAAATGTCCATTCCATCTATCTCTTGTGGGATGACAAAAGTCATCCCACAAACTTTCTCTTCTGCTACAGTGTGCAACAACGTGAAGAGTGATTTCACAGATTTCCTTAGAATCCTTCCTCACAGAAGCATCTCTCTGTTAGTCAGGCATCTGTCAACATTCTAATACTAAAACAAGATTCCATGAAAATTATTTTTTAAAAATGCAAGACAAATCTTCTTTTCTCCCCTCACAGTGTTTTTCCTCTAGGAAGCATCACAACTGCTTCTTATTCTGTGCATGGTGTCAAGATAACAGGATTTAATTACCAAATTTATAAACCACCAGTATGGCATAAATGCATTGGCCTCAAATAAAATGAATGCAGTTATTAAAAAAAGAAAAGAAATGCTGAATCAATACAGTGACAGCCGACACAGAGATGGCAGTTTTATTTACTTTATCTCTTACAGGAAGCAGTTAAGCCATTTCAAAGAGATTATTGGGTTTTAATGACCCAGGACATTAAAAGACGCTTCTCCCAGCAACACTGACACTGTACCTCAGATGCAGGAGGTTATAAATCCATGAAATAATGGCCTGTTTTGGCAACCCCTCCCCACTCGCTCCCAACAGTGGACCCGATCATGACCTTTCTTCAGTTAGCGAGGGCCGCTGGCTGGGGGTGTTACTGGAGAATACTCTGCGTCCTCTCAATAGGCCGGGGGAGCTTTCTAGATTGGGACTCAGCAGCAGCTTTTAGGCTCCACAATGAAAGCCACCGGTGGGGCAGTGCTCTGTCTCCAAATGACAGGAGGAGAAGGAAAAGAAAGAACAGGAAAGAGGAGAAAGGGTGAGAAAAAAAAGTAAGGAAAGAGACCACCAAGTGTGGTGCTCAAGAATTCTACTAAAAGCCCAGCAGCCACCCTTGCAGGGCCTCGAACGGTCTTACCGAGTCCAGGTTCCAAGGACCAGAGTCTCCTCTGGATCCCCTGGAGTGGATGGGCATCTAGAGATCAGGTTGGAAGTGGATCCTGAACCTGCCCATCAGATTTCCTAGGGCTCTAAGAGAATCACCTGCAGAGAACACATTGTCTTGACCAAAGCAGCTTCCCTTTGATTTGTTTTATACTTTAGACTTTCATAAAATATTTCATTTGAAGAGAAGGGTCCATACTTTTTAAAAAGTTTGAAAACTAAAGATGTAGGTCATCATCTTTGTTTTGCAAAGACTGATGACCACAGGGAGGAAGTTAAGGTCAGGAGAATAGATAGATGGAACTGGAACAGGTCACCACCATTCCCAGGCAGCTCCTGGATTCTTCCTGATGGAATGCTAGCACTTGAACGGGTGATTTTTTGAGTTTCTAACCTCTCCAGTGACAACCATGCTATCCAGTAGCTACACCCTGTCCAGGCAAACAAGAAAACATAAGAGTGATCTCCTCTCCTCTTTCCAGGTGCTCTCTCCTGGATTCACAAAATAAAGATGCAGTCATTCACATGGTATTTCCAATACTCTGCCATTCATTTGGTATTCTCAATACAGTGAGAATTGGCCAGGTCTTTTAACGCTTCACAGGCCCCTGAAGTTCTATGCAAGAACCCTCCTCTAGAGCAGTTTCCTTGGGAATGTGAAAAAAAATCACAACTTTGTTAACCAATTTCCTAATCATACTTCCCCTCCCTAGGCATATTTTTGCAAGGCTGAGTTTTGCAGAAAGATTTCTGGGCTTTTCTGCTGAATACATTTGGATAAGCTCATGGCCAGTAGAACTGGCTATCTACCAGCTCTTGTGGGGCCTTGGTTCTTTGTCATGGGGAAATTCATGGACCGTCTAACTCAGAGAGCCCATCCAGAAACTGCATTTTTCTGGGAAGTCAGGGCCCCAGCATCTGGGCTGCTGAAAGTACTCAGCCCAGGGCAGGCCTGAGGGAGAGCAGGTGTGGGCAGGTTGCATGAGGATAATGCGGAACGAGGAGAAATGTGTTTTGGAGCTTGTGGGTGAGGAGAAAATGGTGCCCTTGTCTCAGAGGCACTGAGACACCTGGGAGTGGGGGGCTGGGGTGCAGGTGGTGGGGTGAGGTAACTGCTGTCGAAAAGAGAGATTGGCGTGGGCATCCCTATGGATATGGGAAACCCAGGAAAAATTCAAGGCATCATATTAACAAGGAGAGTCAAAAGAAATAAAGACCATTGCTGGCTGCATTATTAAGCACACACCCCAATAGTGTTCACAGCGCAGATACCGAGACAGGCAGATTCTAGGATTCCTATGTCAATCCCATTCACCCCTACAGAAGAGAAAGAAAAGACAGCCTGGTTGAGGGGACATCCTCATAGAGAGGCGGCCCGGCAGCAGGCAGTCGCCGGTGGCCTGGATCACGTTTTGTCTCCTAGCATAACAGTTGAGCTATCTGGGGAAAATCCCTCAGCCCCTCTAAGCCTCAGTTCCCACAGCTAGGAAATGGGGGTAATGGTCATAACCCTTCCTCTTGGAGTGTTGAGACAGAAAGTGAGTCTGCATTTCAGCACTTAGCACTGTGCCCAGCACACGCAACAAGAGGTAGCTGTCGTCCGCATTAAGCTGTTCTTCACGCCCTCAGGGGCACTCTGGACCCAGCCAGGCCCAGGGTAGAGAACCTCAAGGGGGAATCCTCTTGCCCCATCAGTGGCTCAGCAGAGACCACTCTGAGGAATCCATCATGTTTTGGGGCTAGAGTGAGTTGTTTGGTCTAAACAGCTTGGGAAGAAGAGACCCAGGAAAGGAGCGCCATCCTGAAATCTTTGACGAGCTCTCAGAGAGAAGAGGGGATTTCAGGCTTTGCTACCCCAGAGGACAGATTTGAGTCCATTGGCAAGGGCGGAGCTCAGGGGCAGCCCAGGGAAGTCTTTCCTCCTCGTGAAAGTTGGTGAAGAACAGAAGTTGCTGTCTGGAGAGGCTCTGAGTTCCCTCCTCAAAGGCCCTTTACCACAGGTATAACGTGTGTGTCGCACACAACCCTCAGGAGAACAGAGCTAGAGAACCTTTGCCTCAGGAAATGTTCAGGCTGAAGCTGGATGATCAAATGCTGGGGAGGGGCACCCGGCACTGTGCAAGGCTGAGACTAGGCAGCCCACTCCTGGGATGGGGCTATCTATGGCTCCATTGCATTGAGCACAGTCTACATGCCAGGCAGGCCCAAGGCTAAGTACTTCACACACACTAGCTGGCTTCACCTCCACAACACCAACATGAGGCAGGCACTACTGGTAGCTCTGTTTTACAGAAGAGGAAACTGAGGCCCTTGGATGGTTAGTCACTTGCCAAAGCTTCACAGTTAGAACACACAGCCAAGATCCAAATCCAGGCACAGCTGGCCATAGAGCCTGTGAGCTAACTGCTGCACTGCATGGCTGTAGCCGGGGCAGTTTGTCCTTGCCCTGCCTACATGCTGCCTGCGACCAGGGCCTCTGGCAACAGGGGAGATGGAACCATGTGAGCCTGGCTGACAGGAAGTAGCTGGCACTGTCCTTCTGGCCTAGGGTAGGGCCAAGAGACCACAGCTCTCCACATCACTAGGAAAGATAGGACCTTGCCTGGGGCTGGGAGAGTTCCAGGAAGTTTCTCTAGCGGCGCTGGCTGGTCTGTTGCTTTGTGTGCTTATTGCTTTTGTATGGAGTAGGTATCTGATCTCCCCAACACCTGCCAGCTCCGCCTCTGCGTTCTTTCCCTTCCTTGTACACCCAGCCTCTGCCTCCCACCCTGGCATCTCCCTCCCTTCCCCTGCCATGCAGAGATCTGAGTCATTGACAGCAAGTGGGTGAGAAGAAACAGAGAAGGCAGAATCAAGAAATAAAAACCCTAAGGGCAGCAACAATTAATATTTAACTTGAAAACTGCCTGGGAACAGAAAGCTCGGCTATTCGTGTGCAAATCATATGCAAATCATATGCAAACACTCTCCACATCAGGCCCTTGTAATTATTCTGCAAACCTGCCTGGCCAGCTCTAAGGGCAGCTTGGGAACCCCCAACACCCCATTCTTGCTGCAGGCTGGACACCTCCCCATGACAGGGATTGGGAGGGTCTCCAGGTGACACCACTCTGGTGACACCAGCTTGTCCCAGAATTCATCAGGCCCAAGCTCTTTCCAATTATTGAGGAAATGTTTCCCCTGCCAGGGAAAGTTCCTAGCCCCACATCTGGGCTCCCCTTGCCACTCCCCAAAAATGCCTTCCTGACGGTCGCCCATGGCCTCCTGATGACTAAATCCCAGTGCCTCCGCTCATCCTCCACTGCCAGGCAAAAGCCAGTGCGGCTGATGCCTGAAGCCGGCTTCTTCTGTGCTGCCCACCCAGGGCCTCCTCCCTTCCCTCTGACTGCCCTTCCCTGGCCCTGTCAGTGCCACCTGAGCTCCAGCGTGGGGGTGAGGCTGAGAAGGCCTCTTCTAGTCCCAGTCTGATATGCCCTGGGCAGAAGGATGGGTCTCTTCGGAGGGTATGGGCAGGCCCTGCCCTGGCTTCTGATTATCCTGCACATGGCAGGAAAACAGTTCAGTTCCCCCTCCCCTCCCCGGGTCACCTAAGGCCAGCCCAAATCTGGTATCACCAGAGGCCTAGAGTTCACTTGCAGGGTTAGGTGACTGGAGCTCCCAGGCCTGAGAGCACAGGCTGAGGACAGGTGCCTTTCCCTTTGTCTTCACAGTTGGGGGCTCCCTGAGCAGGATACAGCCCCCCAGGCCCATGCTCACCACTGCACCTGGACCTTGACAGTGTCCCCTGGAGCATTGCCTCCAACTGCAGCCAGGCTGGGGAAGGAGGACACCCAGGACCAGGGGAGAAGCCCCAGCCCCCCAGGCCAGGCCCTGCCAGAACAGCCTTTAGCACAGGTACTTGTCTCCATCTCTGCCCGCATCCCTCACTCAGACGCATCAGCTGTTACTGGATCTGATTTATTTCGTATCCACATCTGTTGGAGAAGGAGCCTGCAGAGAGTTCAGCACATTGGCTGGACTGTGCTCAGCACCTAATCCAAGGCAACTGCCCTTGACCGTAAACGCTGAAATGAGCCAAGTGTCCACAGTTCCAAAGGGTTTGGTGCCTTGTTCTCACTGGAGTCATGGAGCCCGGGGCAATGCACGGCCAGGCAGGGTGCCTTGGCCAGCACCATCGTCATCACCATGCCCAGAGCAGGTGGGATAGGTGATGGTGAGGGGGTAGGCCCCACCATGTGTGGATCATTTCCTAATTCCACGATGCCTGTGGCTGATCATCATTCATCCTACTAAATATTTACTGAGCATCTACTATGGGTCTGGCACTGTTGTGACCCTTCCCTCAGGGAGCTTCCACTTCCAAGGGGGAAGGTGCTCTTAAGACAGAACCTGAATTCACTAACAGTTGGAAGAGAGAGAGGGGGAAAAAAAGTTACCACATTAAACATAAAAGGTAACAAGTGAGATAAAAAGTGCATCCAGCCAGCCGCGGTGGTTCCCGACCTGCAATCCCGGCACTTTGGGAGGCTGAGGTGGGAGGATCCCTTGAGGTCAGGAGTTCAAGATCACCATGGGCAACATAATGAGACCCTGTCTCTATAAAAAATTAAACATTTAGCTGAGCATTGCTGACTTGTGTCTATAGTCCCAGCTACTTTGGGAGGCTGAGGCAGGAGGATTGCTTGAGCCTAAGAGATTGAGGCTGCAGTGAGTTGTGATCATGCTACTGTACTCCCACATGGCTGACAGAGTGAGACTCTGTCTTCAAAAAAAAAAAAAGTGCATCATCCCATTTTCAGAAATATTAAAATGTAGAGAAAATGTACATCTGAAACCCAAAGAACTATAATAGTATAGTTTATAGTAACACAACAATAATACATAGTAATATAACATATAATGTAGTCATAAAGGTCACTTTATTTTAATTGCAACTTATCTGGTTGCCAGAAAGAAAAACTCAGTCACAGTAACTCAAATATAAAGAACCGAGGGCAATTTATGAATGCAACAGCAAGATACACATCTAGGCCCTACAGGAACCATGCTGGGGCCGGAATGGCATTGAGAATGGTGGCAGCCACCCTCTGCCTGCTGTCCCCTCTCTGCATCTTTCTCACCACACGCTTCACACTCATCTTTCCACCAACAGCTTAGTCTGCTTCCTCGGGTTTCTATCTGGGCTGGCCAGGTCTCTGACTGTGGTCACAACTTATAGTCCCCCACGGTGAGCTCCAGAATAGTAATTCCAGGTTCCTGGGAGAGAGTTTTAATAGGCTCAGTGCACTTGTTCAGATATCAGTGTGACTTATTCCAACAAGGAGACCCCAAATCCACAGTTGGCTTCAACCAGATCCACGTTTGTTTCTCTCCTGCCAAAGTCTACACTGCCTGCAGCCCTCCTCTGCAAAGTCGCTGGGGCTCTAGGCTCCTTCCTTCTTGTTGTTCTGTCATTCTTAGGATGAGGACTTTGCCCACATGGTCCACAGGGCTCACCACCACATCCACACCACAGGAGCAGAATAGAAGAAAGGCATGGCCCTGAAATCACCTGCATCGTTTCCATTCCTGTGGCCAGAATGTACCCACAGGACTAAGCCTAGCTTCAAGGGAGCCCAGAATATGTTTTCTTTGCTAGGCGGTCAATGGGGGAGGGGGCACCAGCCATCTCTGACACAGGCAGGCCAGTTAGTTGTGGTGGGAAGAGGAAGGGAGTTCTGAAAGGGGGCTGCAAGATAGAGCCTTGGCATGGCAGCCTGGAGGCTCCACTTCAGCAGGGTCCAGGCAGAGGGCAAACCCACCCTGTGCTGAATCCATGCTGGGCCGTGCACTAGGGGGCCTCTGACTTGTGAGAGCACTGAGAGAAACACTTAGGAAGGCACCTAGGAGACAGGACCTGCAGGGCCAGCAGTGTGGGGCATCTCGGAAGTCTCTCCTCAGAGACCCCTTTTATCTGTCGAGGTCAAGGAAAGTCAATTAAATTTAGGTGTGGGAGGGAGAGAAGAGAGGAAGCCAGAGGAGAAAGGGAACAGGAGATAATTGACAGTCACCAAGTTTATCTGAAAGGACTCTTAGGTGAGTTCTAAGGAAACCTCTTACTCTCAGTTTCCTGAAGTAGCTAAAAATTTCCTGGGAGGGTGATGATCATGAGGCTGATTTGTGGTAAAGAATATAAAGCAATTGGGGTGTGTCTAGCACACAGGAGACACTCAACAAATGGCAGAGTTTGGTTTAGATTCGAGGGCACTAAAGTGGAGCGGTTCAGTTCGAAGGTGACCCTCTGCATGCTGTGTAGTCCAAACACGTGGACAGTCTTTCTTTGCCTTTCCCAGTTCATGGGGAAGGAGCTCTCCAGTTCTAGAGTCCACTCCCAGAGACGTTGCTTTTGTTAGGCCTAGGGTGGGGCCCAGGGATCTACACTTTCATGCCGGGAAGTCTGGGGCAAATAGTTGAGAGGCTGAACTAGGAGACATACTGCAGAAGGGAAATGTCCTCTCTGAGGGGGACCCTCTTCATTGACACAGTCATCTCCTACACAGCGATCAGCATGGGGCCCCTCGGGATACAATTCTCTCATTCCCTTTCTTGTGAGGTTCCTGGGGGTGGAAGATGAAGTGGGAGTCGTGGCAGGAAAGGCAAGGTGAGGATGGGAGTTCATTTGGTCAGAAAAGCTTATCTGGAACATCCATAAGCCCAGTAATGACCTCCCCCCTCAAATTTCCATTAGAAAACCAGCAGGCTATTTGGGCAGCATCTGAGGTCACCTCCAGGACCAGCATGTACAGACCATTGGAGACATCGGAACACTATTAATAGTGGGGTGGGCGGCGCCAAGCTCAGGGAATGTGAAATGCTTCTTCCAGGAGCACACAAGCCCTCTGAGAGCCCAGGTCACCTCAGACTTGAATGTAGTCATCCTGGCTGACCCCCCAGACATAGCTGCTGGTGCTCAGGGCAAAGCGCAGGCCTGGCCACAGAAGGCCCAAGTGCGGCCCTCCACAAAGCCATTCCCTCTGGCGTGTCCGACACAGAGGTCTCAGTTCTCTCTCAATCACATTTTTGACTTTTTTTCTTATTACTAGAATAGATATACAATCATCATAAGAAGTATTTTTTGAAGATATGGAAAGGCACAAAAGAAAAACAAAAGCCACCTGTAATCCTACCATCCAGAAATAACCGTTATTAACATTTTAGAGTAACACACTACTAGTTTTTCCTATGCATATATTTGCATAACATTGCATACATCAAATTTGGATTTTACCAAATCCTCTGTTCTGTAATCTGCATGCTTCACTTAACAATATAGAATATCTTCCCACATCATCAAATGTTCTTTGACAGCCTCATTTTTTTCCATCTCTTATTTTTTAATTTAATTTTAAGTTCCATGATACATGTGTAGGATGTGCAGGTTTGTTACATAGGTAGACGTGTGTTATGGTGGTTTGCTGCACCTATCAACCCACCACTTAGGTATTAAGCCGGCATGCGTTAGTTAATTTTCCTGATGCTCTCTCTCCGCCTGCACCCGCGGGCCCCAGTGTGTGTTTTTCCTCTCCCTGTGTCCGTGTATTCTCATTGTTCAGCTCCCACTTGTAAGTGAGAAGACGCTGTGTTTGGTTTTCTGTTCCTACATTAGTTTGCCGAGGATAATGGCTTCCAGCTCCATCCATGTCCCTCCAAAGGACATGATCTTGTTTATTTTTATGACAGCCTCATTTTTTATAGCTCGTCATATTCTAGCATATGGATGTATAACAATTTAATTTGGACATTTGGGTTATTATTTCTGTTTACTACTATAAATTCTGTATATCAGTAGTGGTTTTCTTAGGATTGATTCTGAGGTCAAAGTGTTTTTTTAAGTAAATTCTTAGGTCAAAGTATTTTTTTAAGTTTTAGGTACACACTGCCAATTGGTAGATACTCAAGCAAAGCTTGAGGAAGGCATAATGAAAACCAGGGATCCAGGTCAGGCTTCAGGGTGTAAGGAGAGCAGTGCTGAGCAAGGAACTGTCTGAGCTCAATTTCTGACACCATGAAGGGATACTTGATCAAGCTGGGAATGTTGAAAAAATTTCCCCTCCCCCACAAGAAAATCAACTCCAAACCCTGAGTCCCTTAACACTCTACAGATGGCGTCTCTTCTGAGGACACTCAACCCACTTTAGGGATTCTAGGTGAATTCTCACCTGGACTATAGCAATTATTTCTGAAAACCAGACTTTTGAAAGAAGTACATTTAACTTTTTAAAAAATAGCATTTTTAGTGCATGCTATTATCATTGTTACTTATTCAAATGTGTTGATGGTAGAGTAGGTGGAAGGGTGATGTTTGCATTGGCATGGCAACCAGTGACTAATTGAATTCCCTTCACAGCCTATAATGCCTTCGTTGACTTACATGGGGCCAGAAATGGATTTTCTTTTTGCCCCTGTGTGTCACTGGCTTATGGTACAGAAAAGGTTACCCACTCATGATCTAACCCTTTTTTATTCTATTTATATTTTCAGTTTGTGCCACCTTTGGGGCTATGTTTAGCGAGTTTACTTCCCACCCTGTAATGTGAGATTTCTTTTATCTACAGATGCCTCTTGTAGGGTGTAAAATATGACTCCTAATTATTGTAACAGCTAATATTTATCGAATCCTTACTGTAGTACCAGGCACTCGGCAAGATGCTTTACATGTTTTTCTTTTAGTCCTTAACAAAACCCTATGATGTGAGTCCTATTACTATCATCCTTTCTTAAACAGGTGAGGAAGCAGATGGAGGTTCAATGACTTGGTGACGGACACAGAGTTCACAAGAGGAGGGCAGACCCTGCACCCTGGAGGCGGAGAGTCTCACCACCCTGCTATCCAGGCTGCATCGAGTCCCCATGAGGATGTGGGATCTGACGGCCCAGCTCACGGTCAAGCAGGAGCTCTTGTTTCATGTGACAGTCCTTGAGCATATCCTTTCTTGGACTTTCTGGGCTGCAAAATGCCAGCACTTCAGTCTGTCCTCACAAAAAAGTTCCTTCTTGTCTTTGCCTAATTTAACAAACCCTGGAGATTAAACGAGATTTTCCTCTTTCTTTTGGTCTCAGAAATAGTCTCTTAGTCTCATCAACTCTGTTTTTTTCATCTATAAAATGTAAAGCTAAAGCTGGCTCACCTGAGGGTTGTGAAGATGGCAGGGGCAGGCCTCCACAGAAGCCCGTTGCATGGGGCCTGGCGCACAGTAGGTGCTCAATAAAGCTCACTTGCCTCTGTCTCTTGTTGGACTTCCAGTGACAACCCGTCTCCATCATAGAGCTCCTGGACAATCAATGTTATCTCTGCTCCTCCTGGCAGCACAGGGCTCTCACCCAGGCCCACTGAGACATGGCGTGGTTGGGATCCTGGCCTGGTTCTCCAGTGAGTCATGATGTCAGAAGGTGCACGGTGGAGAGAAGGGAACACAGGCTTGGGAGCAGCAGCAGTGGGGTTGCACCAGCATGAGGAGCCCTTCGGGAGCTATTAGAAGGAGAAGGCTGACTCTAGACAATTCATGGACAACAGTCTGTTAGTCACTTGTTGTCTCTTTAGGCATCAAAAACAAGCAAAATGAGGAACACTGGTGCTTGCTAAAATCCTTGGGGAGAACTCTACACACACAGACAGGAAATGATTGGACAAGAGCAGTTACAAGTTACGGGAAGCAAGAGATCTGAATGAACCATGGACTGAACACGGGCTAACGATGTATGCAGCTCTAGCAAAACTCTGGGCAACATGCATTACCTCATAACTTGACACTGTGCAGCCATGAAAAAGGATGCTGTGGAATGCTGCTTTATGACATGGGAACATATGCACAGCATACTGTTAATAAAGCAACTCAAAAATGATGTATCATATGATAACTATAAATACCAAAAAACATGAAAAATATGGCCAACATTTTAATAGTATCCTTCTTTAGCTAGTTGGATTATGGGTTGGTTTTTATTTTTGTGTTTGAAAATAAAATTTTCTATAACAAACATTTACTTATTTTGTAATCAGGGAAACAATAAGCATACTTTGTAAAGGGCACAATCATTTCACTGGGATTTTAAGGCTAGAAAGGTAATTGCTTCATTTGAGCTGGCAGATCAGGTTCTGTCAAGAGCACTGGGCCATTTATTAAACAAATTCAGTAAGTGTCGTGTGTTAAGCACTGTTCTAGGCTCAGTTCTGGGCTCCATGATAGCAGGGACATGAACAACTTGGAAAGTTCAAGGGAAGGTTCACTGGAGAATCAAAGGTATAACAGTCAAGGAGGTCAGTGATACTCAAACTGTGGTCCTCAGATGGGCAAATCAGTATAACCTGGAAGCTCGTTTGAAATGCAGATTCTCAGGTCCTACCTCAAAGGTGCTGAATCAGAATCGCTGGTGCAGGGCTCAGAAATCTGTACCTTAACATGCTTTCCAGATGATTCTGAGCAACCTACAGAATCTGAGAAGCACTGGGCTAGACAAATAACCCTCATCTCTAGGCTCATAATGAAAAAGATTGCTTTCTTGCTGACACCTCATATTCATCAAGGGCTAATTGTGCTGTTCTTCAGGACCCAGGCTGACCCACTGAGCTACCTTGTCTGGAACGATGCCAGTCATCAAGGCAGAGGGAAATCAGAGCACAGTGAACCACAACCTCACTCTAAGGCTTCTGCTTAGCAGGGTTGTGACTCACATTTTATTGGCTAAAGCAAGTCACATGGCTAAGTCTCCATAAATGGATTAATGAAGTTGAGAATATGAATTTTCCCCAGGAAAAAGCAACACGTTTCTTTTTGGCTTTTATTTTTGAATTAGTTATAGACTGCCTGCACTATAAAAAATAATACAAAGAGATCCTCTATACCCTTCACTCAGTTTTCCCCAATGGTAACATCTTGCATAATTATAGAACAATATCACAACCAGGAAATCGATACTGATACAGTCCAGCAACCCAATTCAGATGTCATGTTTTACATACACTCCTTTGTGTGTGTGTGTGTGTGTGTGTGCATTTAGCTCTATGCAATTTTATCACACAACAAATATTTTTTAATAATAATCCAATCTACTCCACCAAGGAAAGGACGAGGACTATTTAACTGGGGAAGTAAGACTGATATCTCTCCTCTCACTAAGATCCCTGTCTTTGAAAAATGAGTTCATGGAGACTGATGGGACTAGATCAGAGAAAACAAAAATGTCTTTAAATCTATCCTGAGGAGTCATAAATGTAGTAGACATTTGTAGGTTTGGCCTACCCAGCATAATTCCCCCTTCTGGGGGCAGAACTTGTGTTTTGTTTTGGGAAAGCATCCCTCTCCCATTTTCAGGACGCGTGTGCAGGTGGGTTTGACCACATTCTGAGCTTTAAGGGTGAGCACCTCACCTGGCTCACACTTGGCCTTGCAACACATTCCATCCTCCTGGTCAGTCACTGGTTCAGAGATGGGCACATGAACTAAGCTAGTCCCATAAGAACCAACCCAAGACATTTCACTGAACCTATTGATAAAGATGCTCTCTTTCCACTGGTGCTGCCAAACTGGTAAATTATAACCTTGGATGCTGGAGACCAGCAGATAAAGAAAGTCTGGCTGAAAAATGCAATCAACACTAAGAAACGGAGGAAGAAGACCATGCCTAGATAACACTGTGTGATCCCCTGGATCCAGCCATGCCTGATGCTTCGCTCCTTTTGGACTTTCCAGCTAAGTGAGCTAAAGAATTCTCACTTTTAAAAAATTTCTGCTTAAACTAGTTGGAGTTGGGTTTCCTGTCACTTATTCCTAAGAGTCTTCAAGTCCTGACTTACCCAAGAAGGGAATTCCCAATGCTAGACAGGGTAAGCAAAGGAAAGCAGTAGTTCTCCTCTTCCCAACAGTTTAAGCGAAAATAAGTACATAGAGAGGCACACAGACATATATATGTGGGGGGAGGCCTGTGTGTGCATGCATATATATTTTTTCACCCTAGCCACTTAGCCATTTAAGCCCTGTTCAGTAACTGTCTACCTTAAAAAGTCAGGCAAGAAGCCCAAGAAAACAGAATAAACTCTCTCTTCCTCGCCCTTGCCTTGGGATAGGTTTCCCACGCTTGCGAGAGAATTTTCAGATCCGAAAAAAAAAAAAAAAATTGTGCAGAGGGACTCTTCGTTGCTGAATGTTTATGATTGTAAGACTTATTTTACTGGGCAAATTTTGAATCTAGTAATATGAAGGCTGTAGAGAAAGCTATAAAATGAACAATATTCTCAGAGTTTTGCAACGTTATTTTTCCTCCCAGGGGTTTCCAGCTGGCCTGAGTGTTCACATGGTTATGCAGGTAAGTGCCGACAGATTGATGCATTTTCCCAGTTGAACAGAAAACTGTGTGTGTGTGTGTGTGTGTGTGTGTGTGAGATCAATAAAATATGCAAATGAAGCCTCAAACTCCAGAGTATGTAAATGCGGGTATTTTAATTTCCCTTGATAACGGACAAATACAGCCATGAGAAGCTTCCTTGGGAGTTTTGTCATCTGCCATTTACAGAGAGTGGGAAGTTATGCAGCAATTAGCCAAGGAGGGAGAAGATGTGTTCCCCAGCCTGTGAAGACTCTCCCCACAGCTCGAGGAGGCCACAAAGGGCCAGAATATGTTAGTACTGGTCACCCCAAAATGCACAGATCATCCCAGGAAACTGCTTGAAAAACGTAAAAAGTGAGGTCTAAATTGTGAAATTATACTTTGTTCTTCCATGTGCTCAAAAGAGCTGCCATTTGGCTGCTATGGTGACTTTGAAGCCCACTGTAAGGAACACTTCTGCCACTGGAAACTTAATTGTGGCCTGTTTTGAAGATGTATACTTTTGTGGGAAATTATGGTTGAGCTTTCTGAGCCCTGTTTCAACAGTCTATCACTTCAGCAGGGCTCTTCTCCTGAATGGAGCTGCTGGAGTCAGTGGCATCCAAGTGCAGGGCCCAAAGCTCTGCCGCTGACAGCCATGTCATTGCCGTGCATGGCTTACCATTTCTGAGCCTTGATTTTCTCAGGTGTAAAATACAATACTAATACCTATTTCATAGCTTTTGGAAAAGACTTAAAATAGGTAATAGGTAATAGATTCATGATCCTTTTGCAAACAAAAAGGCACATACACATGAGATACTCTATTGCAGGTTCCTAAGGTCATGTTCTAGAAGCCACACAGACAGCACAAGACCAGCCGTAGGGAGACAGAATGTGATTTTCTATTAAGGAATGAGCTTAGGAAAGTGAGATTGGAGTAAAAATATAATGAGTAGACTTTTACCCTTTGAGACTTAGCCATTGAAAATGATCAGAAGGAACATAACCATTTTTGTTTGTTTGTTTGGTAGAGACAGAGTCTCACCATGTTGCCCAGGCTGGTCTCTAACTCCTGGGCTCAAATGATCCACTCACCTTAGCCACCCAAAGTGCTTGGAGTTAGGTGTGTGCCACCATGCTTGGCCAGAAGGAACTTAATTTTGAAGTAGAGAAAGGCTGCAAAAAATTTTGAGTACCTCCAGGTACTGAAAAGAGCAAGATGAAGTTTCTGGAAGTTACTTGTATGTTTCTTGGTAATGGACAGCTGTGTAATAGTAGTGAGAACACAGTTCAAACTAGAGTTTGAATCCTTGCCTACATGGCCTTATGCTCATTTTCTTCCTTACTGCCTCTGAGCAGTTTTCTCATCTGTAACATTGGGATTACAATACACACCAAAGAGGGTTAGAGTGAGGATTAAATGAGAAACATAGGGAAGCTTTTAGCCCAGTGCCTGGCAAGAAGTGAATGCCAAGAAAGGTTATGATTTGAAGAAACTTGGGATTCCAGGAGAGCTAAAGAAAAGTATTTTTTTTAAAAAAAGGCAACAGAGAAAATAGACAAAAACTGTCCAAGGTTTGTCAGCAGATTAGGTTATATCTTTTCTGCTTTCAATTTGCTATTTTTCTCTTTCCTTCATTGTTACCTCAACAGCATATTGCTCTGATTTTATATAAATCCTGTGTCCAAACAGGGAAGCCCTGTGGAAATGAAATACTTAATAATATTTCCAACTTTAAGAAAGATTTCAGTAAGGGCAGCTCTGCTCTGGGTGATGCTTTACATTAATACGATGGATGAAGAATCTATTCCCAGCATTGAGACTGTTAACGGAAAGGTTTGAACAGAGGGGCAGGCTTGGGAAACTGGATGGATTCCCAGATTCACCCGAGTCAAGTCTTTCCAGTTCTGCTTCATCATGTTGTTTGAAATAAATTCCCAGAACATAAGATTCTGCCACATTCCGAAAAAAAATGTTCCAAAATTCCATAGAAATGTTATCTGGCTGATTAGCTTCTTTAACATGGTCAAAGCTGTTTTCTTCGCCGTCAGTACCAATAATCGAGACTTGACTCTGGTTAAAGGGGGAGTATTTTCGAAATACCACAGTGTTTTTAGGATTCAGTCAACCTTGTCTTAGGATGGCTAAATACCATCTTGCTTTCTTTCCCACTCCAAAGATGAGTTATAAATCATATTTAAATGATAAAATGATTCATCACCCCCATTGGTTTGAGGGAGGAATGAGGATTGTATCTTATTAAACTTTATGTGCACAGTGCCCAGCACAGTTGCTGAAATGGATAATAATTGTGTAGGAAACACATTTTAGATTTCTCACAAGAACAGTTTGTATTCAACAAAACTACTAGCTAGTTAGGAGTTATGCATAGTTAGGCAAACATGCCTGACTAACACACTACAGCCATGCGTCACTTAATGATGGGGATGAGCTCTGAGAAATGTGTCAATGGGCAATGTCATCATTGTGTGAACATCACAGAACGTACTTATGCAAACCTAGATGGTAGAGCCTACTACACACCTCAGCTATATGGGATAGCCTCCAAGGCTATAAATTTGTACAGCATGTCACTGTACTGAATACTGTAGGCAATTATAACACAATGGTATTTGTGCATTTAAATATATCCAAACATAGAAAAGGTACTACATGGCACTAGGATGTTACAACAGCTACAATGTCCCTAGGCAACAGGAATTTTTCAGGTCCATTATAATCTTATGGGGCTCCCTTCATATATCCAGTCCATTGTTTACCAAAACTTTGTCATTTGGCACATGACTATGATCCATATCACCTATAAACATTTATTGAGAACCTACTATGTGCCACACATAGTTCTAAGTACTAGAGATACAAAGACAAATAGGGCATGATTCCTGCCTTCATGTTCAGACTGATAGGAAAGAAGCCAGTATTGGTCAAGGTTCTGGATTGTGGACAACATAATCCACTGCAGCTAGTTTAAACTGAAAGGGATTAATTAAGGTTTATAAATATCTCAGAAAACCATTGGGAAGAAACAGATTCTATGCTGAGCTTCCAGGACTCCACCAAAATAGCTTGCCCAAAAGATAAGTTGTCTTTCCCACAGACAGGAACCTCTGAATCAGGAAGCTACCAGCATTACTGCTGTTGGCTCCATAACCATATCACATCTGCCATCATCCAAGCCGGCAGAATGAATGGCCCATATCCTGCCTCTTTTCCCATGAAATGTAGATATGAATCCAAGTCCTGCATGAACATATCTGACTTGCAGAATATAAATCAGTATCTGCACCCTCGCACAAGAGGCTGGGAACTGCAGGTGTGGTTTGGTGGGAATTTGAGGTGTATACCATGGGAAACTATAAGAATATGGAGAAGCTGTTTAAAAGATTTAGGGCTGATAGAAATGACCATGTCCTCTACAGTGATTAAATAAAACACTTCAGTAGAAAGCACAAATGATGTGACTGACATATACATGGGATGTTTTAGGATTACAGAGAAGGTTTAATCTAGAATGATGGAGACATCACAGAAATTAATCTCCTAAAACAAGCCTTAACTGAGTAGGACTTAGCCAGGCAAAGAAGTGCAGGGAGAAAACATTTCAGTGGCATTCAACATTCAAAAAATATTCCAATAACTTTGAGGAAAAACTACCTTTGTGCTCTGTACTGAGGTTACAGTTGTGATTTTAGAAAAGACTCATGCCTTGTCCTGATGGAGCACACAGTTCCTGGCAGCAGGAGAAAGGCCGCATGGATTGACACAATTTTGCTAGAAGGTCAAATATAGGTAACATGGGGATCATGGTGCCGTGCTTAGGGAGATGCATGAGGCGGATGCATTGTCTTTTGCCTGCACCCTAGTGGCTGAGTGGGCACTGCCTGAGGACAGCCGATCCACATGTCTACCTGTGACCTCTGAGTAGGTAAGGAGCAAAACTCATCCCCAACAGAGACAATGGTGATCAGCTGCTGAAATCCTATTCTCTCTTCCTAAGGATTGAACTGAAGGGTGGGTGGAGAAAATTCATGAGCTGGCTAATAGAACTAGAAGCAGAGAAAATTCACATGAGAGAAGCTGAATTTTGTGTAAACAGAAGACAAAACCCACAAGGTATGGGAACAATGGCTTGACTTGAGGATGAGGGGTTAATGGAAAGGCAGGAACAACAGAGACCAAGGCAGAACGAGGCCAGTCTCAGTAATGGCAGAGAATCAACAACTCCTGCTAATGGGGGCAATGAGAGCCCAGTCCCAAGAGCTGTGCTGGATCCTTCCATTTCCAGGCCTCCATTCTAATCTCTGCAAGACCCAGCTATATAGCTGTGTGTGGGAAGTCCTGTTCTGTTTTGTTTTGTTTTTTAATTCCCATCTGCAACCTTCCCAACCATCCTGTGAGTAGCCTCCCAGCCTCTCTGTTCCATGCATCAACTAACACAGTGGGAAGTTGAAAGTTCTGGATCTTGGCCCAATCAACATGGAAGGGGGAAAACATTTTTCTTAAAATGAAAAAGACACCAGAGTTAAACATTAATTGATAACAGTTTAAGTTTAGGTTTTGTTATATTTAATTTGTACCTATAAGTTTATTTCTTACCAAAGTGCTATTGCATGTTTATTGACTTGAATTGCTATGAAAATGTTACTAACAATGAGTGAAATAATATGTGCTGTTATTACACCCTCCCACCCCAGTATCCTTTGACTCTCCTCCTCTCTTCCTGGAGATGAAGTCTGCATGCATAAAAAAGCTGGGATCACCAGTAAAGCAAATGGCAGAAATGTATGTTTTATTGTATAATATTAAAGAAAACCTACTTTATATTCAGAACAATGCAGCCCTTCTTTCTTACCCTCAGCATGTAGTAAAATGCTAAGCACATGTCTGGTGCTCTTAAATGCATATTGATTGATAATGTTTAAAATCAAAGGATGTTCAAATAAAAGTTATTGCTTCTGTGTGAAGCTAGATTTGAAAAAGAAAGGCCGTGGGTTACTGTCCTAATGGTGCGGCCTTATCCCATTATGGGAACTTTTTCCTTAGCAGAGGAAGTTTATTGATCCTCTGCCCTTTAAGACCCAGCCCTCTCTGCCTAGGCTTCTACTGTTCCTGACAAGGGAGGGCCATGCAGGGTCCATGTGGAAAGCTGAGGAGCCCCTGTCCCAGGAGGAACTAGCAGCCCAAGGGGCCAATGACAAGTCAGACCAAGTGTTGATCAAGCAAAGAATTAGACTGGATATAGAAATACGACTGGCACTGGGGAAAGTAGCTTTTGCTCACTCATTCATTCATTCAGCAAATATTTATTGAGAAGGAGGATTTAGGACTAAATGAAACAGGTCCTGTTCTCGAGTTGTTACAAGCAAGGGGGTCAGGGCGATCTACGTGAGGTGATGTACAGCTGATACAGCAGAAGAGTCCAGCCTCCTGAAACGGACTGGGAGGAGATGATGGTACCTCAGCTGGCTAGCTGTGTTCATGCACAGCTTCAGCTCTGCCTGATCAGAGCAGGTTAGAGAGAAGTGACTGGTAAAAATTAAACAAAGAACCTCAACAACAACGACAGGTCCCAGGGACCCCAGGCCAAATGTCAGCTTGATTGGCTAGTCACCATATGGAAGCCTACTATTATTATAATTATTAGTTAATATCTTTTATGGAGAGCTTACTCTATTCTAGACACTCTGCCAAGTAGTCTTTTAATTTCTCATTTAGTACCTCATTTTACAGGCGAGAGACCCTGAGCCTTGGGGAGGTGATGCTACAAGTCAATGCCTCAAACGCTGGGGCAGGGAACCCACCCAAGTCAGTCTGGTTTCCAACTTCTGCTCTCATGGACCACAGGTCTGTGTTCCCGTGTAGATGCCTGGGCATCTAGAACCACAGCTGGTTCTAATCTATGCTTGCTGTGGTGGAGGCAACCACTGAAATTTGAATGTGCTGTTTTCACAGACCTAGGGATCAATGGCAGCTGCAAGAGGCTGAGATAGTTCTGACGTCTGTAGAATGAGGAGGGAATTGGCTGTCGTGATGTCTCACCTCCCACCAACAGTCTGTGTAAGATACTTTGGATGTTCTGGCATTGAACTAAGTTCAGTGGATTGATACAAAACAGGGAGGTGAGGCGGCGGCTAGAACAATGAAGGCTGTTCCAGATTCCCAGGATTCAGAGGTTGCCTTTCAGCAATTACATTCCTGGAATGAAAGATGAAATTGTCAGAGAAGGCTGGGGAATAAGGATGAACCTTGCTGAATGGAGCATGGTCAAGTGGTAGAAAATTAAAAAGCTCATTGTTAACCACACAAAGGAGCAATTGGTACTGGTTGCAAAAAGAAAAATAGGGATGATGTCTTTGAGACCAGGGAAATAAAGCTTAAAAGATGTACTTTTTTACGGATACAGTTGGTTTTACCTTTAGCTATTCCCATCTTTATTGAGCCTTTGTGCTTTTCTCCTAATATTCTGTTCCACAGGGGCATTTCATTGAATGCCCACTGTGAAGAAATAGGCTCATTTAAATAGAATTTAACATTAATGTGATAATCCATCTTTAAACTGGAAACTAGGGGGGCAATTTGTCTTGGTCCATCACGTCACCATTTAAATGCTGATTCATTTCTGTGACTTTTCCTTCTCCTCCCTCAAGCCCTCCCTTACCTGCTTTGCTGTGCATCCTTTCCTGCTGGTTCTGCATTCAGGGCGGGTGTGTGCGGCACTCCCTCCACGTCAGGCACTGGCGGGGATGGTAAAGTTGCCTTCAACTTGGATCTTGCTCTTGGGGAGTCCCAGTGGCTTCCAACACCATTTGAACAAAATGTAGTGGGAGTTTGCAAAAGGGGGCCAGCCTTCCCCTGGGGAGAATCAGGGCAGGCTTCATGGAGAAGACAGCTGGTCCCTGAAAGGAGGCATTTTTCAATCATGAAGGGAATATTCAGGGGCAAGAAAAGAAAATGTAAAGGGGAGAGTGCAGGGTGGGGAACTGGGAAAGGGGAAAGGGAGCAAGGGCAGCAGAAGGAGTTCATTTTCCAAAGACAAACCTTTGGAAACTGCCACTTGCCCTTGTCATGGTGTTCGGATTGTGCACTCGGGACCTTGGGGACGGAGGTGTTGGCAAAATCTTTATCTAAGTCTTCCCAAAAGAAACTTCTGTTATAATAGACTGCCTTGTGTTTGCACAGCCACCGAAGTCACATCTACGAGAGTGTGTATACAGCATATAAATGTGTGTGTAGACACACACACACACACACATATACACATATATTTCTTTTCTTTTTCCTTCCTAAACAGTGGTTCTCAAATTTTAGGTGAGTCAGAATTGCAGACTACTGGGCCTACGCAGCATTTTCCGATTTTTGGATTCAGTAGGTCTGGGAGTAAGGTATAGTTTACATTTCTGACAGGTTGTTGCTGATAGAAACCATACTTTGAGAATCACTGGTGTAAAGTATTCTTTAGAAGGCTAAAGGATGGGTTAAGTATTTAGGTAAAAACTACCTTTATGTTTTTGTTTTGGTTTGGTTTGGTTTTTTTGAGACAGAGTCCCACTCTGTTGGCCAGCCTGGAGTGAGGTGGCACAGTCATAGCTTACTATAGCCTGGAACTTCTAGCCTCAAGCGCTCCTCCTGCCTCAGCCTCCCCAGTAGCTGGGACCACAGATGTGAGCCACCATGCCTGGGTAACTTTTTAATTATTTTTAAAAGAAATCTCATCAAATTAGATGAGCCAGTCTGTAGTTCCAGGATTCACCCCAAAGATTCTCGGGCTTCAAATGACAGTTAGATGGCAGAGCTCGTCTTACTAAGGAGGAAATGCCTGTTAGGATGCTTTGAGACAAATGAGGTCAGGAAGTCAGCAGCCCTGGGCTACGGCAGTTCTTTAGCAGCCTCTATACCTGGCATGCTCCTTCTATCCTGAAGGCACCTCCCTCACCCAAGTGCCAGGGGCAGCTGGGGTCAAAGAAGGTGCCAGAACGAGTGCTGCATCTGGTCCACAAGCCTGTTCTGGGTCTTCAAGAGACACTTGCTCTGGGGTCCTGGGGGTTGGTGGACCCTGAGTCTACCAGGAAACCTCCCTGTTGGCTTCCCACAAGGAGAGACCTTGCACCTCCCCTGCCCTGTTATATGGTCCTATTTGTATCTCATTATCCCACCAACTGGTTGGCCTCTGAGACTACCCAGCTCGAATATTATTTCCCATTTATGATTGTTAAAAAGAGAAAAGAATCTCTTTCACAATAACCTCCTGGAAGCTTAGGAAGCAGGGGCCATCTGGCAGGTCATATTTGTACAAAAGAAAACCTTTGAAATGCATGTTAAGGTAGTAATTTCCTTCATGTGTATCACAGAGAATTTCTAAAGTAGTCATGTTGCTTTCTCTTTTTCCAATAAGCTCATTAGTCTGTGACACGCATTTTATTTGGAGCAAATGGGTCAAGGATAGGGAGGAGGAGGCCCCAGGAAGAAGGTTCCTTTAGAAATTACACTTTGAAAAGATTACGTATTTATCTATGCCAAGGAAAACTATCAGATATGTAGAGGTCATGTTAATAATAGTTATCTCTGACGGTAGGATTATGTACAATTTTTATTTATTCTTTGCTCTTGTATGTCTTTTGTAGTCAGAAAAAAAACTCATGTGTTTTAAAAATCAGTCTTCAGTCCCACTGCCTTGGGGATATGGTATGTGTGCAGGAGACAAAACCCACAGACAAACAGTGATGACAACGAGAGGTTCAAACAGAAGGAGAGGTTCTGCGTGCCAGGACAGAGAAATCCAGGAAAAATGGGTGTTGGCTGGTTCCTGGGGGATATGTTGCTCCAAGAAAAAATGACAAAAGTTCTACTTTCATTTCAGAAATAAGAACTGGCCTTTAACCCAAGAGAGAAATAGAGGAAGGCACCAAGTTTTAAGTTTAGCGAAGGCAGGGGTGTTGTGGATCGGAGGTGGCCCCTCTGTGGCCTCCCAAGAGGCAAGAACCCTCTGTACCCCAGTGCTCCCCTGTCCTCAGTCTGTGAGGCCCTCACCTTCCCGCAGGAACACCTTTGAAATGAAGCAGAGTTTTAATGACTTTGCTGCAGAAAGTCCTGGCTGGCATCTTCTCCTCTGAAAATGATCTGACTTTCTTTTCCTTCTCTTTCTTTCTCTCTCTCTCTCTTTTCTTCTTTCTTCCGCATGACTCTGTATGGAGTTACTACATGTGATGCTGATGGATCTTGTAAAGTGTCACCTTCCTTTGTGCCTGCCCTTTTCTCTTCAGAGTCCCAGGCCGATCTCCAGACCTCTGGGAGATGCTCTTACCCAACTCACTGACTCAGCTCCCAGAGGGTCCCTGGCTGTGCTGCCGGCTTTGGGGCCTGGGTTTTCTCCATTCATTTGTTGTCAGTCTTCTTTGTGGACTCTTCTTAGATTCTTGGATGAGAAAAAAACCTATAAAAACCCAAGATGGCCAATTAATAATAATAAGATAGCATATTAAAACAAGGAGATCTCATTTTCTATCAATTGGCAAAGGTGTTGGAATAATCTCACATGGAACCCCTGGCATATGTTCTCTCCTGTCCCTGTCCTGGGAGTGTAAACTGATGCAATATTCCTGGAGGATAATTTGACAATGCGTACATACAGCTTTAAGACCATGTCACACCAGTTGACCTAGCAATTCCACTTTGATTAAGCAGTCATAAGGAAATAATCAGAGATGTCCACGAACAATTAGTTACGCACAAGATGTTCATCAAAGCATCATTTATATTAAATAATATTAAATTTATATTTTGTTCTTCTTAAAAGAACAAAAATAGGGCAGTTGATTACGTGAATAATAAATACATACAACAGAATACTGTGCAGTAGTTACAAATCATGTAGCAGAAGGAGATTTGACAATGTTCAAAGTATTTGTGCTTTACTGTCAAATAAAATACTGAAGAGTACACCCAGCCTGCTATGACCACAGCTCTCTCCTCAGTATTCATCAATAGCCACTTGCTTTTGTGACATGTGACACCTGCCTCTTCCCCCAATATCTTGGTCTGTGCTCAAGAAGTATAGAACAAAATCAACTTTCCCCAAAGTAGCTTTTTTTTTTTTTTTTTTTTAAATTGCAAGTAAAAGAAAATCCAAACCAAATAGGCTTAGGAACAAACAGTATTAAATTGGCTAATAACCCAAAGGCAGGGCTGGATTCAGCTGGGAAACCATCCAATAATTCCACAATGTCACCACAGACCTGGTTTCTTTTGGGAAGTTATTTGTCTCCCCTGTCCTTCCTTACGAATGATGTGTGAGTTGATCATTGACGGGGGTTTTTAATCTCTGCTAGGAAACCACTGGAGTTGTCCCTCATTTACTTATCCCCTTAGGATCAGGCAAGATGCAGAGGATTTCTCTTCTGCCCTCCAGGGAGCTGATGGCATATTTAGGCTCATTTTCACATTATGGATGTAGTAATTCCATCTTTACCTCACATCTTCTAGAGGAGGAAAGAAAAAAGGTTTGGTAGCTTTTACATAAGTTCTGGGAGTAAAGTCTTCATTTGTCCAAATTCTATCATGTGACCATCCCTGAACCAATCAATTATTGTCAGGGGATGCACTAATTGGCTAGTGTTGGAGGTTATGAGAGGTGGGAGAAGGAATATCCATGGGGCTAAGGAACCCATGAAACACATATTACAAAAAGAAAAGATGCGATAGTCACATAAATATGAAAAAGGTTAAACGGTCACTCATTTCTCTCTTGGAGCCTTCAATATGTTAATGTATACATATTACACATTTACAATATACATGATCAAGAAAGAGGCAGGAATGGGGGGCTGAATATGTAGGATTTCACACAGAACACACTGGAGAATGCTGGAATGAACCTCAGGAAGATCGGTGGCCTGTAGGTAGGGTGACCATTTATTCCAATCTGCCTGGGACAGTCCTACTTTATCCCTGCTGCTCCAGTTTCATCACCATTAGCCCCTACATTCACTCTCAGAAGGGCCCCAATTTGAATGATAAATTATATGGTCACTTTCAGTGACCTGTATTGAGGACTCCAAGTTGAATTGTGAATCACTGACCCAATCAGACCTACTCTCAGAGGGCTGTGAATTTGAGAGTAAGAAAAAGACAGACATTAGGAAAAAACCGAAACAGAGAAGCACAAGCAGTTGTGGCATAGACGGAGGAAGGCTGAACCCTGGGTGTGGTGGGTCCCACAGCAGGAACCATAGGGTGCGGCAGGGGAGCCCAAGGAAGTCAGCCAACCCCAGGCACCCTGACTCTCCCCAACTGTTAGGCTGCTGAGATGCTGTCCTGGGTCAACTCACTCCCCAGGATGCTTGCGTAACCTTCATCCCTGGAGCTCCCCTGAGCACACCTGCATGGCTCACTACAGCCTTTCTCAGTGTGGTTCTCAACTCTGGCTGCACATCAGAATCACTTCTGGAGCTGTTAGGATATACAGACCATCAAAACACCTCCACTCTCTGCCCCAGGATTTTTATTTACCAGGAAACAATTTCAAAATGATAGGTTCAAAAACCTGGTTTGTTCTAGATGATGAGATTATAGCATGTTTTAATATATTCTCCTTTGTGCTTTGTCATATTTTCCAACAGTTCTACAATGAACAAATATTTCTTTAGTAATAAGAAAAAAATAGCTATTAGAAAATAAGAAAGTAGAAGTAATCCCTTACGTTTATGATCAGTTAATTGTCAACAAGGGTGACAAGGTAACTCAACAAGAGAAAAAGATCATCCTCTTCAACAGATGATGCTGGAACCACTGGATATCCACAAGCAAAAGAATGAAGTTGGACCCTCATACCATTATTAACTCAAAGTGAATCACACACCTAAATGTAAGAGCTAAAACTATAGAACTCTTAGAAGAAAATGCAAGTATAAATCTTCACAGAACTGGGGTCATCGGTTTCTTAGATACAACAAAAAGGAATAAGAGACAAAAAAAAAAAAAGATAAATTGGACCTTATCTAATTTAAAAACTTTTGTGCTTCAAAGAACACCATTAAACAAGTGAAAAGACCACCCAGAGTATGGGAGAAAATATTTGTATTTCTCCCACTTAATATGTAAAGAACTTTGCAGCTCAACAATAAAAAATATAACAATTTAAAAATAGGCAGATGATTTGAATATATATTTCTATAAAGAAGATAGACAAATAGCCAATAAGCATATGAAAATGTGCTCAACATCAGTAGTCACTAAGGAAATGCAAATCAAAATCACAGTGAGATACCTGACTTCACACCCACTAGGATGTGCTAAAATAAAAAAAGACAGTAATAAATGTTGGTGAGGATATGAAGAAATTGGAACCCTCCTACATTCCTGATGGGACTATAAAATTTTGCAGCCCCTTTGAAAAACAGTTTGGCAGCTCCTCGAAAGGTTAAATATAATGTTATCATATTACCCAGCAATTCCACTCCTGGGTATATACCCAAGAGAAATGAAAACATGTCTACACAAAACTTGTACATGAATATTCATAGCAGCATTATTTATAGTAGCTTAAAAGTGAAAACAACCCAAATATCCATCAGCGATTGAATGCATAAATAAAATGTGGTATATCCATACAATGTAAGTATTCAACAGTTTAAAAAAAAAAAGGAATGGGCCCAGCCTAGTGACTCCTGCCTATAATTTCAGCACTTTGGGAGGTCAAGGCAGGAGGATTACTGGAGCTTGAGAGCAGCCTTGGCAACATAGTGAAACCTTATCTCTACTAAAAACAAACAAACAAAAATAGCTGGGTGTGGCAGGGTGGACCTGTAGTCCCAGTTACTGCGGTGGAGGGGAGGGCACCTGAGGTGGGAGGATCACTTGAGCCCAGAAGGTTGACGCTGCAGTTAGCTGTGATTGTGCCACTGCACTTCAGCCTCGGTGAGAGTGAGACCTTGTCTCAAAAAAAAAATTAAAGAAACATTTTTTAAAAATTTAAAAAAGAATGGAATATTGATACATGCAACAACATGAATGGACCTTGAAAACTGTATTAAGTGAAAGAAGCCAGTCACGAAAGACCACACATTGTATGAGTCCATGTATACGAAATGTCCAAAACCATCAAAGTGATAGAGGCAGAAAACAGATTAGTAGTTTTTGGGGGCATGGGTTAGTGATGGCTAATGAGTTTGAGATTCCTTTTTGGGGTAATGAAAATGTTCTAAAATTAGACAGTGGTGGTGGTTGTGCAAAACAACTGAATTGTACATTTCAAAGGGTAAACTTTTGGGTATATAAATTATATCTCAATAAAGCTATTATTAAACAAAGAAACAAACAAGGAGGTCCAGAGCAAAAGCATGTGGGAGTAAACCAAGGGCATTTCTAGAAGGGCAGAGGTTAGAAAAGTGGGAAGGGCTGGGAAGTAATAAAAATGAATGAGGTGGGAGGGCGGGAGGTCACTGAGCCCCATCCTGCCTCAGCTGGCCACAGCCTGCTCCACTGGTCCACCAGACTGAATTCCTTTAACTGCCGTAGTGTTCCAGGACATTTTTTAAAATCAAAAGATAATTGGGGCGGGGGACGATTATATCTTGCTAATCCATCTGTTCCTTTTTTTTTTTTTAAAGTATGGTTTAGAACAGTTTTAGATTGACAGAAAATTTTTCTGTAAATTTAGACTGACAGAAAATTTGTGAAGATAGTTCCCACATACCCCGTACCCAGTTTCTGCTATTAGTAACAATTGACATTTGTATAGTACATTAGACACAATTAATGACCCAATATTGATACATTATTATTATTATTTAGACAGAGTCTCGCTCTGTTGCGCAGGCTGGGGTGCAGTGGCGTCACTGGAACCTCCACCTCACTGGCTCAAACCATCCCCCTACCTCAGCCTCCCAAGTAGTTGGGATTATAGACATACATCACCATGCTTAGCTAATGTTTAAATGTTTTTTTGTAGAGATGGGGTCTCACTGTATTGCCCAGGCTCGATACATTATTGTTAACTAAAATTTATACTTCATGCAGATTTCCTTAGGTTTTAAAAAATCAGTATCTCTTTTCTGTCCTAGGACCCCTCCTGGACACCACATTACCTTCCATCATTACGTTTCCTTGGGCTCCTCTTGGCTGTGCCAGTTTCCCAGACTTTCCTTGTTTCTGATGTCCTTGGCAGCTTTGGGGAGTACTGGTCAGGCATTTTGTAGAAACCCTCTGTTGGGATTTGTCTAATGCTTTTCTTATCATTAGACTGAGCTTAAAGGATTTTCAGGCGAAGATCACAGAGGTAAAATGACATTTTAATCACATATCCGGGGCACATATTATCAATATGACTTATCACTGTTGATGCTGACTTTGATCACCGGGCTGAGGTAGTGTTTGTCTGGTTTCTTCGCTTACAGAGTTTCTGATTTTTCCCATCTTTTCCACACTCTAGCCTTTGGACAGAAGCCCCTGTATGGAGCCCACACTGAAGGAGTGGGCAGACAGGCTCCACCTTACAAGATGGAGTATCTACATCAATTATTTGGAATTCTTCTGTTTGGGAGATTTGTCTCTTCTGTCCCATTCCGCTCATTTGTCTATGTCAGTATGAACTTAAGGAAATTTATTTTATACTTTCAGTTATAATTCTATCTTATTTTATTATTATTATTATTATTTTGCTCAAATTGTTCCAGCTTTGGCCATTGGGAGCTCTTCCAGTTGACATACCCCACAACTGGCGGGAGAGGGTGTTTGTTTGGCTTTTTAAACATTTTTATTTATCTTTAGCCTTTCCTTACTTTCTGGCAGTACAAGATAAGAGCCTTTTAAAAAATATTACAAAACATTTCAATCTTACAGAAAAGTAAAGAAAATAGTATAAAGAAATCTCACATTCCAGTCCCTTAGGTCTAACAACTGCTAAAATTTTTTTGGTATATTCACATCATCTGTTTTTATTTTTATCTCTAACAAAGATTTTTGAAACATGTAACTATAAAAACTGCAATGTCACTATCACATCTCACAAAATAAACACGAATTCCTAAATATCACCTATGATAAGTCATTGCTTAATCTTGCCTGACTGTTAAAAAAGGCATTTTTACAATTGGGTTGTTGAAATCAGGTTTATACTGGATTTGGCTAATTGTATCTTCATGGTGTGATTTAAGATGTTCATCTATCTCCCATATTTCTTATAAACTAGAATTAGATCCAGGAGCTTAATTATGTGTTCCCCAAAGTTAAAAACATTAACGAGGAAACCTACACCCTGAATGAGGCTTTGAGACTTTGTACTTTGAAGAAACTCATCTCTCGTGGAAGTGAATGCCACCCAGACCCTATGTTCAGGAAGAAGCAAGAGGCTTTAAGGCTGCCAGGAATTCATGCCAATGATGCCCAGTGGAAATGTCAGGAGAGATGTAACCACGCTCATATTTTATTAAGGTTGTGATTGTTGTTTGCGAGTGCTTTGGTTACCAAGTTCCACCAGTTTTTATGGACTGCCCCAACTCTATTTTTCCCATAAGCCCTATTATTTTTTAGCATGCCATTTTGTAGAACTCAGGGTTTTTAGCAATGTATATGTGACGTTAGAGCAGAAATGCCAATACATTTTTCTTGAAAAGAAGAGAAGGCAGTCAGGTCAGTCCTGGAAATTTAAGAACGTTTGGTGTCTCTGTGTGCAAGGCCCCTCTTGGCCTGTTTCCTTTGCCACAGAGCCTGACAGTCCTCTTGAGGAACCCTTGGGCTGCAGCTCCCCCTCAGCACCTCCTCGTGGTCCACAGGGAGGGGTCTGGGCTGGAGACTTAGCTTGAGTCCTTTTGATGCCCCTGCCTGGCAGGGCTTTGCCTCTGTTTGCAGCTTCTCTTGATTCTTCTGATTCTGCTTCGTTTACTCCCATAGCCTCTGTCCCTGTACCAGGGCAGAAAGACCAGTTTCTTTTACAAAATATTATGGATCAGCTGCCTGCCCCTGTCCTCAGGACAGCAAATTGAGCTCCCTCATCTGCCGTGCAAGAAGGGCCTTTCGGAAATGTTAATTAACGATGAGGCCACGCATTGACAGACCAAGCTCAGGAAACAGCTCGTGCGTGCCAGGTGATTCTGTTCCCAGGAAAAACAGTAGACATACTGCTGCTTTGGGAGTTTTGGGGGGGGGAGGGGGTTAGTGATTCATTTGTAGTGCTGGGAGAAAGGATTTTTCTTTTAGTTTTCTCTCTTTCTGTATTTTACTCTGTTCCCTGCCCCCCAATCAATTTTTCAACAAGTAATTCCAAAGTCTTGGTGTCAGGTGTCTTAGCCAGTGAGAAAATTAAGTTTTAACTAAAATGTGTGTCCTATAAAACAAAGGAACAAACAAAATACACCTTATGGTGCTTTTAGAAAGAAGGCCACTGGGTGGATGATGGTTGTGAAATCAACAGAACTGCGTCGTTTGACTGGGTCCTGCATCATGTCTTCCCACTTGGGTACCCCATCTCCTCCCTATTCCAAAGACTGGGGGCACCACCAGATCCCCCTTGGAACACGGAGTCATGTAGACTGAGCCTGGCAGCGGGACTGCTCCCTCCTTCTTTGGGAGAGAGGCCCCTGGGAGCATCCCCAGCTATCCTCCGGGCAGGGGAAGGGGGTGGGTCTCAGGCTCAAGCTGGAGTTTTGCCAGTGGTCACCTCACTGCACCATGTTCTGTGATGGAAGAATTTCCACATCTGCAGGTGACTCTGGAGTGGTTTGTGCTATGTCCCTTCAGATTACTTCTTGGCTACAGTTCCCACACAGGAGGCTCCAAGAATGTTTTTGAGGTTCTTGACTCAAATAAGGTGGGAGTGGACAGAGAGAGCCGCACTCCTCACTGCCCAGAACTCGGAATGACCATGAGCTTCCTTCCATTCCTAACCCTCCTTCTTGGGATCCTTCTTTTAAAAATTTCCCCTGCTTTCCTGAATCCCTGTTTCCTCCCATTTCTCTGATCATTCTACTGCCTTCCTCAGAGATCACAAGTTTCTTCTTGTGTCTTACATATTTCCCAACTTCCAGAACTTTCTGGAACTGTACAAAGAGGAGGGCCAGCTTTAGTTTCCTGGGTAGAGACCAATCTCCAATCTCCACCACCATCAGTTCGACGAGTCAAACAGCAGACACACATTCAGCCTCTTTTTCTCATCGGTAAATTAGAGATAAAACTCACCCACTCACCCATTTCTCAGATTTGCTGTTGTATCAAAAATTGGCTTGTTGAGAGGTGGCCATTATTACTACTGATGGTGCAGATGGAATACCATTTTAGTTTCAAAATGGTGTTTCCAGCCAGGTCAGCTGCACCAGTACCTTTCCCATAAAGTTGGACCTCAAGGCTGCAGGTTGAGGGCAGTTGACTAAATGTGGTCAGCCTGCTGAACCTCCAACTCCCAGCTAGCTTGTGGGTTCCTCTCTCAGACCCTCCAGGAGCCTCCACACTGCGGCTACTCTTTCAGGGATCTGTTCAGCCAATGATGGCTTCCAAAACCTCCCCCTTCAGACCAGACCCTGGGGCCTTCACCTGCTCTGCAGAGCGAGAGAAGTGGGGTCCTAGGGCAAATGCCAGGCGGAGCTCTACAACCACCTTCCAGATTCAGATTCAAGGAAGGGCCTTTCCCGACCTCTTTCCAAGTTCACCCCCAGCTTTCTTTTTATTTATTTATTTATTTATTTATTTATTTATTTATTTATTTATTTTTGAGACAGTCTCATTCTGTCACCCAGGCTTGTGTGCAGTGGGGCAATCATGACTCACTGCAACCTCCACTTCCTGGGCTCCAGTGATTCTCCCACCTCGGCCCCTCGGGTAGCTGGGACTACAGGCGTGAGCCACCATGCCTGGCTAATTTTTTGTATTTTTTGTAGAGACGGGGTTTCACCTTGTTGCCCAGGCTGGTCTCGAACTCCTAGACTTAAGCTATCCACCTGCCTCAGCCTCCCTAAGTGCTGAGATTACAGATGTAAGCCACCACTGCCAGCCATCCTGCCTTTTAACTGGCAAAGCCTGGTGATGGATAGTTGGAGGTGGCACGGAGTGCAGCACGTGACAGTTCTACAGACTCAAACCCGGCTCTCTCAGGTTTTCTAGCCCAGTTGAAAATAATCGTTTACAGGGTGGCATGGGGGAGCATTGGTATTTCACGCCTTACAAAGCTCCTGTTGGGGCTGGAGGGTCAGTCTACAAAATGTCTGATGAGATTTATTGTCTTATGGGAGTCCAATCAGAGAAAGGTCTCTGATTCCCAAAAGTTTTGCCTGAAACCCAGACCCTGTAATAAGACAGCAACCAGAGTGTGTCAGAAGTCACTGAGAACCACATTACTTCAGAGTGGGTGGATTTGGGGAACGGGGAGCAATATTTTTTCCACAAATCAATTCTGCTGAAAGATGGTGTGCCCTCCCACCCTCTGAACTCCCAGGAAGCTTCTGTCATGTGCAGTAGCAATTCAGCGGCCACTTGGTAAAAATAGCTTTATAATTTATTGACTGGCAAAATACTCTATTTATCAAACCATTCTGGGTTCTTCTAAAGATAAAATGGAGGCAAAACCCAAAAGGAAAATTAAAGCTTTAATGCAGTCTTGCAGACTTCTGCTTCATTTCATTGTAAATTGCATGCAATAAAACATAGCATCGGGCCTGCATAATGCAGCTGTATAATTTTCTTTTGTGCAGGGAACTAGTTCTGAAGACTTCTCACCTAAGAGAAGGCTTACGATGGTGGATGACTCCCATACACTAATTATGTCTTCCTTTATATCTTTGGCTTGAACTCTAATTTGCTTACAGTTTAATGAACATCAGTTCTTGCTGAGAAATATCTAAGTACCTGGGAGATTGAACACTTAGGCAGTCAAATGCTCTCACTCCCAACACTAATCTTCAAACCCTCTGCATTCTAAACAGAGGAGAGTGGCTCTTTAAAGGTTTGTGAATCACTTTTGAGCAGTAACTGTACACTTAAATTAAAAGCCATGATCTGGCAGGAGACTTGGGTTGTGCTTTTTAAAAAAAGAAAAGAAAAGGCTTTCCTAGTTCAGGTACAAGGCATGAATTACTGGTTTCTATCATTGCCTGACGCAAAAACCATAAATTTTATAGCTGTTTGTTTCCCTGACTTTGGTTTTCCCAACAGTTTCTCCAAAAAGGCTTAGTTACTTTCTGCAGGTGTTTTCCCTTTATCTCTGAGAATTTAGAAACTGAGGAACTGAAGAAGCAGGGAGGCGGTTTCCAACCTGGACCTTACCTCTCATTTCCAAGGTCTCTTTCCTTTAACACTTTACTCCTGGAATGGTGATGCTGAGCTTACTTTGGTGGCAGATAATTTCAATATATATCATTACAATTAATGGCCGTTATGTGCTTCACTTGCCATGACTTCCTAAATTTCAGTATTTGAGATGAAGGACCATTCAGATCAGCACCGCAGGGCAAACGTACAGATTCTGGTTCAGCAGGTCTGGAACAGGACCCAAGAGTCTACATTTCCGAGCAGCTCTCTGGGGAGGCGGCTGCTGCCGCAGGACAGTGCAACACACTCTGAGTAGCAAGAACAAAACTCTGTACCTGGATAGTCTGAGTTCATCTTCATTAAGGCATCTGAGGTAGTACTCTTACAGATGAGGCCACCAATGTGCAAAAAGAGGAAGTAATCTACCTGGGGCCACCGAGCTGTAAATGGCAGAGTCTGAATTTGATTCCGTTCCATTTGATTCCAAAGCCTGAGCATACGACCCCTGCACATCGCTCCTCCCTTTTTCAGTAGGTGCTCTTGTGAAAAGGAAGACATGAAATGAATTTGGTTCATTGCTCTTAATCCAGAATATTCTGTGAGTAGTCCTTGTTAAAGCCAATAAGCCATCTCTTAATTTACCCCTATTGTCAATCAAGGTTTGTGTCCACTGGGCATCACTGTGTTGCCGTAGGAGAACCCAACCTCGACAAGCGCTGAGTAGCCAAGGTAGGCTGGCCCAGTGCTCCTGGCAAGGCAAGGGAGGAATCAGTGTGATGGAGGTCTCTGGTCACATCTCTCTAATGCTTTCAGCACTCCCCAAGGAAGCCATTTTCTCTCTGATGACGTTGGGTCAGATTACTCAGAAGTGGATTGTAGGTGGACAAAGAAACTTTTGCACTTCACTTGAGGATTTAAAATGGCACAAAGTGTTGCTTCTCCATTTGGGAGAAATAACTCACTTTTTTCTAACACTGCATGCTTAAGTCAGGGCCCTAAAGAGAGGAGCAACAGCACATGTGGTTAAATGTGTCCGCACTGGTGCCAGAATGCCTGGGTTCAAACCCTGGCTTAGCTAGCTGCTATGGACTTGGGTAATTTACATAACCTTTCTGTGCTTCTGTTTTCTCACCTGAAAAGGAGAGGATGATAACAATATTTCCCTCATAGGCTTATTATGAGGATTACAGAATTTATTCATGTGAGGTCCCTTGCCATGGGATAGCACCTCAAAAACATGAGCTGCCATTATTAACAGGAAGCTGGAACAGCCTTGCAGAGAGTGCTCCCTGAAATGTGGGCAATGTTTCTTTCTTCTATACCTATAGCCCATGGAGCTACTTTTACGGATTCTTTACAATAGGGAATAATGGGAAAATAAACTTCTGCAAAGAATTGACACTATAAGTAGTCCAAAGCAGAGAGAGAGAGAAAAATGTATAGGTGAATGTTAGCACTTTTATGGATGATGCTTCTGTTTACACTTTGAGTCTTGAGGCTATTTAAATTAAGACCTTCGGCTTTGATTACAGCTGTGTGCACAGGCGATGTTTGCTGAGCCCAGTTCCTGTGCTATCATTGCAGGACTGAAATGCAAACATACTTGTAAAGAGGAAACACACTTTTATTTCCTAAGGGCCCTCTAATCAAGGCAAAAGCTATTACTTGATCGCATAATTAACCTTAGGAATAGAAGTGTAAACAGCACAATTCATGAATTTGTTAATTGGTCTTCCCTGCTACTGACATTAGCCCAAGTTGATCTGTTGTTCTCCTCTGTTGATTATCTTAAATAGGAAGTTTTCTAATTTGGATTTCTCCAGGGTGAGCAAGGGAAAAGAGTGAAGTAAGATATTTTTAACAGATTGAGAATATTCTGTAATTTTTTTTCTTAGAGGTGGACACAACTGGAGGGAAGATACTATATATCTTATCAGATTCGGACCTCTTTCCAGATTTCCATTCTGTGCACTGATTAGCCACATTGCTGGCTACTGATGTGGGAGCTTTCCCCCAACCTCACTCCCCAGGCAGTGAATACATAAAACAACCAGTAATGTTCATAAGCAGTCATGCTTCCTGGACTCTGAATCTTAGTCTAATTTGGTTCTAATTTATTTTCCCCATTGCAATGACTCCTTAGCTGAGTGGAAATAACCAGAAACACTGGGGTGTGTGTAGACTCAAGTCCTGCAGGTGGAGAATATGTGTGTGTGTGTGTGTGCGTGTGCTAGTCTGGGGCGGGGAGGCTTTGAGGAATATAGTACCAGGATCCATCTCCTATGAGTTTTAAAGAATTGTACTCACCAGCCAGGACACGAATTCTGAGACAAGTGGACATGGCACATCTGTAGTAGGAACTTGGGCCAAGTTCCAGAAACAGCCAATCAACACTTCAGAGATTCTTTCATTCTTTCATTGGAGTCCCTTGATATGACACCTAGTTATTCAATTAAATTAGACCTTAAGCCCCTAAGGGCTGCTTTAATTAAAAAAAAAGAAAAATTCACTGAGGGTAGTGATACTAGGCCTGATTTGTTCACACATACTTAAAAATATTTGCAGATACATCTTAGGTATCATCACTGATGACTTCAGAAACTTAAGCTGCCCACTTCAACCAACAGGCAACTTCAGTTGAGAAGGAATGGTTAAAAAGCTCTTAACAAAGAGAAACTTGCTAGTGGTCTCTCGAGCTGCTTTGAAACCTTAAGGAATCTTGCTGGGTAACAGTCTAGGTCACCAAGCAGAAAGCCACAGTGAAACAAATACAAATGAATAGCCTGTGGCTATGGGATTCAAACACCACAAACCACCAAGTGCAGAGACATGGAATGCCTGTGGTTTGGGGGCTTTCTGGCAATCTAGGATGTGTTCAGAAGGATCAGGTGGCAGCAGACCTTAGGACTTAGCCTGGAGAGCTGAGCTGACACAGGGAGCCCCCCAGGCTGACTGCCATGCCTGTGAGTGGGCCTCTGAGGCTCTCACTGGCTCTAGGCCTTTAGAGAGAGCAGCCAGGGCAGATGATTTCATCGGCAATGTCTCTGACTGTCTTGGGCAGGTTTGGAAAGTCAGGAGTAACTCACAGTAATGGCACACCCTGTCACAGCTGGGCTGGGGACCAACGTACACCCGGACCAATTCACACTGCACACTTCCAGGTATGAAAGACCTTTGGTCATCATGGGAATTATGAACTTACCCTAAGGATTCCATGTAGCGGGACTAATAGAGGTGCACAGAAGTTCTTCCAACTCATTGCTTCTGCTCTTCTATGGACCCCACTCTGGCCTTTTTGAAATTTTGATCTAGAATTTCAAGGGAAAAAATAGAGTCCCAAAAGGGATACTCTGAACTTCACTTTACAAAAAGTTCAGTCATTTTCATTTTACTGAAAAGTATTTCCATGTGGAGAAAACATTTAAGATGCCTGGTGGGAGATTTTGGAATTAAACCCCAATGAAAGTCAGGAGGAGGTGATGGGAAAACAGGTTGGAGAGGGGAGAGGGCACCTATATCCTTGAGGATCCCCAAATGGCTGGTCCTCTTGATATACGATGCATGGGGTTACAACTCAGTTTATCCATCTGCACATACTCAAACCAGAACTTGAAGCCAAAAGCTCTGGATTCTGCTAGTTTCAGATCCTAATGTATGATGGTTTCCACCTTGAGACTGAAGAATGCTGCTAACAGTGATATTATCAAGTACTTTTTATTAAGAACTCATAAGCCAGAGACTATGCTAAGCACATTACCTACGTCATCTGTTCAGTCTTCAGAAGCCTGATGAGGTTAGGACTATTATTGTGCCTGTTTTACAGATGAAACAAGAGACCAGAGAACTGAGGTAATTTGCCCACACATGGATTCCATCCTAGCCTCTATCTAGCTATAGAACTCCTCTAGGAGGAGCACCCCTAAGCCCCTCTTTGTGACACGAGACTGACTAGATAGATCATTCTTGTTGATGGATTCTACTGGCATGGGTAAAGAAAGGTCACTATTTCTGAAATCTGCCATATTGATTGCTTTTTTGGCAGAAGGTGTTGGGGGAACTTGCTTTAAAAAATATATTTCTAGCAAAGTAATGCAAACACTCAAAGTATATAGAAATGCTATAACCCTCCACTTTCCCCCCAACCACAGAGGCAAATATTTTTAACTTTTAGCTAACTCTTCTGATATACATATATATATATTTATATATATCATATATATTTTTATATATCATATATATTTATATATATATTTATATATCAGATATATAAAGATAGGATATATCTGACATATCTATGGATATATATGATATATAATATGTGCATCTTACTTTTTCATTTTAGACACTAATAACTTCTAATTATGGTAGATGAGGATTTAACTCTCCCTCTACTATCCTCTCCTCCCCCACTGATGTTTTAGCAATCATATAGTATTTACATTTTTATGGCTACATATAGTTTAGTATAGTTTCTAGGGCTAACTAGTATACTATGTTTTTAAACATACTTTTAAAAATTAATAATTGCCTTAATTTTTATCTGTTGCATAGCTTTTTATATATTGAACCTTAAAAAATTTCTAAATGTACCATCAGCTGTTCGGAACCCTGAGACTTTTTTTCTCTAAAAGCTCTGGCATGATAATGAGATGATTATCATTTCCTTTTGTACTCTTGGGACCTTTCTTCCATTACTTTCCCTGCTTACACCTCAACTGCTAGTTCTTGAATTCAAATGCCCACCTCCCATCCTAGAACTCGCTTCACCCATCTCCTGTGTTAAAATCCCTATTTTCTGTCTACCACGTTTTTCTTGATTGTGGTTTACTGGACCACATGTTCATTTCAGAAAGAAAGGGTTTCTGAGAGGGAGTGCTTTGCGGTCTTCCATGCTGAAAATGTCTTTATTCTCCCTCCCACTTGATTATTTGGCTGGGTGTAAATTCTAAATTGAAAATACTTTGCCTGTACAATTTTGAAGACTTCTGTCTTCCATTATAGCATCTGATGTTGCTATTGAGAAGTCCAAAATTCCAATTCTTATTTTATTTAACCCTGACTTTTCTCTCCACAAGTTTTTAGGAAGGTCTTTTTAGCCTAGGTGTTTCAAAATCTCATAATGATGGACATGGATGGGCAGTTTGTTTTTCATTCATTTATTCAAAGGGCACTCAGTGGGTCTTGTCATCTAGGGGTTTTCTGTCACCCATTTCTGTTCATTTTTCATGCATTTAAAAACATTTTATTCTTTGTTTGCTATTTTCTGTTTTGGACACCCTGTTATTTGAATGTCAGATGTCCCAGACTGATCCTCTAAGTTTTTAATATTTTTTCTACTAATTTCCATGTCTTCCTTTAACTTTTGTTTGATTTCCTCAATTTTTACTTTTCCGTTTAAGGTTTTCATTTTAAATTTCTATTATATTTTAGTTTCCATGAGCTCTTTTAAAAATTGTATCCTAGGCAGGGCAAAGTGGTTCACACCCGTAATCCCAGTACTTTGGGAGGCCAAGGTGGATGGATCATTTGAGCCAAGGAGTTTGAGACCAGCCTGGGCAACATGCTGAAACCCTGTCTCTAGAAAAAAATTAAAAATTAGCCAGGTGTGGTGGCATGAGTAGTCCTAGTTACTAAGGAGGCTCAGGTGGGAAGAACACCTGAGCCTGGGGACATCGAGGCTGCAGTGAGCTGAGATTTTGCCATGGCACTCCAGCCTGGGGGACAGAGTGAGACTGTGTCTTTAAAAAAAAAAAAATGTGTTCTGTTCCCATATTATAAGATGCAATATCTTTTGAGGGTATAAAACTTTCTTTCTCAAAGTTTATTCCATGGGTTTTTGGCTTGCTTAGTCTTTTAAATCAGAGTCTTTTCTCAAATGTTCTTGATTCTTGACTATCTGTTCATATTTTAGAGACAGATGCTAAAAAGTGAATAGGAAGCTCTGTATGGTTGGGGCTCTTAGAATGAGAAATTTCTTCTCTGATTGGGTGGGGAGCCAGCAGTTTCACTGAAGGAGTCCTCTAATAAAATGCCAGTATCTAGAGACTTTTTCTCTCAGGTTGTTCACTTCTCTGGGAAAGAATCCTTTGGTATATTTCAGATTGTTGGCATTCTGGGAGAGGGTTAGGGAGAATGTAATCTCCATTTTTGTTTCTGAGCCTCTCCTGTGCCTGTGTGCTCAGCGAAGGGTCGGGTGAGGTGGGTAACGGGATAGGGGGTAACACAGATGTGGTTCCCTGGGTGAGAAAAGGATGTAGGACTCCAACTATTCCATGTGTTCTTCCTTTCAGCTAGTCCCCCAGTTTTCAGCTCCTGTCTTACCTTTGCCTTTCACAGAAAAGGAATTAGCTCGCTTCTCATTTGTGTCCCCCTTTCTGGGCACATTAGATTGTGGCTTTTCTACTCTACTCAACTAGAGTAATCCACTCCTACATCTGTTTTCCTACATCCAAAGTTGATGAAATCTTTTGTCTACTCAATTCTCTTCTCCTGCTTCCTTTTTGGGGTCCTGCTTTTTAGATTTCTCAATTGAAATAGGTTCTTTGGAGAGAAAGAAATAATTTGTCATTTTAGACTGGATTGCATACATACATACATACATATATATATATATATATATATATTTTTTTTTTTTTTTGAGACAGAGTTTCTCTCTTGTTGCCCAGGCAGTGATGTGATCTCGGCTCACTGCAACCTCCACCTCCTGGGGTCAAGTGATTCTCCTGGCTCAGCCTCCCAAGTAGCTGGGATTACAGGCACCTACCACCGCGCCCTGCTAATTTTTGTATTTTTAGTATTGATAGGGTTTCGCCATGTTGGCCAGGCTGGTCTTGAACTCCTGGGTGATCCTCCTGCCTTGGCCTCCCAAAGTGCTGGGATTATAGGTGTGAGCCACCACACATGTCAGCCCTCCTTTTTTTTCTCTTAAGTGTGTCCTTGAGCAAGTAACTTGACATCTTTGTGTCTCAGTTTTCTTACCTGTAAAATGAGACTTTGTATTAATAATAATAGTAAACCATGGGATACTTGAGAATATTAATAATATAAAAATACTTAGAGCTATGCTAAGTGTTACGTGCACAATGGCAGTTAGCTACGATAGTTTATTACAGGTAATAACAACAAACAGCCCTTTAACAAATACTATGTGCCAGGCACTATGCCAAGTGCTTTACATACGTTGTCTTATGTAGTCCTCATGTTACCTCATTTATAGATGGGGTAGAACACAGAAGTTGAGACAGGCAGACATGGATTCATGTTGAAACTGATTAAGCTAATCTTGAGGCCCTCATTTAACAGATCCTTGGGAGAGCTAGGGGTTGCTGGGAGTTGTAGTATTTCAGGTGGGCTAGAGAAGCTAGGCTGCAATCTGAAGCATTTCTGGTAATTGCCTAAAGAGATCTTACTTGGTGGCTCACACCTGTAATCCTAACACTTTGGAAGATGAAGGCGGGCGGATTATCTGAGCCTGAGCTCAGTTTGAGACTACCCTGGGGGCAACATAGTGAAGTCCTGTCTCTACTAAAATACAAAAAATTAGCCAGACTTGGTGGTGCACACCTGTAATCCCAGCTACTCAGGAGGCTGATGCAGGAGAATTGCTTGAACCCAGGAGGTGGAGGTTGCAGTTAGCCGAGATTCATATCACTACACTCCATCCATCCTGGGCCACAGAGCAAGACTCTATCTCAAAAAAAAAAAATAAATTAAAAAAAAAAAAATATATATATATATTTTCATGTTGAAACCAGAAATATGAAGCTCCGCTGCTTTGCATAGCAGAAATAGATTCACATTACATCTTTTTCTGATTGGTTCCCTCCAGGAGAAGGAAAGTTTTTGAAATATTTCTCCCCAGTCAATACCACCCTCAGACACAGCTTCGTTTTCATTCTTTTAGTCATCCTCGGCCCCAATAAAAATCAGAATTGTAACCTATACTCCCTCAGGTTCATCAGCCAGTAAAGGATCCAGCCTTGTCCCTTATGGGGGGACATCTGTGTCAGAAGCACTTATTCAAATTCATTTATCAGCAACCCTAAGCCCTGAGATATATATATATCTCAGAAGGATCTGCATTTCCTAGGCTTCAGTAATTTATCATCTTTCTCATTCTAAATGTTTATTTTTGGATCTAATTTTATTTTTTCTTAAAGAGAGTCCTTAAGTTTGTAAGCGTTAGGCTCCCGAAACCCAGATCCAACCTTGACCAGAGATGTATGCGGTTTTACTCTTTATCTCTATACCATACTCTGTTCTTGCTGGATGTATTTAAGCTGTTCAAACTCCCTTTAAAGGAGTGGACAACATACTTAAATTGAAAAGACTCATAGTTTTTCTAACTACATTTAGTAAGGAATAAGGGTCTGATGAATTCTTAGGGGCTGTAACGTAAGTTTAAAAAGCCTTGCAAATAAGCTTCCCCTCTAGGTGAGTAGCAGGGTTTAATGTCTCTTTTATAATCGATGGGCCTCCTGGAAGAGGGTAGATTGGCAATATACTTTTGTGGTCCATTACATTTGAATCTTTGATTTGCAAGTGGCTTCAAAGTAATTTTACTTGCAGAGCATGGCTGCTGAAGTAAAACAGAATCCAAACAGCCTTCGTAGGTTTTGCCATCACAGATATTCCAAAGGAAAGAATGAAACATCAAAATGTCCACTCAGTGGCTCCTTGTCCTTAAGAATCCTGTGGAGAATCAGATCATCTGAAATAGAAACTCTGCTATTTTTATACCCAATTGCAAATTGGGAAGTCACCAGGCTTTTTGTCTCAGCAATGAGTCTTCCTAGGAACTGGATCTAGAATTTGTTTATACTTCATGCTCTGGTGAAAGGTGCATTCTGAATCCTTTCAGCTTTTGATGCTTTTCCTTTCCCTGAAGAATCCTTGAAATTTTTTGTCTCATTCAACCTAGAAAGAGAAGGTGGCAGGGGACAAAGTTGGCAAGAACCTCACTCATTTGGGCATCATTAGTATTAACTGAATGGATGGGACATGTTGGTTAGTCAACAATGTCAGATCTTGCTATGTTGTTTGCAATTCAAAGCAATGACTAGGCACTCCCCAGAAAAGGAGCTGGGTGCAGCTACTTTGGATCTAACTTCATATCCATCTCCTGGGCAGCAGAAAATGCGCAAATAAAAAATTATCCATCAACTTTTCAAACTACCATATGGTTGCTTGACGCAGGACTCCAGGAACATCACACACACACATCCTCTTCAGACATAGAGGCCACTAATCTATCATGGAGAGGAATTCTAGGAAGTCTCCTCTTGGCCACCAACTCCTTCCCTTTATGGCCCATTCTTTACTTTTGATAGATGAAAAAAAGAGGCCTAAAGGAATGATGGTATGACTCAATAAGAACATGAGGCTTATTCTGAGTTTCCAATATATTCTTGTGCATTTATGTGTGTGTATGTGTAAACACATACACACATAAACAAAAGCCATCTTCAAAATGCAGTAAGGCAGAGAACATTAAAACAATCTGTGTCAGAAGCATTTATTCAAACTTATTTATCAGCAACCCTAAGCTACTTCTACTATTAGAATTACAAATGGCACTGCAAAATAGGAGGTTCTCTTCCAATTGCCATAAGGGACAAGGCTGGATCCTTTACTGGCTGATGAACCTGAAGGAGTATAGGTTACAATTCTGATTTTTACTGGGGCCGAGGGTGACTTAAAAGAATGAAAACGAAGCTGTGTCTGAGGGTGGTATTGATTGGGGAGAAATATTTCAAAAACCTTCCTTCTCCTGGAGGGAATCAATCAGAAAAAGATGTAATGTGAATCTATTTCTGCTATGCAAAGCAACGGAGCTTCATATTTCTGGTTTCAACATGGAATAGAGGGAGTCACAGGGCAAGGACAGTGGCGGGCAGGCGCCTCTGAGATGTCTTCTCTCCTCCACCTCCGTACCTTTGTTTCACAGTGTGCAATGTGTCTCTCAGGGAGAAATGTACAGAAAACCAGGGCTCAGCTGGGTCTGGGAAAGCTACCTTTGATCCCCATTTCACTTTAGAGAAGAGAAAAGCACAGAGGTCTTCTGTAGCCTCTAATCAATTCAAGGAACTAGAAGAGTTTTACAACAGACTAGCTCAAAGCGGGTAGAGAAAATGGCTCAAAGCAGTTAATACAAATAACAAAATGTCAATTACTATTTTGAAACGAAACAAATAAGGTGGGTTGAAACATTTACTTAACCATTTGGTAGGCATTAGCTGTTGCAAACTAATGAAATAGCTGTGGTAATTGAATCTCGGTAAAGGGGTTTCAAAGTGTCAAAATTATAAACAATTCTAATAAAAAATAATGAGATAATCAACTCTCTTTGCTCAATTCAACAAGTATACTAAGTACCTGCTACTGGCTTTTATGGGTTACTTTTGTGTCCTAATTTCAGCCTTAGTTTCAGGCAATGTTTGATATTTGGGAACTTGTAACATCTAAATATGAAGAGTGCCTAATCTGTTATGAAGATTTAAAAATGTACAGTTATATAAGGTGGTAAAGTTTTTCATTAAAAAGGCCACAAAATGGAGCTCTCTGTGACCTTTTTTTTTAACTACAATATTTTGATTCCTGTAGAAGGATGCTAACGTTTTCCCTTCAAGCAAAGATGTACTGTAATAAAGATCATTCATTTATTCTTAAAATGATGTTTAATGAACACTTAAACACAGTCATCCCTCTATTATTTGTGGGTTCTGCATCCACGGATTCAACCAAACGAGAATCAAAAGTATTTGGAAGAAAAAAGGGTGGTTATGTCTGTACTAAATATGTACAGACTTTTTCCCTTGTCATGATTCCCTAAACAATACAGTATAACTATTTACATAGTATTTACATTGTCTTAGGTATTATAAGTAATCTAGATAAGATTTAAAGCATACGGGAGGATTTGCCTATATTACATGCAAATACTATTCCATTTTATAACAGTGACTTGAGCATTCATGAATTTTGATATCCACGGGAGTGCGGCTGGGGGGATCCTAAAACCAATCCCCCCTAAATCCTGAGGGATGACTGTATATACAAAACCACTGTTAGGTGCTCAATACCGGTCTATCTCACAAGGTTTCTTTAAGACTCAAATGAGAATCTAGGTGGCTCCACTGAAAAGAATGGATTGCTCTGTGTGTGTGTGTGTGTGTTCTATTTTTATTACATAATCTGAATGAGTCACAAATACATTCAATTCTCAAATATAGAAAGTTCTCTGGGTCTATTTACTTAAAAATTTTTAATAGAAGCTACCATTTACTAAGCTGTAAATGCCATCGGTATGCTATGTGCTTTACATTTCACCTAATCTTTATAATAACCTTAGGAGACAGGTATCCTCTACAATCTTAAATGAAGAAATACGAGGTCAAGAAACATGATAAAGGTCCCCATAACTAGACCATATTAGAACTGAGATACGAATTCAGGGCTATTTGTTTGCAAAGCCTGTGAACTCATTCTATTCTCTAAAGTTCCAAAAATGGATGTTTCTCTTCAATTATAGTTAAGCCTCATTTATATGCTCTTATGAAACAATCAAGCGGTTTCAAGAACTATCAAATAGAATTACAACTTTTTCTTGACAATTCACGGTCATCAATGTGAACGGTAGTCACGGTTTGGGCTGTAACCTGGTTTACTCTAAAGACCCTGCACCTCACGGCCTAGTAGGATTTTTGCCTTGCATTTAACCAGTTAGTTTTTTGTTTTTTATTTCCTTTACCCTGTCACTTTTCCTTGTTATTTTTGTGTCTGTAATTTGCTGTGGACTAATAAACCAAATAACCAAATGTACAGGAATGGTATCTAAAGCAGTGGTTCCGAAACTTTAGTATCCACAACTCACCTGGTGAGCTAGTTTAAATGCAGGTTCTTGGGTCACACTCCCCAGATGTTCTGATTTAGTAGCTTTGGGAGAATGAGGCCCAGGATTTGCCCTATGAGTAAAGAACACATACTTTATGACTATGAGAAAAAGGGGAGTCCATTTTTAGTAGCTTTTAGATATTCATCTAGGGCCTGGTTAGTTGAGATTACTGGATATATATGTATGTATGTGTGTGTGTGTATATATATCTATATCCATATATAGATACATCCTATTTGAGACATTAAATATTTTTAGAACTACATAGTTTCAAAAACAACTTTATTTTTTCCCCTTACATTATAAAATTTAGATTTGTTGAACAAAATGGCTACAGAAGAGTCAGAAAGTACCAGAAAAATGGCTTATTTCCCTCTCAAACCTTGCTTTAGTCTGTCAAACTTTCTCAAAGAGCAGCATGTATTTAGTCTTTGGAAATATGGGTTTGAGTTCTGGCATTCTGCTAGTTCTATGATTCGACAAATTGCCTAACCAGTCTCAGCTGCAGGTTTTTGCTCGTCTTTAAAATGGGAGATAATAGTGCCTACTTCTCAGGGATAGTGGGAGCTTGAGAGAGAATGAACAGAAAGTATCGAGGGTAAGCACTTAATATGTGGTCAAAATTTCAAAATGAATTTGTTATTTATAAGGCTTCTAGTTGTAATTATCACAAAAGTTTTGTTGATTCTTTGAGGGAACCAGATTTCATATTTATATACCCCAATGCAATCTACAGAGATGAGCACAGTGGAGTGTCCTCCTTCATAGTCGCGGAGAGAAGTAAGATTTGCAGTTGCAGCACATTATCCTTACTTTTGCTGTATAAAACAGGTCTGAAGTATTGATTTCTATGCCACACAGCAGGAGATGCAAAGAAACCAAGATTTTGCTGATTTAAATATTATAGACAAATCCTAAATACTTATAATGAAGGATTATTACTTCAGTGGAAGAAACAGGCATACTAACATGAAAAAACACATTTTATTGCACTTAAGTTATAAGAAAATAAAATTTCTAAGTGAATCAAACCATAGACACAATCCCTTTAAAGGTTGTTTTCCTCCATCATGTCAGGTTGTTACATAACTAAAATTAACCAACTTGAATCTGATTGCTTTAAATCAGACTATAAATAAAACAAACAAAAAAAATAAACAGAAGGAGGAAAAAAAGATCGCCTAGGATACAGTGTTAAACCACTTTCACAGTTCAGCTTGAGTTGTGGCTCTTGGAGAATGAGGCAAACCATTTGACTTTTTCATTCATTTTGTTTGTTTGCATGTGATGCCTTTACTACAAAAACTGAATAGTTTCTGCTTTGTCAGTTACTCAGAGCAATAAAACTGTAACAGTTGTTTTCCCAAATACTGTAAAACACTAAGACTGACCAGCGATTTTATTTTAATTTTGTGTTTTATATATTTTTAAAATATTTTGTCAGTTTTACGATGTACGTTCATCCATTCACCACAGCCCTCAAAAAGAAAAGTTTCTCCACAGAACAGGCAAGTAATAGCTCTGTTCCAAGGAATGTGTTTTAAATTTTGCCCAGATAAAAGAAAATAAGCTTTGCACACACTCTCAATTATTTACTTGCAGGCAAACTTCACTCTTTATTATCTGAAACTCTTCCATTCTCAGCCTCTTAGAGGCACAGATGGCTCAAGTTTCAGTGGCAAAAAGTCTTTTTTCCGTAACCAAACTAGAGCAAATTTGGAATTCAGTCTGGGACTAAAACGTCACAGCAGAAAAAAAATAAAAAAAAATAATTTGCTTTTTTCTTTCTTTCATTTAGCAGCATAAATAAGTTTGGCCACTGGGAGTACAGTACAGGGGTGGGACAACAATCCCATATTTGAAGACCTACTTCTAGCACCAGCATCAAGAATTAAATCCATCTCAGGACTCACAGAACCCAGGACAACTTGCCACCTTTGAGCAACATATGCATTGAAGAATGTATATGGAAGCAACAGTAAATAGATAAACAGAGGCTAATACTGTGATTGATTGACATTGGCAATGGTTGGCAAAAAAGAAAAAAAAAAAAAAGGTTTTCATGATAACTGTACAAAAACAATTCACAGTAATTTTTTTAAGCTTTTTCACTCCAGAAAAATGACTTTTTGTTGCAGATGCTCTCTAATTAGAAAGTCAACCAGTACTTGTTTTGATGTTATTGCAGTTCCTTTCTAGGTGTCTAGTTGTCAGTGGTAAAAGAACAGGCTAGCAGAATCTGTAATGATGTTTCAGCATTAACACTGCCCAATGAGCACTGGAGAAGAAAATAAAGAAATAATTGCACCTGGTTTGATTTAGAAAGTCTCATTTTGCAAAGCTGCCCTCAGTCAAAAGTGAAGCCTTTTATGTGATGAGACAGCAGACGCCTCTCTTGTCAGTTATGGTTTGTCATCTCTTCTTCTTTTCCTTCTTAGTCTGTAGGTCTTTTCAATCTGTTGCCCCAAGCCAACATCCTGCACCACTGAGAACAAGGGATTTTTTTCTTTTTCTTTTCTTTTTTCTTTTTGCAGGGGGAAGGGCAGGGAGTATATCGTCTACACAATTGGACAAATTCATCTTTTCTGCTCTTCACTTCATGTCCACATCAAAGTCCAGCACCAGCAGCTTGGTTTCTTCAGTCCCATTCCGACTCCCAACTGCACACACCAGCTTTGTGTTTGAGGCTCTGATCCGCCACACGACTCCCCCACTCCCCCCACTCTCCAATGTGACTAGGTTTCGAATAAATTCACCCGTTTTCAAGTCCCATAGTTTTACAGTTCCATCATCTGAGCTGGTAATTACAAAGTTCTTGTTGAACTGTAAACAGGTCACAGCACTCTGATGCTTGTTGGGACCTAGACAAAAACCAAAAGAATTTAATTACTGGTTAGAAATAATAGCTATGGGTTAGTTACATTATAATTTGTAGACTTCTACTTTACAACATACAATAAATGCAACATTTGAAATGATACATATTTAGAAACCTATGTCCTCAGTATTTTAGGATCAGCAGGGATATAAGAAAATCTGGTAGCAATTTGTAACTGAAACATTAACTTTCAAGAGGTCTGTCTTCCAAGACGCTTGGTTAGCTACCAGACAAATGTCTTATTTTCTGGCTGTGTGAACGACAGCATTCCTTGGTGAGGATGCAGATAGTGCAACTCCATACATTCTGCTGATGGACAAATGAGCACTAAGAGATCTATTACTCTACCACTATGAACCACTCAAAGCTGAATGGTCACTATTCCAAAACTCTGAGAAGAGACAAAACCAACGAGTAAAAAGCTGCAATGTTGCCTATCAGATGCCGCCCACCCCCCCCCCGCCCGCCACCCCAGAAAAAAACGCTTTCTAAGGGCTATAACAAATAGAAAAAGTTAATCATGAGGCACTGCTGTACCTCATCTAATATTAGTGATTTTCACTTGTTTCTTTCTCTATTTTAGTAGGCACTATTATTCCTCTCCATTCCAGTTAAGCACGTGACTAAGAGGCCAAATAAATTTTCTATCAAGGATGCTTTTGTTTTTTTCAATAAGGTAGCCCTTCAAAATTGGACTACAAATTCAAAATGCAATGGCCAATCAAAAAATATTAATAATGAGTATGTTGCTTCTATGATATAGCCAAGATCTTTCTTCTCACTGTTCTTAAAGGTTAAGTAGAGTAAATTGAACATGCAGGAAGTAATTAAACAATTTTATATTATATATTAAAAACACAGTTCAAAACATTTCCTCAAGAGTAGACTAGTTCTGTAAGTCAGGGTGAAAATATGCATAAACTTTTCTGAAGTAATCATTCCGTATGAGGTTCACTCTTTTTGTAATGCTAAAGCTCCGTATTTCCGTTGAATAATGATCTCATTTTTAATGAACAAAACTAAACGTAACTAATACTTACCTTGCAATGTTTGTAAACACTGTCCTGTTTTGATATCCCAGATTTTAACTGTAGAATCTGCATTCCCAGAGACAAGAATATTGTCTTTGAGTTCCATTCCACTTGTTAACGACTGGTGCCCTGTTAACGTGTGAATGCAATTTCCTGTCTCCACATCCCAAACGCGAATTGATGTATCAAGAGATCCACTCACCACATGGATACCATCAAACTACAAAAGACACAGTTTATTAGAATAGAAGTACGGATGCTCTTCATATCAATTACTGACCTTAATCCTAGTAGGAAAGGGGGAAGAGGATGGGAAATGGGTAATGCCAGGAACAAAATGAGGTACTAAGGTAAAGTGGCAATGAGGATAAAGTGCATGCCAAGCCATTCTACAATGTATGTTCTCACACCTTTCTATCAGAAAGGTTCATCTTTATGCCAAGCTGCTTCAAACTAGATGCAGAAGCAACTTAAAATGAAAACAAAGCACCTAAAATGAACAATATATTAATTTTCAAATCATCTGGCCCCACCTAGCTATATATCATGGGTGACTGAGAGAATTGCTATTTGAGTTTTCCTTCCCACTAGGAAGCTAAGACTAATGACATAGCTTATGATAAACGGAGTGCTTATCAGCACTTAAGGCATGAAAAGGGCTAGAGATAACTTTCGTGATGTTCAAAAGTAAGTTCCATTAAAAACCGTGTGTAAAATAAAATTTTATTTATAAGAACCTAATGCTAATTAGGAAATGTGCCAAAAGATAATTGTATCTGGAATTAGAAGAGGTGGCATTTTGTTATCAAAAGCAAACTACATACCACCTCTTCTCCAGCTTCCCAGCTACACCAAAAGTCAACAACAATCTATCATTTCTATATAATAATGTGGCTACCTCTTTTCTCAATCAAATGGGGTTATTTAAATTAGAATATTATATTCATTAAGCTTCTGAGCATATCACAAACAGGTGCAGCCAATTTCCCTTCCTCCAAATTCATCACCTTTTCTAATTTAGCAAACATCTTGATCATATTGTCAATATTTCATGACATGGACAATATTCCTTCGACAAAGAAACAAATATCCTAAGAACAGAATTGACAGTACTAAGATTATGTGCTAATTTGCTGAACATTAATGGGCAATAACTGATAAATAAACTATATAGGCTGTAGGAAATATTTTTACATTGAAAATGTTGCCTTTCTGGAAACAAAACAAGATTCACATTCTAAACTTCCTATTCATCTAGTCAATGATCTTAAAATATGGCAATGTTTTCAAGGATATGGGCTTGAAATGTAAACCAAAAAAAAAAAAAAAATCTGTTTAGTCAACTTTACTTCCTTATGACTACAAATCAGTGGGCCTGGGACAGTAGAGTGCTTTATGCAGAAAGGATCTATTTCCACTTTGAATGGGGATGGAATCACAATTACATGGTCCATCAACTTTCAGCTATCAAAGCAAAGGGTCAGCTTTGGGCCATATTAATCCTCTGCAAAGGAGTTTCTTAAAATCCAGGTTACTCTCCTATGAGACTATTTAACCATTAATTAATATAGCAAACCTTAGAGTCCCAAATTGTCAGGTTACAAGACAAATATTTGTATTTAGAGGAGAAATAGATCACAGAAAATTGAAAGCATCTAAATAATTTTGAAATTTACATTTTCTTCATGCCAATTTTAATGTATATAAAAACAGCAGAATAATCTGGTTAATCTTTTTTGGATTGTACTGGAGCAGCAATTTGACAGCGATTATCTGAGTAAAACAACCTTATGATTCATCAGGAGAGCATTTAAGGGAGAGATAAGAGATCTTACCTGTAATGAATAGACTCTATTAGTATGCCCCTGCAACGTGTGTAGACAGGTTTCAGTCTCTGGATCCCACACCTTTACCATAAAATCATATGCTCCACTAACAACCCTCCTGCCATCATATTGAACACAGCGGACTGCTGCAACATGACCCATCAAAACATGTAAACACTGGCCTGTCTCAATATCCCAAACCCTAAGAGTGGCATCTCGGGAACCGCTAACAACTCTGCAGAGGGAAAAACAGAAAAACAAAACAAAACAAAAAAACCCATGTTTAGAATTTTTAATAATATGAGAAAACATGATAGATTTAGTCAAGGTTTTTTAGCTTTCTTTTTCTTACACAGGAACAACTCTTGTCAAAAGAAATCCTATGTAAAACCTTGGTATATAAACATACAATAAGGGAATGGGAAGTTGGGAAGCCTAGAATGCCTCATGCTTGGTTCCCTGACCTGTGGACCTTAGTTCCAGCACCTCGAGGTTCTGTGGGACTGAGTTTGAAAACCACTGTACTGTATTTTTTTTAAAAAGCAGCAGTAGCTGCCTCTAAATATATACAATAAGATTTTGATTTTAGAAATAAAATGTTAATGTGGGCATGTGTATAAAATGTTAATGGGAGAACTCCAGGTGGTAGGAGTTTAAAGAATTTAAATTTTCTTCTTTATGTTCTTTGCCATTTTCCAAAATTTCAATTATGGATGCATATATTCCCTTGCGATTAGGTAAAAAATTCAATAAAGGTTATACAACAAAACAAGTCAGGATTTGGAATTTAAACAGCTGCAGATTTGTGTTTACACTATACATTCCAGTAAAAATTAACCAGTTTTAGACATGTCCTCAAACACAGGCTGCTTATGCTTTTAATGATTAGATTTATAAATATGCAATAGGCTATAAAAATATTGATATGGATCTTAAAAGATATGTACATCTTTAAAAACAATGGCTATCCCTTAAACATGTGGTTCAACATTAGCGCTACACTCTCCTGAAAACCAGAGCAATATGCAAATACTGTAATCACTTTTGGATTACAAAACAAAGCTGAAAACTCAGGTATCCTTATGTCATTCTGAAGAGATAAAGAAATACCACAGTTTCCATACTGGAAAAATTAGAAAATTAAAGGGTTGAGATTTAAGTCAGAACACAATGGAACACAATGGAAACATATTACAAATCTGGTGTGAAATCTGCTTAATGTAATGGTTCTTAATATAAGAAGATGCTATAGACAGAATTAAAGGTAAAGACTGCCATTGATTCACTGTGAGGACCTTTCAGAGAGACCTTTTTTGACAAATGAGGCAGAAATCACACTTGTTTAACAGGGGTATGATGAAGATAATAGAAAGATAGGGTTTTAATAGGAGGGCTTTACAGGAGGAGATAAAAGTAACAGCAAAGGCACTGAGAAGAAAAAGTCAAGCAATCCAGTTTGGCAGACACCATTTTGAAAACTGGATTGAGGATTTCTTCCTTAATTCGTTAGTCAACAGTAGGCTCACAAAGACTTAAGAACTGGGCAGTGACACTATCATAATTATAAAAGGACTGTATGTCAGCATATAAAATGTAAGATGACCAAGTTAGAAAGTTGTGACACTAGTTCAGAATGAGAGAACAAATTACTCACAGGCCTCAGCTTTTGCCTAGACTTAGAGATAGGGTGGGTGTAAGGTGGGTAGGTAATTTAAAAAGGCTCAGACGCTTGAAGCCTGAATTTGTCCCACTTGCAGAAATAAGAATATCAAAAAAAGAGAGAGAAAAAATGATTTCTGCTTGAACATGATGAGTCATCAAAGATACAGAACAATAAAAAGGATTAGAGAGTAGAGAGCTTCAAAAAGAGGAAGCCGACAACACTAGCAAATGAAAAAGGAAACTTACAGACAATCCCCAATTTTAAGACAAAACGCTATGGCTTTCCTAGAATAGAACCATCTGAAGTCTAATAATTAAATGTAATTTAAGAGCTCATTGTCACTATTTCAGTAACTCTATACAGAAAGCGCCCAAATTCACAAATAATAGAGGAAGAAGTCCCAACCACGATAAGATTTTCCCTTACCTTTTTTCATGAAGATGCATACAACGCACTGTGGAAGTATGCCCATATAAGGTGTGTATACATTCTCCAGTCTCTGCATTCCACACTTTGAGAGTCCGATCGGTAGATCCACTAATGATGATGTTGTCTCTCATTTGTGATGACCATACTCCACCTGTATGTCCCACTAATGTTCTCAGACACTGGAAAAACACTTAAGATGATTACTTTTGGGTAGAAAGGAAAAGTGATTTAAATAAAATTTAATAGCTCATTAAAATTTGGAGTAAAGTTATTTATTCAATTTGTTTGGCTCTTCAGAAAATATTATTTTACACATCCGTATAAAATGATCCCATCACTATTTATAGTTTTGTTTATTCAAAGCATTATAAATTTATATAAGCACAAGCAATTGAGGAACATGTAGAAAGCAAACATATGATATAAAATATGATATAATAAAAAGGAAACATGATATGAAAGCAATTATGATAGCTCTGGTCTCTTTGATGAAAAAAAACTGAAATTGCAACTGGGTTTCTTCCATGGGAATAGATTCAATGAAAGTATGCCAACAGTATTGGGTGTGGCTACATACCACATTTCATCTGAATCTGCCCCAGGGCAGTAGTTAGGAGCCAGTGAAGCTACTTCTAGACAAGTAAAGACAGACATTAAGGCCCTGAAATAAATCCCAAACTAATATTACACTATGGAAATATAAAGCTGCTTTAAAAAATTTTAACATCTGACTTGGCGTATTTATAAGATACTTGCCAAGAAGCACCATGGTAAAAGACATTTTAAAATACATGGATTTTTTTTTGTTTTCATACTCTCTTCTGTTATTTTTTAGGTGGCAATTACTTAATTCATGAAAATATTCTCTACTGGACAGATACAAATAAATATTTGCTAGAGAATCATTAAGGTATGATATGGTACACGGTCAAGCTGATTGCTTGGGCTACTTTTTTCTTCAAACTTACATTTAAATGCCTAGTCCCCTCTCATCTCACAAGGGTTTGAGATAAGTATAAATTAACATGATTTATTAAGTTCTAAACTATAGGTAGGTTATCAATAAAGCAGTTCATAAGGAAAAATAAATATCCCTCAACCATACTTTTGAAAAACATTACAAAGTAATGAGATATAACTTAGACAGTAAATAAAAGTGGGGACAAATTGAGCCAAGAAAAATATAAAGCACCCTTGAAAATGTTAAAATATCTGTCACAAACTACGTAAATGAAAAAAAATTAATGAAACCTCTATCATGAGAAACATCATTATCCTCATGCCATTGATTTTCATAAATATGGAGGAAAAAGCTAAGTTACGAGCTCTGATATTTGCTATCCCAATAATTGAGAATCAAGAATGAATTCTGATTTTCTTTTTTCCAGTTGCTACTTGCAATGCTATACACAAAATTGTGACTTTGTGAAGTGTAGGAAGAGTAAACTTACTTTGCCCGTGACTGCTGACCAAACTTTTAGAGTGTTGTCATCAGAACCACTAACTATTCGGTTACCACAAAACTGTAAGCATGTGATCACATGATCATCATGTCCTTTCAGCACCTATAAGATAGATGTACAGATTAGAAATATGTTAATTAAATTATGTTCTTTAAAACACTGGTGAAGAGAAAAATGAAGGCACAAACAGGAACGGTAATTTGTAGTCTATCTCTAGAATTATAATTTATATAAAATATAAAGCATTATTTTTCCTGGCTGACGAATTCAGAATTAAACATTTTATTGTTTCCATAGTCTATTATTTATACTCAAAACATCAACTATTAAAGTTTTACTGCATCAAGACCTCATGAAGATGGTTCGAACACCAATGTATTTGACAATAATCTATTTTATCTGTTCAAACCAGAAGAATATGCCTCTAATTTTTACAACTTTGACACACAAGAACAAAATACGCATCTATTAACCACAAAGAGTAACAATTATTAGCATTCTCAAAACAAAAAAAATCTATAACATATACATATTAGTATCACAATGTCTCCCCAAACTGTTTTTTTCCAGTTGTAAAAATATGCTCAATAATTTAAAGTGTTCTTAACATTCTTTATATATTTGAAACGTTTTAATACAGAAAACCAGAATTATGCTTCAATTTATAAAAATAAGACACACGAAAGCCACCAACACCAAAACACAGACACTCCTCAAAAAATCATGTCTGGACTATGTGATCAGAGAAGACAGCAAATTCTCAGGTAGAATGTGTATGACACAGTACAATTCAACAGGATATTGAGAGATTTTCATTTAAGTAAGATAAAAAGATACTCAATTTAACTTATCTTTTGTTCAAGCACAATTAGTTGTCAGATTAATTAGCAATAAAAGAATACTGTCAGTAATACTTTCAGTTATTTTAAAATATATGGTTTTCTTTCCACAGAAGAGAAGTGTCAAACTATACAGTTTGCCAAGAAGTGAAATAGTACACTAGGTACTAACACTGATTAATGGTTTCTGTTACACTGTGCAGAGTTCAGTTACCTTAGGAGATTTGAGTTCTCCTCGCCTCCAGTTAGTATCAATTCTGTGCTGTCTGATGTATGCACTTTTCCATGGACTGTGTATGAAACCTGGTTTTATTACTTTTCTTCTCTTGATGTGCAACGGTTCATCAATCCCTGAAGTGTTACAGGTCAAGAGTAAATTGCCTTCCCCAACAATAACAATTATACATTTTATAAAGTATTCCATCTTTCTCTCTGCTCAAAACCACTGAAATGTAAGACACTGTCCAATTTCTAATACTGTTATCACAGTTTATAGCAATAATGTAAAGTTTGCACTTTATATGGCATATTTTTATATTCACTATTTCATTTCTCAAAATGATTCTAAAAGATGCTGGCGAAGATGTGAGGAAATTGGAATGCTTGTGCAAATGGTGCAGCTGCTGTGGAAAATAGTCTGGTGGTTCCCCAAAACAAACACAGAATTAACATATGATCTAGCAATTCCATTTCTGGATACATAAGCAAAACAATTAAAGGCAGAGCCTTAAACAGTTATCTGTACACCTATGTTCACAGCAGGATGACTCATAATAACTAAAAGGTGCAAGCAATCCAAGGGCCCATCGACAGATGGATAAACAAAATGTAGCATTAGATACATATACACAATGGAATAAAGGAAATTCCGACACATGCTATGACATGGATGAACCTTGAAGACATTACACTAAGTGAAATAAGCTGATTACAAAAGGAAAAATATTGTATGATTTCACTTATATGAGGTAGCTAGAGTAGTCAAACTCATAGAGACAGAAAGTAAAAGGGTGGTTGCCAGAGGCTGTGGAGAGGAATAATGGGGAGTTATAACAGGGGGCATGGAGTTTCATGTGAGGAAGATGAAGTTCTGAACACAGATGATAGTGATAGTTGCAGAACAATGTGAATGTACTTAATGCCACTGAAATGTACATATAAAAATGGTTAAATTGATAAACTACATATATGTTATCACAATTTTAAAAAGATCATTAAAAAATGATTATATGGGAGAAGGGAAGGCAGAGATTAATCCCACTTTATGTATACAGATACTTAAGAAGGAAGATTTCACTGATTAATCCAAGTCCTACAGAGGTGAAAAGCAGGATGAGAAACCAAGTACCCTGGATCTTTACCTCAAACCTTTATTAACTGGACTAACCATCAATGCTTCCCACTTGACTATAACCACCATGAAGGGAATGATCACCTATAGAGTACCTGCATCATGCTCTATGATTCTTTCTAAAAAAAATTTGCTTCTGAGGCACATAATACTTTTATATTTTTTCAGAAATATTTTTCTGGATGTCTGCTGGGGAAAACAACAATAAAAACAACAAAACAGCTCTCCCAATACAAAGGATAACTATTCCTCTACTAAGGAAAAAAACAGGTTTCAAGAACATAAGCTCCATGACAGAAAGAGAACTTCAGTTCACTACTATATCCCCCACCTTGAAGAAATGTCTGGCTCATAGGAGGTGTTCAATAAACATTTATGAAAAGAATTAATTAATACTAAATATTTGGATATTTAATTGGAAATGTAATTTTGGGGTTTCCTTTAAATCATCCACATCTTGACTTTTTCATTGTTTATTAATTCTACTAGTGATAGGAAGCAAATCAGATATATTTGCTATTAGTTATATTGCTTGTTAAAGGGGTTAGCTGTAAGATTTGGCTCATTTCAATGTGTAGAATAATCTGTGGATTTTATTATAAGTAGGTGAATATTATTTTTATTTTTTCTACTTGTTTTCAGAATCACTCTGCTTTTCAAAGTATAAACATATTCTCTGTGCAATTTTGAACCTTACCCTCTTCTTTGCATTTCTCTCTCCAGAGAAGGTTGTCTTCAGCCAAAATTCTCCAATAGCGACATGTCTGAGCCGCTTGTAGCAGGTCTTTGGGTTCCAGGAATGAAAGCACATAGAGTGCCAACTAAGAAAAAAATGCATAGTATAATACCCATATTTAAATAAATATATATATTATATAAGTTAATTATTCTCCACAGGATGAGATACTTGATAAATATAATTCTGCACTCTGATTTTTAAAATTATGAAAGGCAGTAACTTCAGTCCTAACAAATATATACCAGATAAAAAACACACACACACCTTATGGTTTTTATGAACTTCACTCTACTCTTTACCTCTTCAGGGACTACTGATTAAAGCTCTCTGTCTCTGCTCTTGCCTTGCTCTGTGAGCCTCAACTTAATAATTCTTTTTTTAAAAAATGTTATTAGTTGTTTAACTTTGTTCTCTATCCTACTACAATGTAAATTCACTGAAGATAGGACCTAAATGCTTGCCTGACAGACAAGAAATAATTTTTATATATTCTGTGTGGTATGACTTCAGATCATTTCTGATTGATATATATCATAATTAACAGTCTTCAAATCAAAGTGTTTATTATCATAATGAACTTTTGAAACACTTACATCCTTGACTGTAAATGACAAAGGGGGACAATTATTAAACCATTCCATAGACATATAAAAGTAATTGAGTTCTAATTACTTTACATTACTTATAAGGATCTTCTTGATGGGCCACACAGAGTTGTATATTTGAGCTAACTCTTTGGTATACCACTGATTTAAAAATTTTGTTTATAATACTTGTAAACTATTAATTTTTTTCAGTGTGTCAGTTCAAATAAAGAGGAAAAATAAAGAGAAAAAAAAGGGGAATTATAGCCTCTGACTGTTTATTCAAATAGCCTCACATATCACATAAAATTTTAAATTATGATACAAGGAAAACCATTTAAATAGAGCAATTAAGTTCAGTTTTCACAAGAACTAAATGACAAGAACTAAAACAAAGTATCCATTAAAGGGTCAAGGGTCGTATAGGGAGTAAAAGCACAATTTTAATTATTTTTGATGCTAAATATAAATTATATAATATAAATTATGCTTTCCCAATGACTTTACATATATAAGAAGTTCATCATGGGCTGGTGTGGTGGCTCACTCCTGTAATACCAGAACTTTGGGAGGCCAAGGTGGGTGGATCACTTGAGGCCAGAAGTTCGACACCAGCTTGGCCAATGTGGTGAAACCCCATCTCTCCTAAAAATACAAAAATTTGCCAGGTGTGGTGGTGCACACTTATAATCCCAGCTACTCGGGAGGCTGAGGCACAAGAATCACTTGAATCCGGCAGGTGGAGGTTGCAGTGAGTCAAGATCACGTCGCTGCACTCCAGCCTGGGTGACAGAGTAAGATTCTGTCTCAACAACAACAGCAAAAACTTACCATTAATTACATATTTACTATGTATTTGTTGAATATTATATATTCAGTATACTCAGTAAATACTGTGTATACAAAATACTCCAACCAGCCGGTATTCAGTTTACTACTACTACTGATGAATGATAGTGAAAAACTTTTTGTGAAATAATTACTTTTGGTATATCAGAGAAGACCAGTATTATGCAGAGAAGCTGAGTCGTTTAAAATAAAAAGGTATAACTATATTCAACAATACTCACACATATGTAATCTCAATATTGTACTTAATGGATACTCCAAAAGCCACTTAATTTGGGAATTAGCAATCAATCAAAGCCTGAGCAAGTTCACTTTCTGTCAGTATAGCAGTAATGTGATGTTACCATTATTAGTCTGTGTGTAATTGTAATTTAACATAGAAGTTATCAGGCACAAAAATATTTGTGCAAAAGAGATGCTAATTAATGACCAAGATATTTATCTAAAAACAGAAAAAGTCTATTCTTTTCTTTGCTTTAGTTACCTAACTAAAGTAGAAATCAGGTAATATACAGAAATAGTCAATGGATCTTAAAGACTAGGAAACAACAAATCCAGAATAGCTTAGATTTCAAAAGTATATCCCCAAATCACCAGGTAAAATTTCCAGCATTAATAGCGATTATGAGATCATCTAGTCCAGTGCATTAAAGAGAAACATAAAGAAATACTAAGGCGCTAAAGAAAGTTGAAGTGCTAACTCTATAGGTTACTGGCACACCTTCCTTAAAAGTAGTGAAGACCCTAACTCAACCAAGAACTTCAACTTATTAAATGTTTGCCTGTTTACATCTAGCCAGTTCCATCAAAACATCTAAGCAATACACAAAATACACAAAGCAAAACAAAAAAAATACAAATTAAAAAATCAGAAAAGAAGGTTAAACTAGAGAAAAAGTAGAGCACAAATATGCTGTCAACAAGGTATGTCTTACAAGGTTTTGAATTAAACTGCCAGGCCAAAAAGAAAATAGCAATTAGTTGCATGATTCTTACTATGTATTATGAGGGAGTATACCAGTTCCCTCAAAGGAAGCAAGGTTTTGTCATGTAGGGCTCTGAAATGGACTGAATGTCTATATTCCCTCAAATTCATGTTGAAATCCTAACCCTCAATGTAGGAAGTGAGGTGGTTGGAAAATAATTAGGTCACGAGGTTGGAGTCCTCATGAATGGAATTAGTACTCTCATAAAAGGGACATCCGCCCCTATGCCCACCCCCACCCCCCAAAAAAATTAACCAAGTGTGGTGGCACATGCCTGTAGTCCTAGCTACTCAAGAGGCTAAGGTAGGAGAATCGTTTGAGCCTAGGAGTTTGAGGCTGCAGTGAGCTATGATCATTCTGCTGCACCCTAGCCTGGGCAACAGAGTGAGACTCTGTCTGTCCCACCACTATGGTAGGGAGTTACGGGTTTCTTATAGCCAAGTCATGCAGTTAATGCAGTTTTCTATTCATTTGTTTTAAAGGTAAAACCCAGATAAGTATTTCTTCCTAAAGACCACTTCTGCCAGAGAAAAGCTCTTGAATTGAAACCTATTTCAGATAATTATCTTTTCCTTGTCCAACTCTGTAAGAATTGCTATTTTTTATTTTTCTTTATAACCTATATAAAAGACAACCATGTTGTACATAGAAGGTAGCCAGTATTTTCCCAGATTTGCTGTATTTCAGTGGATTAAACTAGTCAAGGAAAAAAAATTTTTTTTTAATGTTGGCTAATCCTCTATTAAGAATTTTGGGTTTTGCTCTAGATCACCTACTCTAAGATTATGATTTTCCTGGTATTCACTTATAAAATAAAGACAATGTTATTCATCACAACCCTCCCATGTGAAACTAGTGAGACTTTTGTCAAGCTTTTTGAGATTAGTAAGTAAATGTTTGTAAATAGTTTTGATATGTCCAAAGGAATTATAAGAAAAATAAGTCCATTTCCTGACAAGAAGGTAATAATGTTTTAAATAATAATACTTTGTTTCTGAGAAGATAATATTTTCTATACCATTATTTATCCACATAGACAAGCATTTTTCAAAACAGGAAATGTTTTTCCTGGTAGTTGAAAACAAGAGGGAAACACAGATGATATGCTAAACCAAGGCTCTCCCTTAGTCTCCTATCTAATTTCACTTCTTTTTCCCCAGGCAATCCTTAAAAGAACACTTAAACCGAAAGAATCTTTATTGGATTTACCCTGGTTATTGATTATTTGTTTTTAATTCTTAGATTTTTCAAAATACTTTCATATTCTGATCTTAAACCACATTTTGCGTGTTAAGAAGTTATTATGGAAATTCAAATAAAGCAAAACAAACCAAAAACCTCACCATTATTAGAAATAAGAGAAAAAAATGAAATGAGAAAGTCTGCCTTTTAACCAAAATGATACCCTCTAAAATACGGAGGATATCACTAAGAAAACTACGGAGAATATATCAAAGGTGAAGAAAATCACTTTCAGTCAAATACTTATGTAAGTGTTTCCCATTATTAATGCCCTTCTGGAAGCAAAGAGAGCTGCTGTCACTTTCATAAGCTAAATCTATTCAAAGGATTCAGTTTTAGAACGAGTTAGCAAAACTAAAAATTTTCTTCTGGGCCAACGTCATTTTTAAAAAGCACTCAGTAGAAAACGCATTTCAGGAAGAAGAGATTTTCTATACTTTGCTCTTTGCTGGTTCCATGCATTAAATATGACACAACTATTGTATTCATATCCAACATGCAATTCTAATTGGGACTACCTTTAATATCATTAGGATATTTAGAATGATAATCTTAAAAAATGACTCCGTTTCTGTTCAAATTTGAAGTTTCAGGATAATTTGAAATGGTATATTAGTATTTTATATTGTATTCTTAGCTGATATATAACTAGTGGCATACACATATGACTTACGAAAATATAAATCATGGTGATGCTGATTATTTAATGTTATATTATTTCTGTTCACTGACAAAATAAAATTACTAGGTCTATAATATCAATAAAGGAACTGTATCTAAACTATGCCTTATTTATAATTATGAATGCCCATATAATAGTTATGAATGCCCATATAATCAGTCTATAATAGTTTCAGCTTACATAAAAATATAAAAAGAAATAGGCATAAGAAGTGCTTTTAGCATATAATTAGTATGGGATATCTGTATTTGCGTAATGGAGATGGGGAGGAGAATGATTAGAAAAATATACACACGTGAAATTATAATATTTGTATTTAAAATAATTACACGATGTAAGTACCAGAGAAAAACTATTGGTCTTGAAGGGACTTAAGATATACAATAAAATAAGAGAAAAAATATTGCTATTTTAATAAGGTCAGAATTTTTAAAAATCTACTATAATGAATATACCAAGATAACTAAAGGCTGGGCTTCAAATAACCCTGCAAAAAAATATTGGTAAATAAATAATCAAATTAGTGAAACTCAATAGTTACTCTCATATATATGACTTATTCAAGTAGTGGAAAAGAGTTACTTAGTCCCTATGCATACTTTAATCTGACAATTACATTATTAAGTCATGGCAATGTATCAATTTACAGCCCTCTTTATTACTAATTAAGAGTGTCAAACTGACAATACTGAATACAATAATTAGCATGACAATGTTTAAAGGTGGTAGCTGTTGAGTTATATATTCAAATAACACCCAATGAAGAATGTAATTGATAATCTTTACCTCTTTAGGGAGCAATGAAATGAAGTCTCGTTGAAACTGGGGTTCTATCACTTGCATCATATGTTTTACTTGTGTTGGTTCACAACTATCAATGAGTTCATCTAAAGCAAGCAATTTCTCTGGTCCGCTCCAGCTCTATCAAAGAGAATTAGAAATTTTTATTGTGTTAAGAGATGTCCCAAATTATAGGCTTATAAAGGAAAACTCACATCTACACACAAACATAGTTGAACAAGGTAGAATTGTATAAAAAGTGGCTCCTTACAGTGACATTTTTTCCACAAGGCATTGAAGAATGCATTTAATATCATCGCTTACCAACCACTTTCATTTTGTAAAAGGTTTAAAAAAAAATCATGTTTGACAGAAAAATAGTTTTTCATTACATTATTATAATAGTTATATGTTCATCTACCACCAAGTCACTAATTGAGAAGCCAAAATTTTATTCCAGAAACATCATTTTGGGTTACTGAGTAAATAATAGAAAATTTTGACAATTTTGAGCACCATAAAATTAGACGGTTTTAATAAGGCATCATCTGAAAGGAGACGAGCAACATCATTCAGAGAAAAATCAGTAACTGGATATATTACACATTTGACAAGTGTCTTCCACAAATTAAACAGGCTTTGATTTGTTATATGAAAACAAATACACAATAGAAAATTGAATAAACAATAAAAACAATAAACAATAGAAAATAGTAGCTGATAGTGGTAAAATTAGAATATAAACAAAGGCCAAAAGCGGGTAAGAAAGAGATACACTATAAAAACACAAAAACACACAATTATGCTTCAGAAATAAGAGTTCCTTTAAATGACATCAGGGGATCATCTTAAAACATTATTATTTTCCCCCCAGTGAAGAACACCTGCACAGAAAAGCCATGGTTCTTAAAAGGAAAAACTAAAATGCCATGTGAATAATTCAAAATGTTACAATTTCACACATTTAATTAACCTCATAATACTTAAATGAAAGCACATTCTTAAGCAGGCCTTTCTTTCTGCAAGTCTATACTGATTTAAGTACCATTGTAAGAATTATTGTGTCCACTTCAGAAGTGGGTGAATACAGAATAGGTGAAGTTTTCAGCTAAAAAGTTCTGGATTTTGCCATTCCATTTCTTGTCCAAACAAGAAAACTTGATCCAAGACATGAAATATGTAATAACTGACAAGAGATACACTAAGGATATGAGGAGCTGTATTGGGAATACTTTTTATTTACCTCTGTGGAATCTACAATGAACTTCTTCTCATCTTTCTTATCATAAAGTATGTGTTAAATTGGCAATACCATAAAACATTTCAATGGTATTTATTTCCACAGTATATTCCATATTACCACCTAATGTTAAGGAAATACAGGTTCCAACCAGTTGTGTCCCTTCCTTTTGCTTCTACAAATACATGTATCCAGAACATTCACCCTGAGTCTTACTTTGTACCTTTTTTGGTCAGGGGGAGGACTTATTATACATAGAAATGTAAAATACTCATAAACATGTATATGTATACACGTGACCAATTAAAAGCAGTTAATTTGAAGTTTAATTATCTTGTTTGGTTTCTCTCACATAACTTCAAATACTGGTTTAAACTTACCTCTTTGACATAACTTATAGTGATCAATCTCCACTCATGTCTCTCCATTTGGTATCAACAGAACAAACTCATTAATTTATTGATTCACATCCCTCACAGGATTTGAGGTGGGTTTTGATAAAATGCTATTCCTCTCCATCTACATCACAGACAACGCATGGACACTAGTATAAGGACATGCTCATTTTGAGTGATGGATAACTATGCTGACTTGATTAAAATGTAGCTTTAGGCCAGGTGCGTAGGCTCATGCCCGTAATCCCAGCAGTTCTGGGAGGCAGAGGCAGGAGGATCACTGGAGCTCAGGAATTTGAGACCAGCCTGGCAACATAATGAGACCATGTCTCCATAAAAAAATAAGAAATCAGCCAGGCATGGTGGAATGCGCCTGTAGTCCCACCTATTTGGGGGGCTGTGGCAGGAGGTCAAGTCTGCAATGAGCTATGATCACGCTACTGCACTCCAGCCTGGGTGACAGGGTGAGACTTTGTCTCAAAAAAAAAAGCTAATATATGAGACATATCTTTTATCAAGGCTTTTGGAGGATAGGGTGTAGAATTAAAGAAGACAGGACAGATGAACAGATGATAAACATCTAATTCAGACCTTAGCTAAGTATCTGAAACTGTGTCAGAAGTTTCCATATATTTAAGAAAAAGTACATGGAAAAAAATCATGCCTGTATAACAAAATAGATCTAAGACTCTAAACAATATTTGAAATGATGCATTTTTATTTTAAATAATCTGTAATAAGAATCAAAGACAATTAAAAATGTCTCAATTTAAATTATATATACACTCACTAGATGTTACTTCGTGTTATTTTATTAAAAAGTATACCACTGATAAAGATGAGTAGCATAAGAAAATAAGACTGTTTCCACTGACCATACATATTCAACAGTTCTATTGGTTAAAATCACATCTCTTTGGTGATTCTAAACAAAGATCTGGACCATAAAAACAGCTTTCCTCTCTCCAGCCTGGAGTCCTTCCTGAACTTCAGACCTATGTATGTTGTTGCTTTTTCAACATCTATTTTTGGGTATGTAATTGAAACTTAACATGTCTATGATCTTTCCCTCCAAATCTATACTTCCACAGTCTTCCTCATTTCAGTAAAATAAACTCTATTTTACCAGTTACTCAGGCCAAGAAGTCTTTGGTCATTCCTGACTCCTCCCTCTCTTTTACCATCAGACAGGTTTGATCCAAATGAACTCATAGCCTTAAACTTTAAAATATATCCACAATCTGACTATTACTACACTGGATTGAGCTACCAGTATGTCTCACCTACATTACTCCTGTAACTCCCTAAGTGGTCTTCCAGTTTTCTACCTTTGCCTCTTTGTTCTATTCTCCACACTGTACTCGGTGCTACTGTTAAAGTCTTAACCTTCTTAAAACCTAATGGCTTTTCATTTCACCCAAAGTAGAAATCAGTCCTTAGGGTGGCCTACAACATACCAATTTCCCATTACTTTTCCTCTTATTTACTCTGCTCTGCCATACACACTCTTTCTGTGCTGTAAACACTCCAGGCACACTCAGTTTCACAACATCTTTCCTTGCTGTTCCTTGGAACATTGTTTCCCTAGATACCCACATGCCTTGCTTCCTTATTTCCTTCCCTGAGCAACCTTTCTAAAATTGTAACCAGTTCCAAACCCATCCACCTCATCCCCTTCTGACTAGAATGCAGGTTTCATGAAAAAGGGTTTTTTGTCTGTTTTTTTCACTATTGCATACCACGCCCAAGTAGGGCCTCGCACAGAAAAGGTGCTTAATAAATATTTATTGAATAAATAAATGAGTCCCAAAAGAATCAGGAAATACTATCTCTAGATTAATGCTGTCATCTCAATTTTATCTCTAGAGAGTGTTTCTATTCTTTGTATTTGATGGTATCACTAGGACTTGCTTGCTGATTCTGGCTCCAAGAGTGGTTTCAAATTTTGTATATATACAATTAAGCAGCAAGGGACATATACATTAACATGAAACCCTTGCAGCTAATGACTACATGTGTGTATATGAAGTAACCTACAGCAACCATTAACGAAGAATAGTTGAGAGAGAACTGAACTGGGGATCAGGAAATAATTTTAGGAGATAACTGTCATTATAATTAGGTTACAATTTAACCTCTTCAGGCCTTAGTTTATCTGCAAAAGCAAAGTGTTGGATAACTCTTTTAATTATTATTTTACTGCTACTTGAGAAGTGGTTCTCGGAAAAGAGGAAAAAAAAAAAAGTACTTCCTTTGGCCTTTCATGTAGTCTTGTTGGAACATATTGAAGGGGAGAGGAAAAACATCCCAGGTTCAGAAGTAAATTTTAATTTGAGGACAAAATTGCAAATGCAAATTTGAAAATTCCCCATGGAAGTGGTATTTTATTTCAGGTAAATTAGAGCATAGAGGTAGTAGAGAAGAGTAGAAGGAGCACTGAACTGCAATCAAGAGCCTGGGCTTCACCAGGAAACTCACTGTAGAACCACAGGGAAGTCTCTTAATGAGTCTGAGTCTCAGAAAACCCACCTACACAGCGAGAGGCTTGGTCCAGGCCAGTGGTTCCCAAATGCTGATCAAGGATAACAAGAATTACTGAGTTCTAAGACTCAACAGCAGAGAGTCTGATTCAGTGGCTGAAGACATTTTATTTTTTAAACAAACAGCTCATCCAGTGTTGATGTAGATGATCCAAAGCAGCACTTGTGAACCACTGGTCTGGATGATCTTTAGTGTCCCAATTAGATAGACTGTTTTATGACCTTGGGTAGTACTGCACCTGAATTTCATGTGGTAAAGAATTCACTTCTCTAGCACCTCTAGCACATGGTTATCCAGGCTGTTTGAACAGTTCCAGGATTCGAGTAACTTATCTCCCATTCTACTGTGGGCCAGTTTTAATTGTTAAGTTTAACTTAATGCCAAAATCTGACTCAAAGAACATGATTCAGGTTTCACTTTCTGAAGAAACCAAGAATGAGTCTTTTCCTACTTTTATACAAAAGTCATTAATATATTAAAAACAGACATCACATGTTCCCTTAGTCTTCTCTATACATGACTTTCTTCAAGTCCTTCACATAAAACAAGGTTTTTAAATCACTGTGTCCCAAGTACAATTTCAAAGTAATAATAAATTCAATTTTTGGCACCATCCTGTGGGTTTTAATTTTTTGTTGAGTAGCGAATAAGATGTAAATAAAGTAGGTTTGAGAACATGTACAGTTTCTAAGTGTTCCCATGAAACCTAATTAAATCTTTCAATGGAGAAATTTTTCCTCCATTTTTAATATCAAAACACATGTATTTTATACTTACCATTTAAAAATATTTTTAGTATAACATCTTTTCAAAGTACATAAATAGCTTAATTCAAATATGCTTTAATTAAAATAATGCAAAGCTAATGACATCTATGTAAGGTTAAAGTTCTTCCATATCACTTTATCTTTGATCCTCACACCAACACTGTGAAACCAGTGTTAACGGTCCCTTTTTAGATCGAGAAAATTTCTGAGGTCCACTAAGATTATTTCTTGACCAAGGGAAGAAACTAATATTTGTTGAGTCTCCAATATATTTCCAAGTATAACTTTAAGCAGATGTACATGTTTTCTCCCCTTTGACAACTTTTTAATGTTATGTGTTTTATAGAGTGTGAAAATAAAGGCAAGACTGGTTATATATTAATGAAGTTATTGTTTTTAAGAGACAATGTCAAAATTTGAACTAAGAAGTTGTCCTTCTAAGTCATTTGTGCTATTCTCAAGATGCTTCTGAATACAAATTTCAATATAAAATAATGTTCATGTAATTAGTCTGAAAATTTTAAGTGAAAAACCATTTATTAGCACCTGAATGATATAAACAAGCCAAACAAATGACCAACTTCGCTTCCCTAAATTAATCTGAAGCATCAATCTGACTGCCATACAAAGTGGATCAATGGCTACTGAAAATTCAAATGGTATAAAATTTCTATTTTTTTTTTGGTTTTTGTCTTTAATTTGCACTTCTATTTTCCAGTGGCATTCTGTTTCAGTCCTCTTTTATGCAAAATGGAATATCATTTGTTCACACTCAATTTATAAACAGAGTACAGACTACTCTGTCAGAATTGATGGAGCTGGACCAAAACAATGCTGTATCACTGCCTTAGGAGCAATAGCAGAACAGTAAGGGGACAAGCTCTCCCATACTGCTTATTATGCAACAGAAAAGTCATCATGAAATGCCCCCAAAGCATATTTGTAGAAATCATGCCAGTTTAATTATCCCTCAACTCTCTCACATAGGTCAACTCATGACTTCCCCACTTTATTATGAAATTATATCTCTACAAGTTAGACATTAAAGCACTGTAAGCCTTTAGGCAAGTGAATCATTTCTAGTTACTCTGGGACCAGCCCTGAAAATAAAGGGCAGTGTACAACAATGAGGCCTTGGGTGTGTCAGAGACAGACATGGTACTCAAAAGATGAAGGTCCTGATCTACCTGTCTAGTTGACCTTTTGTTGCTACAGATTTCTTTGCTACAGAATATTTATCTGAAAAAAAAAAAAAATTAAAATACTATACCTGTAGGGTAATTCCACATGCTATTCCTGTTAACTAAGAACAAGGTTTTTTCACTGTACCTACTTCTTTCACAGGACCAAAAGCTAGTCTAACATTCTTTAGCTTATTGAATAAAGTTTGTTTTTTTTTTAAATATTAACATTTCTGAAATTGGAATGCATCTTAAAAAAATCTATGGTGTCTCCGATTTGATGAAATACGGTATGTGGTAACATTTGGACATTTCATTTAAAAAGCATGAACTAGCTAAACAAGCAAACGGTGTACAATGAACTCTCTAAAATACCCTGACTAAAATAAAGCTGAAATGCCTCTTCCTATTAGAGAGTCCCCTTAAAATTGAGAAATATCCTAGATAGTAAGCAAAGAATATTCAAGTATTCCAAAACGTTGGAAAAAACGATCCCTACCACAGAAAAAGTAAATCTTACTCTGAACTACCTTCTGATGAGAAATAAGCCTTTTCATACAAAATAAGCATTTTGGAGGTTTTCTACAGTGATGATAAAACTATTGCTAATAGTGTAATTTTCAATCATGTTAGTATTTTCTTATAAAAATATTAAATCAGTGAAATCATGTGATATGAAATCAGAATGATATATGCTGTTCGCACTATATGCATGTGCTAGCATGGCAACACACAACCATATTCCTACCTCTTTGGCTTAATCAGAGATCATAAAAATATTTAAATTTTTTTTAAGGCTATATAAGTGTCTGAGTTTTATTTTCACCTCTTATTGATGGAAAGATTTCCTTTTAAAAGGATGGGACAAAATTAAAAATTCAGAATTCTGAGGGCATGCATAGGAAAAAATAAAAATTAATTAACATTTTACAAACCATCATGAACCAGAGGCAAAATAACTCAGAGGGGTGCGGTAGGAATAATCCTTGGGGAAAAGGTAAGTTTAATCAACAAATGACTATGAAAATGAAAACTTAAAAAAATTCTTTGTAATTGCAGTGGCTTATAACATTTTAATAACAATAAAGTATAATTTTCATTCCTCTAACCCAGATTCTTTAGTACCATTGACATTCTGGGCTGGATAATTCTTTGGCATGGAGATCGTCCTTTATATTCCCTCTACTTACTAGATACCAGCAGTGTCCTGTGCCCTCATCCCCTCAGTTACAAAAATGAAAAATGTCTTGAGACACTTTTGTCTCAACCAGGGGAAAAACTAATCCTTGTTGAGAGCAAGGCTCAAATCTTTCAGTTACCAACCAAAAAAAGGTTATCCTAGTTTTTCAGAAATCACCTGAAGGGTAGAAAATAATTTAAAAAATCCATTTAAAAGCAATAGTGCTCCAAGTTACTTTTCTAGCTACAGAAGAAAAAAATAGACACATTTATCTCATATTCATCTAGGTGTTTAAAATATTAGGGTTTACAAAGTGAACACTTTAAAATCTGAAACACTAAAAGTCAAATAAAGTATCATCTTTATCAACCATTATTCCCTTATGCATTGATTAAATACCTAACCATTCATGCAGCCAGAGGTAGGGTAGTAGATTCATTTTACATTAGTATGGAGGCTAATATCATATCTTCACTTTACATAATTTATATTATTTATTTACAACGAATGAGTACTTAATCCTTGCCATGTATTTTGCTAAACACTTGATTTATATGCATTATCTTACTGGAAGAAGAGATAAATCAATGTAATATCACTATCTTAGGTTATAAAATTCATAATATTCAGGGTTTGGTTGTAACCAATCTTCCCTGTAAATGTCCAAAAAATATAAATACTATTAAAATATAGTAATCAGGATTCAAGTACGGTAAGCCATATACAAGCATGGCACTGAAGAAAAGAAGCTGTATTAACTCTAGCTAGCATGGTTCTTAAATTACTCTTAAATGCCTAACTTACAAGCAATGCAGTTTAGAAAACTAGACAACCCAGAAATTCAAACAAAGGAGAAGAGGAAGGTCGGTCTTATTATTTAAAAAGCAATTAAAAAAAAAATGTCAGTGCACAGTTACACAAATAAGTATTGGACTTCCTCAATTATGACACTCAAAAATTGAGTTCCCTTGTTTTTAATAGCATTTTAAAATTGAAATATACATCACATAACATTCACCATTTTAAAGTATACTTCAGTGCTTCCCAGTATATTCACTCTGTTGTGCAACCATCGCCACTATCTAATTCCAGAACATTCCATCACCCCAAAATGAAAATCTGTACCTATTGGCAGTTAGTCCTTCTCCTCCCCCCATTGCCAGGCAACCATTAATCTACCTTCTGTCTCTGTGGATTTGCCTATTCTGGACATTTTATATAAAGAGAATCAACATGTGGTCTTTTGTGTTTGGCTTCTTTCACTTGGCAGAATGATTTCAAGGTTCATCCATAGTATAGTATGTAAAAGTGCTTCCTTCTTTTTTTATGGATGATTAATCCCTTATTTTGCAGCAATTAAGTGAGGCATCTCAAGTACTATGTTCAGATATGTCACCTGAAACATTTTCAGCCATTCCTGGAGGCCTGTAGGTGGCTGGACAGATGTAATTCGGCGTCGTTGTTGCCCTTGGCCATTGGCTGCTCTGAGGTCCCCAAAAGTTGTTGGTGTTGCTGAACATGGTACAAGCCCAGTGGTACTACAAAAAAAAAAAAAAAAAGGAGAGGAAGGAAAAAAGGAAAAAAGCAAGAGTGAAAGCAAAAATAGATGCTTATTAATAATAGATTCTAGTACAAAGAATGATGATCTGGCATATTTCAATCATCAATTCAGTTAATTACATTTCTTCCCAGAGATCACAGGTAAACAAAACCTATTTGCGGTTCTTACAGTAAGTTTCCTCCCTCCTACGTAACACCTGCTATTATCGCAGAAATGCTAATTGCAACCAAATAACAGAATCTCCATGACAAAACTGCAAGTTGTTAATATATACAAATAATGTTAAAATATTTCCTTAGAACATACAAGTCCCACTTCTTCTATGACTGGTCTTCAGTGACATAAATAAAAGTTTAAATTTTCTTTATACAAAGGGTTGTGATACTTTATTAATGCTTTAAAAAACTCATACATAGAAATACTATGTTCAAATGTTTTGAATTTCAAGAATCACATTATTCCTTAAGTTTGCCCCAGATGCCTATAATATTTCCAATTTTTTTATTGCTATTTATAAAGCTTGGTCTGAATAGTTGACAGAACTCAGTCTTGATTAGAAATACGTTTATTCAAAACAGGTATTAAGAACTTATATACAAAACTAAGTAAGATCATCTAAACATTTTTATACAGTAATTTACATTTTGAGATTTAACAGTCTCAAACAAACTTGAAATTCAATTCTGCCACCAGTAAAATGAGGATGACTAGATGATCTCTCTAAAATTGTCTAACTACCCTAAAAATGATCAATTAACAGCAGAAAGAATATAGATATATAACTATATTATAAATGTATTAAAGTTTCCTTTCTAATTTCTGCATGTAATTAAACTAAACTCAAGGTAATTATTGGGTATCCATTTTAAAGACCTTGGAAAAAAAGCAGCAGGAAGGTCTGTTTTAACGAAATTATATTTGAAAAGAAATTCTCACTCAATTCATTGAGCTATGTTGATTATTTTAAATTCAAAGAACACTTACAAATTGCATCATAACAGTTAACAATCAAACTCTGATAAATTACTAATGAAACAACTCCTCCAGCTTTTTTTCTATCCAGCATTATTTTGTTAAAAAAATGTATCTCAAGCACCAGATTTTACAGAAAAGTCTTATCTACCCCCTTTAAATCCTCTAATAGTATAAATCGAAGACAATCTTTAACATTCAACAATTAAATCTATCTTTCAAATTCAAAGGTAAGTTCTATTTTCTTTTTCTCCAAAATAGGATGTGTTTATAACAAATTTTTTATGGAAAAATCATAGTTTTATCTTATTAGCAAATGTCAAAAATATGACAAAATATCAAATATATATCTTCCTAACCAAGAGTCAACAAAAAAACATGGAAATAAATATGCTGTTTGGTCTAATTTTGCTTTAATAAAATTATGTATTAACAGGCTAAAAATAAAACCTGTGCCTTTTCAGTTGCTTTGTCAATATAAAAAGTGAGCAACAAAAAACAAATTTTACTAAAATGTGCTCCGTAATAAATATTCAGCACTCATTTATTCTAAGTCGCCTTAAAAACAAGTGAACAATGTAATACCTTTGTCCATGTATCAGCCATATTAATCGAAGACTGATACATTTAAAAAATAGCATTAACAGTTTAACATTAAATGCAAATTTCTCATCCAAGAAATACTTTATCATGACTAGAAGGGAAAAGCAAAATGAAGTGAATAGTTTCACTTGTCTCTCTATCCCTCCACACCCTCTGGTGGAAGTGCCAAAACACAGTAAAACTGTCAAAAGGCAAAGACTAACAGGAAGGGGGACAGTTAACATAAAAAAAAATCACACAGAAAAGCAGCTCCTGAATAAGAGATAGCTTCATTTTTCTCTTCTGTATTATCTCTTCACTTTTTGAATGTAAGACTATTCCAATTATTATGATTTTCAAATTTCATAAAAGAGCATTTGAAATAAATATTTTTACAGCTGAAATAAAAACAAGCTATTTTTCTGTAAGAGACACAATCTGTAACAATGTTCAATAAAAAATTGCATCTGAGCAATGTTAATTGTATTGCATCTTATAGAACAAAAATAACTAAATCGAAATATTTTGAGAGAAAGGAAGAAACGTCATAACCATAAAGTTCTTGTGGTTTCTACTGTTAAGTTTCAATCACTTATTTTAAAAACTGGCAATTATACTAAAAATTCTGTTTTAAAGACCAAAAAAAGCTCTAAGATACTTCTGTCATTTAAATTTTAAAATGCGACATTCCAAGTGACATTCAAAGCCACTTTTAATTGGCTGGGCAACAGACATTGTGCTTAAGTTAGCCTAATTAGTGTGAGAGTGGGAAAAGTTTTATACTGATGTAAAATTCAAAAATGATGGAGACTGAAATAGAAAAAGATTACAATTATATTTAGTTGTTATGGAAACTATTCTACTGGTATGGAAATGTATGTGTTAAAAACTTAAGACCTACCAAGCCCATAAAAGAAAATTTCTAACATATTACTTTCATGAAATAAGATTTAGTTAGTAATTGTTTTATTTCACTGCTAATAAACGTATCTTCAAATTTCCATACATAAATGTCTACCCTAGAACAGCTGTTGCTATAGTAACAAGACACAGGGGCTCATATTCATATTTTATGGTTTACTTTTTAGAATTCCTTAAAAATTGTAATTTTAAATTTTTGTTCATAAGATAATTTCTGCTTATGTCATACTTCAAATGTAGTAGTAACAAAACATAAACTAAGGTGGTATTCCTCTTCTTATTTAAAATGATATAGTTCTCAATTTCTAGTAATCTCAAAACGTGTTAAACAGTCAACCGTACTAGTAACATTATTATTCTACAAGAATAAACTAAAACACTTTCAGAATAAACTCTAAAAAACTGAGAATCACGACATAATCAATCATTATATTTAATATTACCTTGTATATTCTGAGACTTTGCATGGTTTCTTTCCCAAAGAAAAAGAGCGGACCTCAGAACCATGGTCCAACTTTCTTTTCATCTATAAGGTAAAACAAACAAGATATGTTTTTTAAAAATCGTCTAAATCTTGAGTCAGCATGGTTAATATTTTAAATTCTTAACTTTTCATATGCCTACAACTGTAATTATATATATAAAATAAATGTTTCATAGTTTCTTCTATTTGTTCTGCTTTGTTTTCCTCTGAATGGAATGGAAAGGTGAATTTTTCCCCCTAATATTTTATCCAGAAGAACAATGTGTGATGATTTGAAAACTGATATTTTATATATATATATATATTTTTGAGGTAATACATCTTTCATGTTTTCCAATTTAATAACCAACATAGGGAAAAATCTCATGTTAATCCCCACAGAAAAGAATCATATTTAACGTGCCTTCCTTGTGAATCTTCATTTTTCTTTAAAAACATGTTTTTAATAAAGATAAACAAAATTCAAAATTGTAAAATCAGAAATAAGTATGAAAGTAACAAACTCAATTTTAAACACTCATACCATTATAAAAGGGTAAAGAGCAGTATAAATAATCTTGAATAGTGATAAAGCATAAAGCAATTAATATGGGCAATAAGGATAGTTTTAAAAAGTAAATCAATAATAAGAGAAATCTGGAGACAGTATAATAACGCTGAGGGAAAAAGTCATCAATTGATATATATATAGAATATAGCTCTATTGACAGATACTCAGGACAAAATATTCTAACTTGAAAAGCAACAACAGAAAGGTTTTAAAAGAATCAGTTATGGCTCTCTATAAGGTGTATCCAAAATCTACATTTTAAGGTGTTTCATTATGCCATGCTATACTATATATTCAGAATTGTATCTTGTCAACATCAATATTGAAATATTCTTATATGACTATATGTATATTTTAATATGAGAAAATAAAATCTAATAAGATTCAACTTTTTCCATTTCAACAACCCCTTTTTAAGATTTGTGTCCACTAACTAATCACTGTATTACTGCAAGTTATAGGAGGAAAAACACTCCAGAGTGATAGCGAGCTATCCTCATGTTTATAAGTAGGTAAAAATCCTTGCTTTGCAGCAGCCTTATTTTCCTACCTCTTGCCTTACACGGGAACATCACAACATAGCATGATACAATATAAATACTAAAGAGACTAAAAATGTTTTAGAGCCACACGGAATAATAAAGACCATGTTTTTGTCATCACGAAGAGTTTTCTAAAATACTGGGATGATTTTACGATACTAGGGGCTAGAGGTGAGGGTACAACAAGCTCATCTACAATTTATACCTTAGTTCATGACATACCTACTGGAAAGAAATGGAATTGGTCTGGCTGGTTTTTTCCCTTCAGAAGTTTCTGTACTGATTACATTGTTTTAAAGTGATTCCTCTCAGAAACCATTATTTTCTTTCTCCAAATAATTTTATTAAAAAGCAAACATAAATATAAAAGCTGAAGTATATAGGTAGCCACGTGTTTCCATGTGTCTAATTTATAGATACACATATATACACATACATGCAAATGAATCCATCAGGAAGGTCAGTCAGTACAGACTATGTTACAATCTAGTTTTCTGATAACTTCCTCAAATTCTTATCTTCATAATTAGGAGAAACTTCGATATTTATTCTGATTAAGTTTGTAATACTGGTTTTCAGAACTTCCCAGGATACCTTGTAAAAAACATTGGTGCAAATACCATTTGCCACTAAAAGCAAACTTTATTTCCATCTTAGAAATCCTTCAATGAATAAACATGCCCAAAATGTGTATCAAGGAAACCAATGAGAAAGGATTTTATTTTACAAATATTTTATAAAGGAAAGCACCTTCTGTATGACTATAGAAGTCTTTTAAATACTGTTCTGTTTACTGAAAATACTGACTTCAGAACCAAAAATTAATTCTGCAATTTTTGAGGGGTATGGAAAGTAAACATGATCTCTTTAAATATAAATCCCAAATAGTCTCATGATTCTATACTTTTAAAAGAGTCAACTAATGAAAAAAGAAAAACTATATATAAGGTATAGAAAAATTGAAGGCAAAAGGTTCACTAAAAGCCAACTAAGGATAGAGTATTTCCAGGTCAGCATTTAACGGAGCCACATTTCTAAAGTCTGAATATATTTTTAGTGAAAAATTCTCAGATTAAAATATACATTTAATCTTAAATTTAAAGCTTTTTCCAGCTCACAGTTTTTCCATTATTTGCTTACATTCATGATATAAAACAGAATACCAGACATCCAGCCACCCACCAAAATTAGAGGATACTGCAGCCATCTCTGATGATACAGATTTTCCTTCTCAGGCAGGCATACACACACAATCACACAGCATAGGAAGAAAACAGATTACTTACTTTGTAAAAAATCATTTTTAATGTGCCGTAGAAACCCATATTTTCTGTATTTTTCCCCTTCAGTGATTCTGTGCCCCCGTGTGTCCGGCTGCTTGGCAGTCTCTGACAATATAAACCTTTTTCAGGTAGGTATGTCACAGATTCTAATGTGGACATGCTCAGGCACGTCAGAAAAGGAAGATTAGGGAGCAGAACCGGCAACAAAACTCCACAGTAAAGGCAAATGCAGCTCAGTATCAAACCGCTTCTCGGGACACACATACATACATGCAGCTTGACTGAGAAGAACTCGAGGGAATAATGAGAGAGAACGGAGAAGATTATTGGAGGAGACTATGCCCTGTCAAAGCCTTGACTGAACAGATTCCTCCCTCAGCAGCAGAGGGATCAGATTACATCTTCCCTTGAACACAGAATGGTGCAGTCCAGGATTCAGCAATGCAGACTGCACATCAATTATATGGTGATCCGCTCCAGGGAACCCGTAAGCACACAACGCACTGAACAGAGGGAGGATGTGGGCAGCAAATGAGACCGCCCCCACATGACAGCCCCCTCTCCCCTTTCAAACTTTCAGGAGGTTATTTTTGTATTTTGTAAAACCTGCATTTTTGAAGAGTTTTAAATAGCAAGGAACATTTCCACAAATAAATCTTTTCAGAAACATTGTGCAAATAGGATATATTTTCATATGGTCCCCCTCAACAGAGGCAAAGCATGCTATTTTCACTAACTGTCATCCTACCGTAGTCCTGGCACAGACTAATCAGATTTTTCAAGTAGCTTGGATGGTACAAAACAGGCAATCCCAAAGAGAGAAATTAATAATTCTTTGGGGTTGACTGACAATAAAGTAAACTGGTTTGGAGCCAACAGCATTTGCAGAAATTATGTAATCTAACTTATATTTCAACCTGCATATTTTGGTATTGATTTAATAAAAACATCCTCTATGCTTTTCCAATTCAATCCTTTAAAACATAGTAATTTTCAGGAAAATAGCCACACGCTTCATCAATTCTTACTAAACATGAGAATGTCTTTTTAAGATTAACAAACTAGTACTACCTAAGTGTGTAAAGTTTGGCCAAAAGGCTATTTTCTCCCCAAAAGAGCAAACACTGGGCTCGCTGGAGAGGCTTACTTTTATTTGCTAATTTAATCTGGAGTAAACAGGAGGCACTGGACTTCTGTCCTCAAAATTATTTTGACAATCTATATTGCTTATCATTAAAAAGGCATTTTACATAATAAAGGTGCCAAAGTTTGCCAGAAGGCAACATTTTTCCTGGAATGACTACTACATAAATCTAGATATTTCATCTTGCAACTTCCTTCACAACTAGCTTCAGGGACAATTATAAGATTCCTTGAACTAGAAAAGCCCATTATTAAGGGTCTAGTTAATTTACTCCTACCCTCCCCATTAGTGTTCTTTATTACAAGTAAATTGTGTGCCTATAGTTACCACTATTCGATGCAAGTTTCTCCAGAAAAACAAAACAACGATTTGGACTTACTAATATTTTAATACTCTCTGCTATGGTGGTAAATGGCATTATTTAGTAAAATGGTTCTAAATACTGCATAAAGTAGTATCATAATTTTAAAAACAAAAAATGTTTACCTTTATAACTAAGACATTATGTCAATGCAACATCTTTTACTTTAAAACATAAATGAAAATAAGATAATGTAAAATTTTATGAAGATGTACATCTTGAGTCTTCTAGAAATTATATTCTACTGTCTACTTATCTTTTTAAAAAAAATCTCCTACCTGGCTCTTAAACTAATTCTTACCCTCAGGAACAATATGTATATGTACTCAGTAGAAGTTAGTTATCTAAATAATCTTACTTCGAAGGGAAGCAAAAAAACCAAAAAATCTAATTGTTAGGAATGGACCCATAAACCCTTTTGTTAGAAGTTCTGAGGACTCAAGATTTAGGAAAGGGGGAAAAAAGGTGATTTTCCTCAATGTTCTGGACTATCAGAACACCTGAAATTTCATTCAGAATTTGTCAGCGGTAACAAGCTTTTCATAAGACAGGTGTAATACTAGTGCTATAATAGTATATACTTTGGCTTCAACTGAAATCATGTCCTATTTCTAGTTGAACTAACTTTTTTAAGTTAAGTCTACTCAGTTAAGAAGAGACCAACTTTAATGAAGTAGGGGATACTGTCTCAAAACCTAAAGAAATACCTCTTAACTTTGTATATTCAAAGGACATGCTCCCATGATTATATGTCTCCTACTTAGGGCTGTGAGTTACAGGAAAACCTGTTCCCCACAAATATTGTTTACATGGGGGTACTGTCCTGTAGATTCATGTTTTATTACCAGGTTTGTATGCTTCAAACATTGAAATGATATACAAAAAAGTCTACACTGAGAAGTCTTTCTACTACCACATATCCTCCATCTACCATGGTTCCCACTTGGGAAAGATTTTTATTAATTTGTTTATCCTTTAAGTGAGAAATGCATATGTTTATAAGTACTAGTGAAGACCGTGTCTTCCCAAGTATTTAAACAATTCTCCCTAATATCTTATGATGTTAATTTGAACTGTGAAGAACTTGTCAAACAAAGCTAGTCAACTGAGCCTCTAACTGAATTTCAAATTAACAGAATAAAAATGACTTTCAACATTCTCTGACGTACTATCAAGGAAAACTGTGATCTATTGTATTACTGTCATCATAATCTATATATGAACAAAGCAAATAAAATCATTCTCACATTTCTATTTACACCACTCTTGGCTAAAATATAGTTTGAAACTTTATTCATATTTAAGTTTTTAGTAATATAATATTTAAAAATCTTTGTTGGTTTGTGTATTTATCTTATCTCTGTGACAATAAACATTTTAAACTTTAGATCAGTCTATTATCTCTGTTAAATAAGTTTCTTTTAAGTATTTTATGCCTTATACTAAAATATTAAGTAGTAAGTTCACTGGGAAGAAGGCCAACCAAATAACTAAGAAACCAAATAGCTAAGTTAGTCAACCAAACAGCTAAGAAAATGCTTGTTTGTCATCTGTATTTTTAGAATTACTATTTCACTATATTAAATATATTTTCATTACAATAAAGTAAATTTTCATGCAATTTCAGCTAGGCAATCATTTCTCCCATTCTACAAAAAATTAATTCTTGTGTTGACTGACAACCTAGAAGCATTATTGAAATTCCATTAGCAAAGGGAATGACCAAGAATAAGGTCCTGGAATAAAATCCATCTGCTAACTCAGATCCAATGCTCATCTCATCACAACTCCACTGTGCTAGGTGTAGAAGTAGAACTAGTGTGCTAGCATAGAAGTCAGCAGTAACGAGGAAAAAAAACAGCACAAATATATGATGATGTCTTTGCCTCTGGGGAATGATGCCATAGAACCATTAACCTGTGAGCTCCTACTAGAGAAATGGCTCTCTCTGAGCAAATAATTGGGATGACTTAAGTTTTTAGAAGGGCCAGTTGTGGTTGTGAGCAGAAACAAAAAATAATGTACATACAGTGAGAAAAATATAAACAAATGGTCTTAAGTGAATCATTTATCTTCAGAGAAATACTTATCTTTGTACATAATGTCAACATAAAGGATGAAGTAGTTAATAGAGTACTTTACCTCACCTTGACTCTCAAGAGTTCATTATTTCCATCTTATATATAGTTCTTCTATTAACGCAGTTATCATAGTTCACTGTCATTATTTTTATACATCTTTCTCCCCTATCTCTTCCCTAAATATTCACATCTTATTCAACTTTATTTCTAGGGCATCCAGAAAATGTCACAAAACAAATAATTAATATTTTTGAATTGGCCATACAAGCAAATATCAGAAACCACAGCATTATTTTTCTAAAGAATAAACATACATTACAATCAGTATTAAAAAGCTTAACTCAACTAAAAAGTTTATAATTAGTGGAAAATACTATGAATACTATTAGTTCTTTTCATTACTTTGCTAACATTTAAAAATACACTTCCATTTTATAACAGCAGGAGAATGTGTTTATATTCCTATGTCAGTGATTTTATTATTATCATGACAACACTCTGTACTCTGGAAAGGACTAGCAAACCACCACAGTTAGCTGTCTTGCCCTAAGCACAGAATTTAGATTACAGACAGTTCAAAATTACAGACAGTTCAAAATTTCAACATCAATGAAAGGAATGCCAACCATGTTGAGACTGAAATACTTTTTGAAATTTCACTAACTCACTGTCATTAACTTTCTGGGATGTGAGTGCTTATTAAAAGGTTTGCTTATTAAAACTGGCAAACTAATAAACCTGTTCTATACAGATATCAACTGAAATAGTATATATGCCCAGCATTTACATTTTCAATAACACAAATAGGTGGCAGTATTGACCAATAAGCAATCTTCCACATTTATTCATTCAGTAAGCATTTGTTTAGCACCTATTTTGTGTTGGGCACAGAATATTATATACAGTAATTAAGACTTTGTTCTTACTCCATTGGAAATATAGTCAATTAACACAAGAGCATAGTGTAATGTAATATACACAAACATCTGACTGTTAGAACTCATACTGAAACTAGTTCTGAAAAATTTTTGAGAACATGTAAAATAAAACAAGATGAGCCAGCTTTAGTTCAAAACTACCATCTAAGTAAACAAATACTATGACACTAGTGCCTTAGAAAACAATCCCAAACACTAAACATTGTAATAGATAATCTTACTTAAACTTATTTTTTGGGGGGAAGGGGATGTTTACAGTAATATATATAATCCCAACCTCTGTAAATCAAGCTGCAAATCAAAATATTACAGCTGACTGCTTTTAAATAAATTTTAATATAAGTATAATTACAGAAGTAGTACTTTTTTTTTTTAAGACAGAGTCTTACTCGGTTGCCCAGGCTAGAGTGCAGTGGCGCAATCTCGGCTCATCGCAACCTCCACTTCCTGGGTTCAAGAGATTCTGACTCACCCTCCCGAGTAGCTGGGATTACAGTTGTGCGCCACCATGCTCCACTAATTTTTCTATTTTTAGTAGAGATGGGGTTTCACCATGTTGGCCAGGCTAGTCTTGAACTCCTGGCTTCAAATAATCCGCCCGCCTCAGCCTCCCAAGGTGCTGGGATTACAGGGGTACGCCACTGTGCCTGGCCAGAAGTTTTAAATCTTGAAGTGTAAGCTATTTAAAACTCTCCTCACAAAGATGCAGCCTCTGATGATTTGACACAAATTTACTGCAGTATTAGTTCAAACAGTGAAAGTTTTTTCATTCCTTCAGATCGGGTCACATTAGTCATCTGATGGACACGTGCACAAATGTATTTATCTACAAATATATAAATATACATACATCCAGAATTTGTACCCAATAATGCAAGTTAAGAGTTCTATTTATGCCAGCCACAGAATAATATGGGGGTTTTATTTGTTCCTCTAAAATTTATATTGTTACACAGCTGTCAGACTAATACTAAGTCAACATCCTCTACTTTTTCATAGACACCCAGCATCAGTGCAATAATTTGACAACAAAGTTAGCAAGTCACCGTGGAGTTTACTGATTTATCCAGAAAGCAATGAATCTTTCATACTTAAAATCCAAAATAAACTACCAATAAGCATTTGGAATTCGTAAGTTTCCTCTCAAAATTTCGTTATGAATTTCTTATAGTTATACTTTCAGTAAAGTAAGACAGGTATCATGGGAAAAAAAGTAAAGTAAGTGTGACTTCAAGAAAAATGAAATCACAAATATGAGCCAGGAAAGAATTTAACATGGAGAAAGAATAAAATCAAATTTCCCTCAATATAAGGCCTAAACCCTATTCACTCTTCTGTTTTCTTTACACAAATCCATATTTATTGCTGCTGTTTGTGATTTTCAAATATATTTGCTTGACTTGAGAATAATTTTCCAAAGGTGTTATATATTAATCTTGTACTCATTTCAAGAACTGTTTAAAATTCTGGGATTAATTTCCCAAATTAGTGATTAGTCATGATAAAAAATTTTGAGAAGAGAGTTGAAGACTAAAAAAAAAGGTATAGCTAGTGAATCAGCAAAAAACATTAAAAGCAGGAAGCCATAGAGTGATTTTGGATGTCATCTAATTCCTCTTTGTTTGTGGAATGAACACAAGCAATGGAGCCAGAGAAACCTGGATTTAAGCACAAGTTTTGCCACTATCACAGTGTAATGTCAGGTGCTTGACCTTTATCAGTTTCAGTTTTCTCTTTTTATAAAACAGTAGTGATATGCACCTACCTTACCCACCTAAACTACAGAGTCACTGTGAGGACACAGAAGATGCCTAGCACATAAGAGATACCCTAGAAATGGTAGGTGTATTTAACAGGTAAGAAAAGTAGGTACAGAATTAAGAGTCTTGCTCAGGCTTATATAGCTAGCTATATTTAGAACTTTGGTCTCTGGTCCCAAGATCAATAATTCTTACTGATTTCCATTAGATATGTGGTAGCTCAAGTTAAGCTAAAACACGAGACATTGCTAAAGAAGAAAAAAGTGTTACATTTTGCAAATAAGCATGTTTGTAAACTGCAACTAAATTTGATTATTCAGTTTATTGAATCATTATTTTAGGTCCATGTAACTATGCTTCTACTACATCTGGGAAATCTGAGGCAAAGGCCTGGTGACGGGGGAAAGGTGACAGAAACTGAGAAAATTTTAGGTTAAAAAAACAATCATTTAAGAAATAAGTCACCTAGGCCGGGCGCGGTGGCTCAAGCCTGTAATCCCAGCACTTTGGGAGGCCGAGACAGGCGGATCACAAGGTCAGGAGATCGAGACCATCCTGGCTAACACAGTGAAACCCCGCTCTACTAAAAAATACAAAAACAGCCGGGCGAGGTGGCGGCTTCGTAGTCCCAGCTACTCGAGACTGGAGGCAGGAGAATGGCGTAAAACCCCGGGAGGCAGAGCTTCAGTGAGCTGAGATCTGGCCACTGCACTCCAGCCTGGGCGACAGAGCAGACCCGGCCTCCAAAAAAAAAAGAAATAAGTCACCTCCTATGTCCCAGTATCTGTGAAATGCTACCAAGGGCAAACAAAAACATTATAATTACCTTCCTCCCACAAGATACTTAAAATCCAGGTGACAAGATAAGAAAGGAGCCTGGGTGTGGTGGCTCACACCTGTAATCCCAGAGCTTTGGGAAGCTGCGGCAGGAGGATCATTTGAGGCTATGAGTTCAAGACCAGCCTGGGCAATATAGCAAGACCCCATTTCTACAAATAATGAAAAAAGATTACCTGGGCATGGTGATGTGCACCTGTAGCCCTAGCTACTTGAGAGGCTGGGGCAGGATGATCATTTGAGCCCTGGAGTTTGAGGTTGCAGTGAGCTATGATTATAGAACTCTACTCCAGCCTGGGTGATAAGGCAAGACTCTGTCTCAAAAACAAACAAACAAAAACTACCAAAAACAAAACAAAACAACAACAAAAACCACGAAAACAGGTGAGGCAGGAGAATCGCTTGAACCCGGAAGGTGGAGGTTGCAGTGAGCTGAGATCGTGCCGTTGCACTCCAGCCTGGGCAAAAAGAGCAAAACTCTGTCTCAAAAAACAAAAAAACCCCACAAAGACAAGAAACAAATAGAAAGCAATACTGGACTACATATCAATTGCCAAATTGGGTGGAGTGGGTCAGAAAATGGAGAAGTTATTTAAATAGTCTGAGAGTTCATAAATGACACGGTCTTGCTTCTGTGTTTAAAAAACAGAAGTTTGGTAAGTGTTGAGAGGGAAGAAGGAAATTATTACCTGTGGACCTGAGATGTAAATGGAAATATGACTATTATTAACTTGCAGGATTAATAGCATCTATTAGACTTCTAGTCACTGGTCTTACAAGGTTCATTAGGGGATAACCCATGTGATGCTATTTCTCCTAATTGAAACATTTAATACTAGAGTTAAAATGTTATTTAACTTATTGTTAAATTTCTTCAAAATACTTCCTGTCATGGCTCATCATTCCATTTTAGGGCATTATGTGTCTTTCTGCACTAGGAGAACTTTACTGTGTGGGTGTGAAGACTGTTGACTTTTTATCTGAGTTACAAACACTGACAAACAAGGGGACTTTCTGTTTGAGCAGGCATTCAAACATACAAGCAAGTTGTGCTCCTGAATATATGGGGTAGGGAAATAGTGAAGAAAACATTCATTGAAACTGTATATTCCCAGAAAAAGTTCATGAAAAAACAATCCAAAAAGTTACTCGGGGCAGTAGGTGAGTACACAACTCACCGATTCTTACCAACACATGGCTGAAAGAACCTCTCCTATTCAAAAAGGTATGGCTCACTAAGAAAATTTTCATCTTGTTCTACCCCAGCCCTTTCTCCCCACACCTCTACTGTCTGGCCCCCAGACTCAAAGCCTCCTTTCTAAAGAACAGACTTCAGTATAGAGCATTTGAAGTCTCAGAAACTGCTCATCATGTACAGAGCTAGGTGACTATAGAAGGGTGACTGTAAAACTAGAAGGTAAGTGAGATTCGATAACACAATATAAGGTACAGCCCTTTTGAAAAAAGCATACATTTTATGTGCGTGCGCACTGTGTATGCTTAGAGAAAAGCCTAGAAAAATATATTAAAACATATTAAATACATAAAAATATATTAAAATGTCAGCCAACATTTGGCTGGCAGATACAGAAAGTCCAGATTCATACTTACTGAACTTTTTAAAATACAGGCATCCCTTCTCATCAAGCATCTTACTAATTTTCCAGAAGAATTCAAAATGATAAGGCACAACTTGGACCAATCTTTTAAAACTCTAATTATAATCAAAGTCTGTGAATTCAAACTGATTTCACTAATTGGAAAATATTTATTGAGTACCTATTTTGTTTTGGTGCTAGGCCAGTGAGAAACAAAAATAACACTGGGTTCTTGCTCTAGAAAGTGTGCCTCATGGTGATCTTTCATCAATTCTTTGCTTTTATGTAGCTTGCTTGCTCTTTAAGTATTCAAGCGTTTGACATGGCTGTCAGGTGAATAGGGAAGAACACAGTAATCAGGTGCCCACTACATTTTAAAAAGAGGATTCTATTCATTTTTAAAACATTAATTTACATTTTAAAGCAATTCCTATATACATATATATACTTCAACAAATTGCATTATTTGCTTTAAAAAAACATCAAGAATTCTATGACTAGTAAATACTTACATGATTCCCTACCTGTTTAGGAGATTCCAAAAGACTTTGAAGGTTCAGTAAATATTTTCAAGACAACTTAACTTGAAAAGGTATCTAAGGCCGGGCGCGGTGGCTCAAGCCTGTAATCCCAGCACTTTGGGAGGCCGAGACGGGCGGATCACGAGGTCAGGAGATCGAGACCACCCTGGCAAACACGGTGAAACCCCGTCTCTATTAAATACAAAAAAAAAAAACTAGCCGGGCGAGGTGGCGGGCACCTGTAGTCCCAGCTACTTGGGAGGCTGAGGCCGGAGAATGGCGTGAACCCGGGAGGCGGAGCTTGCAGTGAGCTGAGATCCGGCCACTGCACTCCAGCCTGGGTGACAGAGCGAGACTCCGTCTCAAAAAAAAAAAAAAAAAAAAAAAAAAAAAAAAGAAAAGGTATCTAATGTATACTTCTTTTATGTGCAGTGAACTGTAAGACTGATAGAAGCACTCTGCTATCTTCTCAACATTCTTCTCATAGAAATATTTTATTTACAGATTTACTTTCTTAAAATTCATTTTAGCACATGATTTAAAAAATATTTACCTATAAATACTTGAGACCTCTAAATGTTTGAAAACTAACTTTTGCCAGGCATGGTGGCTCACGCCTGTAATCTCAGCATTCTGGGAGGCCGAGGCAGGTGGACCACTTGAGGTCAGGAGTTTGAGACCATCCTGGCCAACACAGTGAAACCCCGACTCTACTAAAAATACAAAACTTAGCCAGGTATGGTGGTGCACACCTGTAATCCCAGCTACTCGGGAGGCTGAGGCAGGAGAATTGCTTGAACTCGGGAGGTGGAGGTTGCAGTGAGCCGAGACTGCACCACTGCAATCCAGCCTGGGCGACAGAGCTAGACTCCATCTCAAAAAAAAGAACAGAACTGAACAGAAAAAAAGAAAAAAGAAAAAAAAAGAAAAGGACAAGAAAAGAAAAAAGAAAGTTTGTCACATTTAATATATGATTCTAAAAACTCCTTTATGTGGAATGAATATCGTTAGTTTCCCACCAGTTGCATGAAGGCGGAGTATGTAATGATGGAATGATGACTACTAAACAAATATGAATTATAACTAAAATTAGGAACTGCTCTGGATCGGAACAAGTGCATATAGCTGTGGTCTGTTAAGAACTGCGACATGGTAAATTGAGATCACTTTTTAAAGCTAAATCTTAGGTTCCTTAAAATCTAAGTTTATGACTTGATGTATGTTCATAATTACACAATATGAAAAAATTCTATGAGGAATAGTCTAAATCTACCAAAAGAATATAAATTCAAAGCTAGCAAAAGGATGCTGAACTTTAGTGTAATCTTAAAATTTCAATATCTTTTAGTTCATGAGATAAAGACACATTCCTTTCTTCATTTTAAACCTTTGCTTTAAAGTTATTCCATCAACAGACAACACAGCATATTAAAAAAGAACTTAGGGCCGGGTGCAGTGGCTCATGCCTATAATCCCATAACTTTGGGAGGCCAAGGCACGTGGATCACAAGGTCAGGAGTTCAAGATCGGCCTGGCCAAGATGGTAAAACCCCATCTCTACTAAAAATACAAAAAAAATTAGCCAGGCATGGTGGTGGGCGCCTGTAACCTCAGCTACTTGGGAGGCTGAGGCAGAGAATTGCTCAAACCCAGGAGGCAGAGGATGCAGTGAGCCGAGATCGTGCCCACTGCACTGCAGCCTGGACGACAGAGCAAAGCTCCATCTCAAAAAACAAAAAAAACAAAAAACAACTTGGAATAGTTTTCAAGAGAAGTTAAATGAAGACATGTTAATCATCACGATCACAACATAAACAGCAAAGATTAAAATTAAGTGGTATTTTCTAAGATATTTTTAGTCACCTGACTTTTATTAAACCATTGCAATAAACAGATTTTGTTAGACTAAGATGTAACTTACCCCCTACAAATCCATTTATTTCAAACACTTTAACTTTGTGAGATTCACAATATCTGTGTATTATATATAGTAGCACAGAAAAAGCTAGTGACTGAGAGCAATTCATGTGAGCCTCTAACTCCAAATTCCATTATATTATCAATCTCATCCAAATGAATCCTGAGTCATATAATGATTCTCCATTTTCTAAACAATAAAACAAGAGGAAGAAAAAATTAAGCAGTGATTCAAATGTTATATTTTTAGATCTAGATCTACCACATTTTAGAAATATTTGTCCAGGGTTACTAAAAGCCAAGCACTAAGCAAAAAAGATGCAAAAATTGAGCAAGATGTAGTATCTATCCCGAAAGCACTCCCAACTCAGGAGGGAAGGACAGGCAAGTCAATAAAAAATGACAAATCCATTTGACTAATAAGTGAAACTGCTTAATTTGTACGACAGTATGTACAACTAGAAAGAGGAAGAGATAATATTTTCAAGAAATGCACATGGCAATATTTTAAACCAAACGTATATAGCAAAAATAAACACTAGATTTTAAACTGACCTGAATGCTCTTTCAGTGTCCACTATCAAAGATGCTGCAAACTTTATTCCAGTTTGTATAAGCAACTCCTTTTCAAAAAGATGTTTTCTTAAGAATACAATGTATACAGGGAAGGAAACTCACTATATGTCAGGCACTCTTCCTAGGTGTTTTTCTTACATTAACTCAATGAAATGGGTTAACAACTTTCTGCAGAAGGTACTATTATTGTCTCTATTTTACGGATGAGGAAAGAGGCACACAGTTTTAAGTGACCCCCAAGGTCACTTAAGGTAGATGGGATTTGAACCTAAGGAAGTCTTGGTCTTCAGTTTACAAAAAAATAAAAATAGAGTTCTCTATATACAAAGCAAGAAATACTGGCAGTTTAAATATCTCTAAGATGTTTTCTTAGCTATTTCAGTATGCAAATGTGTGATGTGCATATGAAATCCACACTAGAGCCACTGCAGACTCGCAGAAAGAAGAGACAGACTATGCAGCTAATTGTGTACTGTGATACACTTTATTTCTGGGAATTCACCAGGAGCAGCTTGACGACAAGTTAATATACTACTGTCAGTGGCTCCACTTGGTTAAGAACTGCTCTCATAATCTGTGACATTATAGTGACGCCAGGCAGTCATCAGTGGGCATACTGGAAGAAACACAAGACATGGGTTTTACTTCCTTTTCCCAAACCCTCTCAGGACTTCTGTATCTTACTCTCCTTCTCATGTCCTATGCTTTATTTTCCTAAAATAGGAAATAATGAAACAGAGCTGAAAACACAAACATCAAAGGATCTCCAATGGACTGTGCTTTCAAGAAAGCTACTAGGTTTTTTCCTCCTTACCAAAATGATTTGAACCCTATGGAAAACTGACAAAAGTTATGTATCATAACATTTACGAAAGAAACTGCTTCAAATGCTCTTTGTTGATTACTCCAACCCAAATACACTTAACAAGGGACTATGACTTCTTCATTGAAAATTCTTTTAGTACACAGCCTTAAAATACTTGACTTACTGAGTAGTAACATATTCACAGGATTTTCCTTCTGAATATATAGAGCACATGCTTTTCAATATGTGGCTATCGTTTGGGCCCTGTTTCTTAACTTCATTACATAAGGCCTTTTTAAGAGCCAATCCATCTTTAATAATTGTCCACTTGATCCATGTGTGGTTATCATTCCTAGCAGTGAACATCTGTATTGATACATATGTATCTCTGTGATTCTATCCTATACTTTATTGTCTCAAGTATCTCTACAATTATATTCTACCTAGGATACACAATTATAACAAATGCAAATTTATATGGTTATCTTAGTCTGCCACAGACACTCTCATTCATTCAATATAATAGTCACTTAGTTGCCTAACATAAGCAAAACTAAGTCTTGTGTCTGTCTCATGGCTGGAGTTCACAGCATAGTGGGCAAGATAATGAGACAAAACAAAGCAAAACTGCAACTATGGTAAATGCTGCAGTGTTCAAAGAGTGTTAAGAATGTTAAGGTTTTTCACCTAGTCTGTAGGTTCAGAGAAGGCATCTTCTCTCTGAATAAATGACTGAGCTAGGTTTGGGGCAGGGAGGGGTAACCACCTATAGCTAGAGGTAGTATGGCAGGTGTAAGATGAGGCTGAAGAAGTAGACAAGGGAGAGATTATCTAAGACCTCAAAGGATTTTGGGTTTTACCATAAGAGTAATGAAAAGCTAATGCTGGATATTAGTTAAGAAAAAGACATAATCAGATGTATTTCTTGAAAAAAATCATTCAGAGTGTAATGTTGAAAATAGATAGAATGGCAGTGATTTGAGAGTAGATGTGGAGAGGCTGTGTGAGGAAGTTATTCCGCAAGACCAGGCAAGAGATAATGATGGCTTTGATTAGCTAGGTAGAAACAGAGATGCATAGGAGTGGGCGGTTAAGAGACATTTAGGACATCAAACTGATAGGATGACCCACACAAATGGGTCATGCATGGCAAGTAAAAAAGAGGAAGGTATCAAAGATAACACCTATTTTCTCACTTGTGCAACTGGATAACAAGGACTGTGTTAGTTGGTTATTTTTGTTTTCTGGGGACCAGGGGTGAGGAGGATCTTGAGATATCTTGGAGATAACCAGGTATCCAAATCTCATGCTCCAACTGGTTCTGGCCCAGAAGGTAGGTCTGGGCTGGAAATGAAAATATGTGAATTATCTGTATATAGGCTATCTCTGATTTCCCAGTGCTTGAAGCCAACACCTTGTTACAGTGTGAGCACATTAAATATGTGTCTATCTACTCCAATAGACTGTAAGTTCCATGAGGGCAGTATTTTGATTCTGTTTTGATTCTTGTTGTATCTCAGCTCCTCACATAGTTTCTGCATAGAGTAGGGTACCAACAAAAAATATTTATATGAGATAATTAGCAACTTAAGACATACTCTGATCAACAATGGTAGAACTATAGAAATAATAGAAAATTGTTAATTTTCAACACAATTTTAAAAACACAATTTTCTTATTTTCTAAATAAGAAATGATGTAGGTGAACAATACATTTTACAGGTTTCTCATTTTATAATTATATTGTATATTGTTTTTAATATATTCCCCCCCTCAGGGAAAAGTCATAAAAGTATTTCTAGATATTTATCAGTTATACAGTCCAAATACAAATTAAATTGGAAGAAAATAAGTTTGATGTGCAATAAAAATGCAACTTTACGTACCTTTAAAATGCCCAACAGAATCTAAACTTTCACTATTAAAAGGAATACACAGTTTTAGTAATGTTTGTTAAAGTACACCACTTCCCACAGATCTCATTAAAATCATTTTATTTATTCATAGTTATTAACTTCACAGGCAATATTTTGTACCTCCATTTTACTGACAAGAAATCTGAAGCATGAGTTTCTGAGTTACCAAAAGTGTTGTAACTTATATTAGCTTTAAAAACTAAATGCAAATCAAAACCACAATGAGATACCATCCCACACCAGTTAGAATGGCGATCATTAAAACGTCAGGAAACAACAGGTGCTGGAGAGGATGTGGAGAAACAGGAATGCTTTTACACTGTTGGTAGGACTGTAAACTAGTTCAACCATTTTGGAAGACAATGTGGCGATTCCTCAAGGATCTAGAACTAGAAATACCATTTGACCCAGCCATCCCATTACTGGGTATATACACAATGGATTATAAATCATGCTACAATAAAGACACATGCACACGTATGTTTATTGCGGCATTATTCACAATAGCAAAGACTTGGAACCAACCCAAATGTCCATCAATGATAGACTGGATTAAGAAAACGTGGCAAATGTACACCATGGAATACTATGCAGCCATAAAAAGGATGAGTTCATGTCCTTTGAAGGGACATGGATGAAGCTGGAAACCATCATTCTGAGCAAACTATCGCAAGGACAGAAAACGAAACACCGCATGTTCTCACTCATAGGTGGGAATTGAACAATGAGAACACTTGGACACAGGACGGGGAACATCACACACTGGGGCCTGTCGTGGGGTGGGGGTATGGGGGAAGGATAGCATTAGGAGAAATATCTAATGTAAATGACAAGTTAATGGGTGCAGCAAACCAACATGGCACGTGTATACATATGTAACAAACCTGCACATTGTACACATGTACCCTAGAACTTAAAGTATTAAAAAAAAACTAGCTATACTTGTATATATTTCATATATATTATATATATTCACATTTTAATCTTTATGAAAAGAACAAGTTCTATTTCCTTTAAAATTAAATTGAATACTACCTATGTTACACGAAATTGCCTAGCTTTATTTTGCTTCAGTTGCTTTTCATTAGCATCTCCCATTGAGAGAGGATGTATCAAGAAACACTATAGTTAATAAAAAAGGGCCAAAAAGACTAAGATCCTACTAAAGTACTTTAATAAAAATGACAGTTATTTTAATTATACTTCATTCACTTTGGTTTTGTGAATATGCAAAATATGCAAGAAATATTTTTAACAATAGATACATTTCTGGGCATACCATTCACTTCTAACCTTGAATGCAGATAAAACATTCCTCAACTTAACATTCAACATAGTCAACACTAATTCAACATAGTCAACACTATACATATCGATATCTAAATCTTTAGTTTTCACTTTCTAATGAATATTCTAATATATGGAAACTGAAGAATGTTATTACCATTTTCACAAAGCATCTACACTTTTGTATATAGATGTAGACATTTTAAGTAAATATATTTAAGACTACAACAACACGAGTTGATGAACGATACTAGGTCACAGTATTAACGCTTTTAAAATTATACTAAAGAAAAAACATACTAATATAACATAAACAAGAAAAAAACTGGTAAGATTTTTTTTGGAGGAGGTATGGTTTGCCATTTATTACTTTTTTTGGTAAGAGTCGATCAATATTCTAAAAAGGTCTACAAAAAAGCTGAACAACCTCTCAAGCTCTAAATTCATGGCACTGACCTTAGACTTTCTCAGAATGATTTTTAATGCATTCTGTTATTAGTAAAACCTGTTCAAACACATGCCCCATCTGCCAGCACCCCATCTGCAAGAGAGCTTCTTATTCTTGTAGACATTACAACTTCTGCCTGCTTCCTTCTCTTCTCTACATACCAGCTGTATGGTAATGAGCATGAGCAGCTGAAAAATACTGCATGATAACAAAGCTAATATGAAAACAGCAGAACAGCACTTCCCTTCAATGAAGCAGTTGTAGCATGAACATAGCTGGTAAGCTATTAAATAGAGGTAGGGGGTTGTTAGAATTTTATTTCTATGTGTGCGGGATGCCTGTGTGTGTGGATGCATGCATGTGTGTGTGAAATATGGAATTTCTGTATAACACACAAATAACAAGAACCAAGAGAAGCACAGGGTACTAAAGAAAGGTCTAATTTTCCAAGTACTTTTGTTAAAATTCGTGAATCAGTTCTTTAAATGTTTTAAGTCTCAATTCTTATGTAGTAATAATATATCAGGTACAATTTTGACAAGATAGTTTTCAAATTTGTTAAAAAGTATGTTCCATTTCTTAATTACCAAATTTGGGGGCTTCAGTAGGAAAATGGTGCCAGGACTTAAAATTATAATGGAAACTATATACTAGACATTTTAGCAGCTAACATAATATGTAAATCAATAAAACATATTTTTAATTCTTATATAGCGATTTTTAAAATTCCAATTTAATGACATTTGAAACCAACACATTTACTCTGAACATCTGAGAATCTCCAAACAAAATACCAAGATGTCACATATAATTTTCTTCATGTAGGGAGACATAATGGGGTTAATTTTTACATATATGATAGTCACACTGAATGAATCTACATAATGTAAGTAGAACCAAATCACATTAACTTTTTATGTGCAGCATCTTTCCACTTAGAGAAGATTAAAAGTCACTCAGGAAACTGTTTAAGAAAAATTATTCAAAATTTGCGCCATGCATCTTCTTTCACTACTCGAAGAAACTAAAAATGAAAAAAATACTCAAAATCTCTATCATAAGTACTATTACATCAGGAGAATTAATTGTAATTTTTACCAACACATCTAAAAATGTCTTATGAGGGCTTCATAATAGTTACAGAACTCTTGTACATAACCATGCCTTCCATGGGTTATTTCATTTTATCCTTACAACAACCCTCTGTAAAAGGTACTATTATTAGCTCCATTTCACAGATGAGGCTTAGTAAGTGGTAGAACAAAGAACTTAAACCCAGGTCCAACTGACTCTACAGTCCATGCTCTTAGGCACTCTGCTTTTCTGATATGAACTCCACGAGGGTGATGGCTTGGATGTTTTGTTCACTGTTGTACTCTAAATGCCTAAAGCAGTCCGTGGTTCACAGGAGGTGTTGAATAAAGTGATTACATACATGGAAGAGATAACTGCTCAGTTGTCTTCTTTTAAATATTAAGTTGGGGGAAAGGTTACTATATTTTGTAATACAGTTTGTAATAACCTTAACCATTTTGATACTGAAAAAAAGATGTACCAATTAAAGAATCTTAAAAATAAGACTGTTCGGTAATCTCAGTTTTGCTCACTTGTCATATTGAAAAATTATGACTATAAATTCTCATTAACATTCATTTTGAAAGAATGACACAGAGTAAGAGCAAAACTGCACTGATTTTGGTATTTTCAGATTTTTATGAATTCATTTATTCTCATTTTTATTGTCAGACAATAAAAATGCATTTTTCCTTTTAACTAAACATATTCCTTGACTTCATATATAAATCAGGGCCAAGAGCTTTCATAATATAAGAGATTTTGTGTAATACACGTAAGAACACGAACTGAAAGAATAGTTTCAACTTAATGAAGTAGTACTAACCATTCTTTAAAAAAGCAAGATATAGTTATGTTATCTTACAGAAGAACAAACTTCTAACAGTAACACAGATTTTTAAAACTCACAAATTCAGACAAGATTTACAAAAACAGTACTATACTGCCCCTACATGTTCATATTAGTAGCAACAATGACATTTTAAAATCTAAAGTGATAATGTAGAGATTTCTATGGATTACTGAAAAGCTGTTTAAGCTGAAATTGTTCCCAAGTGAACTACATGAAATCACCCACACATAAAAATGTAATTAAATACCTCATAAGTTTCAATTTTCATGTTCAAGACTAGCAAAGGAGAAGAAATTTAAGAAAATTCCATTCAACATTACCATAAATTTTCTCAAATCCTCAAAACAGATTTTCCCATCATTATATGAGGATACTATAAAATAATCATAAACAAATGGCTAATTAGCCATGTGCTTTTGGGATAAATATTTAACCTTTTCTGTCTTTTTTATGTGTGGGGTGGGAAGTGCTACATTTACTTGAGGAAGAAAGTTCAACTTAAAAGTCTTGATTTAGTTGTGAGTAAATTCCTAAAGAATGCATACATGGAATTCCACCATAAAATTAATGTTTCAAGTTAATTATATCAAAATCTTACATGTATAGTGAATCACTGCAATGTTTTTAGCATTATCTACATTTGGAGTTGCGACTATCAATGGCCACTTTCAACTATTCTCTCTCTCAAAGAAAAACAAATACGCAAATAATGCCAATGTAGTAAGATGTACGTTTGAGAAATGATGGCTCTCCTAAGAAGAAAAGCCTGCTATTTTGTGGTTCAATAGCTCTGAAAAATATTCAGTATAGAAAAACAGAATTACAAAACCAGTATTAATATTTGAGAAAGACTCACTGCTTCCCCCATTCCTAAATTGCAATGAAGTTTATAAATATATAAACATAAGACACTATCAAAGTCACAAAAGAAAACTTTATTAATCTAAGATATGGACTTTAAAAAACCCTACTTTAATAATTTTACCCTTGATATTTTAGGAATAAAATAGTATACATATAAATAAGAGATGTGCTGCATCAATAGGTACTTGTGAAAGGAAGTAACTGAATTGAAACTGCTAACATTTAGAATGTCATTGGCTTTACCAAAAATGCTGGGCCTTTCCACTACTATTTCTATAGTAAAATTAACATCATATTAAAAAATGTTAAATTATATCTACCGTTATTTTTACCAAAATATAACAAATATAACACAAATATATATACCATAAATTTTATCTACCATTACATAACTAATTTATATGTGAGATACATGTTAGTTTATGCAAACTTCCATAGTGGCACGGAAAAAGGCAAGAAGTCTAATTCTGATCCAGGAATAATTCAGAAAGAAATCACTAGGCTGTGCTTGATAGAATTATTAAAAACACCAAAAGAAAATTGTTTTGCAAAAATATTTAAAAAAGGAGTTAAATGGAATCCTATTTATCCTTTCAGAGCATCAAAATAATATTTTGTTTGTAATAGATACTATCTAACAGTATTTGAAAACTGGCAGATTATATATTTCAATAAGGCCACTAACATAATTCTATCAAATCAGGTAAACTGTATGTACATGTATGTAGTTATATATACATATGAAAAAACTATAATACAAATTATCACCAAATGATTTAGGAATGAAAAGTGTATAATTTAATAAAGGAGCCTGATGACACACTATATGTTGGCACAAACTGTCTTATGCCTTGGAGGACTTCTCAGGACCACTAAAACATTGAAAGGACTTTTTTTCCCATTTTGTTCACTAATGTATCCCAAGTGCCTAGAACTGGGCCTGGCTATTAGTAGATGCTTATTTGTTGAATAAATTAATTAAGCTATGTTCATCTAATTTTGATATGTGACCATGAAATGTGGATGATGAGACAAGTCTCTAAGAGACATGAAGGCGTTTGTGGATTACTTAAGAGAAAGGTGTGCTGTCTTATTCATCTTTGTAACAGTAGCAACACACACAGAGTATGCATACTAAATATCAGCAGATTAAAATTAATTTTGTGGTGTTAATTTCCCATGAAAGTACTGGGACAATTTAAAAAAATGTGGTTGAGGTTCTCTACCCTCATTTAAAGAATAAGTCTATTAGCATGAGCTGCATTTTAATCACTGAAGAAAAGTAATATAAAAGCTCCAAACTATCATTGTATTATGTGGTTATAATAGCCTATAATTAGGTTAATAAACTTTAGGTACTCATCTATATATGTATGTTTTAAAATATTTAATATACATGTACTCAGAGACTCAAGATAAAGCTCAGACTACTGTGACATTTCAAAGTGTGTTCCGTTTTTTATGAGTGGGTGACAGTTGTAAAACTCTAAGGTCTCTGGATTTAGTTCCATGCTTTTGGAGACAGCTGTGTTCCTAAATTCAGAATATTCTGAATTGTAGAAAGGTAACAGAGTGCATATACTGTTTATTATAGAACACTTCCAGTATATCACACATTAATATTTCTCCAGCAAAATATATGAATATTTAGATAGATAATAAAGGTGACTGTTTTATGTTAGTTTGGGTTAGGTTTTGCTACCTTTATTTTTAAATTTCTAGTTTTCAGAGCATGCTGGATTTCTACTTTGCAGACAAGGGACTGTGGACTTATTTCACACTTGTTTACCTTGCCAGGAGCTTAGTTCCAAGTTTATTTTTAGCATATTTTTCATCTGTCTTCTATATTACAAGCCTTAACATTAAGTTAGTTTCTGTAAAACATAACTTAGTTTAAATTTACAAATTTAAATAGCCTTGCCCTTTGATGTCAAAATTATACAAATCGTTACCTAATTAAAAATTTGTTACATAAAAGACAAATTCATAGGAATTGTTTCCATAGTGTAATTACAGATTTACAAATCATGTGCTAAGTCGCTTTGTACTCATATCTGACAACTCAGGCACAACCCAATACTAAAACATCATCTGATGACAAAAACATATAGAAGGCAGTATTATCAGTAATTAGATATTGAGAACATCATAAATTGTTGGGAAAGGTGAGAATTATACATTTAAAATTCCAAGATTATATGGCAAAAGTTAACCCTTAAAACATATGGACACTAAGGGGCTGTTCAACAAATCCCTACTCCAGATCCGTATACTGCAGTAGCTGTGATGCTGGAATAAGATTGCTTGAATTAGTGTCCCAGCTACATTACTTACCAGCTAAGGGGCAAGAACCGTCCTCGGCCTGAGATTCCTTATGTGTAACAGGTATAATACAACATACTCCACAGGGTGATTTTAAGGATTAAATGGGTTTATGTATAGAAAGTAACTAGATTAGTGCCTCTTCTACATACCAAATCAGACTCTATTTTATTACCCTATTTTATTGTCATCAAAATATTAACAGTAGTATTTATTTTCTGTCTCCCTAAACTAGAATCTAAGCTCCACGAGGGCATGGCCTTTGTCTGTCAAGTTCACTGTTATATCTCCAGGTTCTAGGAAAGTTCTCCACTCTAGGTGCTCAACACATATTTTTTTAGCTGACATTAACATTAATAAATTGATGACAAATGTGATTTGCAGCAGTATAATTAATATGAAAAAACATAAGTCATGATCCCAAGCAATGATACAAGTTCCCTCTATCAGTCCTCTGATCACCTACTTAGCAAACATCTTCATGTTTTAATTCAAGGTTACTGTGAAGCCCTTCCTGAACCACTCATATTGAGCTCTGGGTGCCTCCTCATACCCCCACAGTACTTTGTACGTAGGTCCATTTAAGCAATTATTATTTTGTACTATAATGGTTTGTTTCTAGTTTTATCACTGTGACTTTTCATTTGTGCATGGGCATGGGGGATCATCATCTTATTTATAGCCGGTGGCTGGCACAACACAGAGAATGCAAAGAAAACTGACAATTATATTGCTTACTCATGTTGATGCATCATGTGTGAAACATTCTTAAAGAGAAAAAGACCAAAGGATCTGAAATAGAATGATCTGATATGTGGTAACTAACAGTAATTAATGCCTTTATTGATAAAGTAAGTAGTGACCATAAAAAACATCAAAGGATCTAGAAATGTTTATATTTTCCAAGTACCAATGGAAGATATATGCAAGGAAGAGAAGCTTAGAAAGCCACATTTTAGTTTCCTCACTCAAACAAACAAACAAACAAAAACAAAATAAAAAAAACCCCACCACAAAACAGGTACCCTATCAAATTCCTTCTCTAAATTTGTTCATACCACCACCCTATTCTTTCTTCTCTTCAAAGTACTATATTTTTTTCTCTATTTTAGCATTTTCTGATATTTAGGAGCTAATCTAGACTGCCAAAAGTACCACCTAAATGACTATACCGTGTGTGTTTCTTTTTCATTTTCAAAATTAGTAAGCAGTAATTACTTTTAAAATTAAGTGTCAAACTGTATCTGAGTTTCGTTAAATTTAGAAAATGAAATATTCAAAATCACAGCTGCACAGTCATTTAAAAACATTTAGTAAACAAAAACATGCCACATTCTTACAGCACAAAAATTCCTTAAAGATTTTTCCAAGTTTAACAGACACTTCAATGAATCAGCCATACAAATATTTATACTAACTTTCTCCTAAATATCTCTGGAAGCATAAAAAGGTATTAAAAATAACCTCTGAATTGTAAGAGTTTATAACCTAACCAACGAGGTATCTATACTAAGTTGTCATATAACATCATTGAGCAGCCCATATAGTATGCCTAGGGACCAAAGATAACAGCAATAATTGCAATATGTTTCATTTAATGGATGAGGACAACAGTGGATGAAATCAGTGCCAGAAGGGAGGTTTCAAGAGAGAGGTAAGCTGGACCATGAGGTCATGGAAAGGATATAGAAAAACAGAGGCACAAATGTAACCAGTAGATACCAAATAGACTACTTACAGGAGAGGAGGGGATGATGCTGGCTTTTAAAAGGTTTTACATTTCTGTATGTTAAGGAGATATCAATATATTTTTACTTGGCTAAGAGTTCCATGAAAGTGATGTTGAGTTTCATGAAATCCCTTTTAGTCATCAAGGCATTTTAGAAGAGGAGACTTGCTACAACTATTTTAAATGAGAATTAATCATAGCTAGACTAGAATTTTGTTTTGTTTTGTTTTTAAGGCAAACCAGGATTGGGGCTAAATGACAAAGCTATGACAGAAATGTAATGCTAAGTAACAGTGCTATATGAAACAGGCAAGTATTTCTGGCAGCTGCTCCTGCTAGCATGAGAAGTACTCTTACAGTAGAGATTATTAATAGCTATATACTTTGGGAGAGGTTGTCACTTACACTGTAAAGATACCACGCTAAAATTCAGAAATGTAAAAGTATAATCTAATGTGACAAAAACTGAGACAACCATAAGAAGACTCGCCGTATAAAAAATACGTTGAATCAATAATAAATTATCAAATCATACATGTGGGTCATCTATTTAGATAAAAACACAGATCACAGTATTAAAACCATGAGAACTGAAGAAAATTACAGTTGAAAATAATATAGGTGACAAGTCTATGGCAAATATTATCTCCTATAAGAATAAAAAATATCATTACCAAGAGTGACAAACAATTTTTTAATCAATTAATATATTTTCCTTATGAGGCCTTGGTGGGATTGTAAACTAGTTCAACCATTATGGAAAACAGTATGGCGATTCCTCAAGGATCTAGAACTAGATGTACCATATGACCCAGCCATCCCATTACTGGGTATATACCCAAAGGATTATAAATCATGCTGCTATAAAGACACATGCACACGTTATGTTTACTGCGGCACTATTCACAATAGCAAAGACTTGGAATCAACCCAAATGTCCATCAGTGACAGACTGGATTAAGAAAATGTGGCACATATACACCATGGAATACTATGCAGCCATAAAAAAGGATGAGTTCGTGTCCTTTGTAGGGATATGGATGCAGCTGGAAACCATCATTCTTAGCAAACTATCACAAGAACAGAAAACCAAACACCGCATGTTCTCACTCATAGGTGGGAACCGAACAATGAGATCACTTGGACTCGGGAAGGGGGACATCACACACCAGGGCCTATCACGGGGATGGGGGAGGGGGGAGGGATTGCATTGGGAGTTATACCTGATGTAAATGACGAGTTGATGGGTGCTGACGAGTTGATGGGTGCAGCACAGCAACATGGCACAAGTATACATATGTAACAAACCTGCATGTTATGCACATGTACCCTAGAACTTAAAGTATAATAATAATAAAAAATAAATTAAAAAAAAAAAGAGGCCTTAAGTAAAAGCACATATTGTTATTTTCTCAAAATGAAAATTCAGTTCATAGAAAACCTAGAAAAACAAACATGGAAGTATAATGATACAGTATCAGCTAAGTAAAGTCCACAGAACTTTGCCATAAGAATAAATGTTCTTTAAACTATAATTTGTCTTGTAACAACATTAGAAACCCCATGTTGTTTTTGAACTGATACAATTTTTTCTGAAAAAATTTAATAATATTTTTCAAGAATTTAAGGAAGTTCATACTCCTTGACCCAATAAAACTAATTCTAGAAATCTGTGTACAGTGATGTGGTTAAATTTGTGTGTAACAATGTTCAAAGTAGGTCACAATCTAAATCAACAATAGTGAAAAATATGATATATTTATATGGCAGATTATACACTTTTGAATACCTACAGCCATGGGAAAATACTAGCAGTATATTAAAAATGAATTAAGGTGACAGTTTTATTTTAAAAATTATATGCTTAAAATCCTCATTGTGGTTATTTCTGACCAGTGAGATTACTAATAATTCAGGAAACTGTAAAGACAAGTGTCTTTTCTACATTATATATTTAACATGTCTAACAGCGTTATGAAGAGAAGTAAAAGATATTAAATATTGGAGGGAAATAAAAATTCATTATATAGCCATTGAACTCAGACTTTGGAGGACATTAAATTACCAAATTTGAGAGAGTAATAATTCTTTACCAACAGAGCTTATGATGGTCAGTGTTCTGGGCATGTACAAAATCTTCATATTAATGAAAATTTTATTGTAGAATAATTAGAGATGTTATTTTCTGAAACAAAAGCAGCACGACTGTTTACTAATCCTAGCAGACCTTGCTGAAAAGTTCTAACGAACTCAACAGTCTACTACAGGAGCATAATAGATTAAAATTACACACCCCTTGAACTAACTGAAGTTTATACATACAAAAACAACAAATTAGGTTATGTCTGAATGAGAAGACTAAAATTTTGAATGCAGGCTTGATTATTATCATGAACAACTGAACAATGAAGAAAAACCTGAACCTAATGCAGTATTGCTGAGAGGTGCTGTGTTTTTTTTTTTTTTTTTTGGTCATAATTGTCAAACATACTAATTGATTAACCGATGAGAATGGTACTGCATTGTCTTTTGAGGATAGTCACCTGTTAGGTACCCTGTTCTCAGTTGCCTGACCCCGGACCCTGAAGTATCACCCCTCAGTTTACAAAAAGACACAGGACAAACATGCATACAGTCTGAATATTTCCAGTTTTTTCATGACTAAAACTGTTACATAATCTGTGGGATAACTTTATAAGTAAACAAACAAACAACAACAAAAAAACTTAAAAGAGATTACACAAAAAATTTTAAATTTATAAAGGGACCGTGCTACAAAAATTATTTGTAAGTCAATTGTTTGAAACTTTGTATTGTCTCATAGAAGCAATGTCAACAGCAATAGGCCCTCAGACTAACTCTACAAAACACTAATAGTTGAAAAGTGTTAAGTTCATAAGGAAAAAAAATGTATATGTTACAGAGCATAGTAAAAGAAGAGCTAGTACCTGCAGCATTAGAGAGTCCTGAGATTAAATACCAGCGTTACGAACTGCCTGGAAAACTGGGAGAGTTATTAACTTGTCTGAGAATCAGTTTTCTCATCTACTGAATGGAGATAAAACTTACATTGTTTCATTAACATTTAAACTATTTAAGGATTAAATAAATGAAAATATACAAAGTAGCTGAAGAGTACCTAGAATACATAGTTGGCTCTTAAAATGATGGAAATCATCAATACCATTATTATACCATACATTTAGAAGATAAGTAATAAAAAGCAGTATGTTAAAATTCTAGTGATTAGGCCAGGCACGGTGGCTCTACCTCTAATCCCAGCCCTCTGGGAGACCAAAGGAGGTGGATCAACTGCAGTCAGGAGTTCGAAACCAGCCTGGCCAATATGGTGAAACCCTATCTTTACTAAAAATACCAAAAAGAAAAAAAAAAAAAAATAGCTGGGCGTGGTGATAGGCACCTATAGTCCCAGCTACTCAGGAGGCTGCAGCAGGATAATCGCTTGAACCTGGAAGGAGAAGGTTGCAGTGAGCTGACATCGCACCAGCCTGGGAGACAGAGTGAGACTCTGTCTCAAAATAAAAACAAAACAAAACAAAACAAAAATAAATAAATAAATAAATAAATAAATAAATAAATTTAGAGTAATTAGATACACAAAAATAAAATTCTTCCTCCCACAAAAACAAAAGAATTAGAGAAAATGAGTCTTATAAAGGAAAGTAATGGCTTAAAGCTCCAGAACCCCATTCTAAAAACTCACCATAAAATGAAACTTACACATAAGCAAAAAGCTGTATGCAAAAGAAAATTAGTTTACTACAGTACTGTTGTAACAGTAAAAACCTGTTTTTCACTGTTTTTATAAATAACATTTTATTAAAACACAGTCCTGCGTATTTGTTTAAGTACTGTCTGTGGCTGCTTTCATGATAGAAAGGCAGAGAGAGCTGAGTGCAACAGAGGCCAACTACACAGTCCACAAAGCCTAAAACATTTACTGACCCTTTGCAGAAAAAGCATATGGACTCCTGATTTAAGATGACGATACATAAGACGTGACTGTAATACTTTTTCAAATGACACACAAATATTCTACTTTTATTTCTATTTTTATTTTAAAGAAAAATAATTTTAAGTACGGTACTTGGAATATAATTTGATATAGAATATAATCACTATGAAATTGTTTTCAACTACTGGAAACATCAGTTGTTTATCTCACTACTTCCTGAGTTTCTGGGTCTCAGATGCATAAATCCTTGTCCTTTATCTGTGCGCCACCCTTTCCACCAAAGCTCTAGCCCATTCTCTCCTGTGTTGCTGCTGCCTATGCTACACAAACTCAAGAATATATGAGGCCCTCTAAATACAATATTTGTCTGTAAACCAGCACAGTCAAACCTGATATATTTAAGTCCCAAATAAACCAACAATTGCATGTCATTTGGAAATATCTACTAAAATAGTAACACTGAAGAATAATTTTAAGAGAGTATTCTAAATGCTTGAAAGTGCTCCAGACAAAAAAAAAAAAATGAGTCAAGAGATGAAATTTACACATTAAAAGTCCATTTTCTTTCAACATACAATCATTATGCCGGGCATGGTGGCTCATGCCTGTAGTCCCAGCACTTGGGAGCCTGAGGCGAGCAGATAATACGTTTGAGTCCAGGAGTTCAAGACCAGCCTAGGCAACATGGTGAAACCCCATCTCTACAAAAATACAAAAATTAGCCAGGTGCAGTGGCGTGTGCCTGTAGTCCCAGCTGCTTGGGAGGCTGAGGTGGGAGGATCTCTTACGCCCAGGAGGTGAAGGCTGCAGTGAGCCGAGATGGCACCACTACACTCCAGCCTGGGAGACAGAGTGAGACACTGTCTTGCAAAAAGCAAAACAAAAAACCATGCAATTATTAGATGTAAGATGCATCTTAATATAATTTCTCTTATTACTAGAGAGAAAAAAATGTTGCTAGGTAAGCTATCTAGTGCCATCAAGATGTATCCTTATTTCACATATGCTTACAATGTGAAAAAATAATGCATCTTAGGATTTAAGAAATATAACATTACTATAATTAGGAATTCTAATTTCAAATAAAAAAGTTATTTTTCTATAACCTATAAAATAACTAGTTATTTTAAATATCTTTACCTAGTTAATTTATAGGTTAAATTATTTTTTTCCTGTAAAACTTCTCTTCCCTTAAAAGACAACCAAGGCTTTTAGTTAAAAATTATATTCCCAAATTTTTCTGATACTAAGAAATACCCACAGAACTTATTTTTAGTAAGTACTGAGTTGATACTTATGACCAGGAAAATCTGAGAAAACATGAACAAATTATGAGTTTTAAGACTAAAAACATTTTTTCTTTCTCTCTGCTAATTTTAGCTTTTATTGAGAGGCAAGGTCTCTGTCACCCAAGCTGGAGTGCAGTGGTGCCATCACAGCTCACTGTAACCTCGAACTCCTGGGTTCAAGAAATCCTCCAACCTTGGCCTCCCAAAGTGTTGGGATTACAGGTGTGACCCACCATGCCTGGCCTAAAAATATTTTCATTTGAAGGTAAATGATTAATAGCTAGGTTGCTATTTATTTACTGTTGTTAGTATTAAATCCAATGCTTATAAATTATCTCAAATGAGCAACTAGAATAATTTATATAATACATTAACTACCAGTACTAATATTACACTTAATAGTAAGGTAAATTAATTTCCTGAAAATATTTGAAGAGATATAAATTGAAGTTATAGTTATTACTATCTTAAAACTTTTTCCACTATTTTCAAACTTTTTTTATTTTGTGCAAAATATGAACTGTGCAAACATTAACTTGATTCAGTATCTATGATGACTGGAAGGAGAATATCATGCTTTCAAATCCTAATAGATCAAGACTGCATATAGTCTCATAAGCAGTAACTACAGATTACATTCAGCTCACGACTTGGAAAAATGTGGTCTGCAAAATACAGAAGAGTGTTTGCTTTGTGTGCTTTGCTGTCAATGTGTATAGCAATCTGCTTGAAAGAAAGTAAAACTACCCAACGTAAAAGTCATACAATATGTCAGTTACAAAATATTATTAATTATAACATATTAAAAATATCTTTAAAATTTCTAATAAAGAAAAATGTGAAAGTAACAAAGAAAATGTAAATCAACTAACCATTTGCAAAAAGGAAAGAAAGGATATAATTTCGCAACCCCTCTAATATTTCTAGTAGTCAGAGTCAATGAGTTATGCAATAGTAAATTATTGGCAGGCAGGCTAAACTTCAATGTGTTCATTTTGTTTTTTAAATATCTTCTAAAAATTTTTTAGTACGAATTTCATTTTTAATATTTAGTTTTATTCTGCAATTATAACTGCAAGGCTGTAACTATAATTTAACATAACACAGTAACCTAGAAAAGTCAAATTAAATAGTGACCCCAGAAAGCCCTCAGGGAAGCCTTACAGTTCTCTATTAATTTATCTTACAGAATCTTCTCCTATGCCTTTTAAACTTAATGTCTATGTTAGAAGACAAAGATAGGAAATATATACTGTAACATAATGAAGTAATCTCCCATATGTATTTAAGTTTATTAAAAATATTCAATAAAAAGAAAATTAACTTGATTAATATCTTAACCCTTTAATTTTAAAAAGCCCTACACTTCTTTTTCTCAATTTTTAAATTTATTTTATTGGTATTTTGTTTTACAGAGCTATAAGATAATAAATTAGTCTATTAGTAACTTTAAAGCTATTAGAGGCCTCTGTAAAATGCTCAAATCAGAGCAGTGACCTCATTCAGAAGAAGCCATTAAAATGATAAGGTGAAAGCAGACAAAATAAAAGAAACACTTTCTTAAAACAGTAAAGTACAAAAGAAACAAGAGGGTGCTGGGGATATTTGTATTCTGTTTTCAATGTTTAAATTGTATTACATTTTAACCTCATGCAAAAGTTTTCCAACATGGCTGCCACTTGTTTGGAGTAGAAGTGGAAACTACTCAAAAAGAACTAAGCTAATTAGAAAATGTGTTTTTATGAAGGTTAAGTTCCAGCAAATAGAAGATTCTCTTTATTAAGGAGGAAAAATATTCTTCCAGTGTTATGGATTATTCTATTTAATAGAATATTTCCCTTTAGCTAAAAGAAAAAGTACAATACAATTATGTATCGATTAAAAACAAAATAAAACTTTAAGGAACGCACAAAAAGATAGAACCCTAACAGTGTTGATATACACAAATACAGTCATTTAATCCCAAGCAGTGGTTGGTTTTTTGTTTCAGGCTAATAAACCTATGTTAGATCTAAAAATATATTACTCTAATAAATAATATGAAACTGGCAATTTCAATTAACCCAGGAAATACAAAAAATTGCTCATGTTAACAGGGTTAAAACTTGTTGACCGGGGGAGAAGAGTACGTAATCCTGAGAAACATCCAATAGACCACACAAGTTCTACAAAATGTTTGTGAGTTCAGGATTGTCTATATATAAACCATATCGTGACTGCCACACAATAGCATGCTATTTTTATTTTATATAACAGCAAAAAGTAGTGTTCCTATTAAGTTCAAATATAAAGAATAGCAATTTAAAAAAAATACAGCTTAAGAGGCCAAAGAAGCCTAAGGATTTAGAATACCTTTTAACGAATGAAATTTCAGCTATATTTCCCATGTATAAGGAGAATACCATCAACTTTTTGCCTTTCATGCAAAATAAAAACTACAAATTTATAGTGTTAATATTTGTCAACGTATTTCAAAATATACCTTTTTACATTTACTAATTTTAGATAAATCTGCAGGATTCTAATTTCATGAAAAATAAACGAGACAAAAAGGTGAACTGGGTAACCCTATCTTCTAGGATCTATATCATATTATAAAACTATCACTTATATAAGTGTTTACTGGCTACATAATGCATTGATAGTTTTAATTTTAAATATCAATTGAAATTTGAGGCATCTCTTCACTGAAAGAGGCCAAAGTACTTCATTTAAATAAACATTCATATTTTTCAAATGTGTGAGACTTACCCGTCTTCGACAAAAAGGGAGGCCTTGGGCAATGATGCTAATGCTAAATATCTTCATCACAGTTTGATGTGGTAGAGGCTCTTTTGCACTTTTAAGATCAACAGGAACCAAGCCATGGTTTAGAGTAGCTTTTCCCGGTTTTGACATTTTAAAACTCCTCTTGGTTGACGAATACTCTCTACATGTAATACAGGCACATTACTAAGTAAAGCTCTAACCACTAAATTTAAAAAATATATATTTATTAATAGTTTTTAAAAAGGCTGAGAACCCAAGGCCTGCTGCTTTTGTCTTTCAACCTTCTCCTACCAAATGTCCTGACCTGTCTGAGGCTTGGTGAAGTGCAAACTATCCTAGAATAGCCAGGAATTATAAACTACTGAAGTGAAAGCTCCTGCTCCTGCCAGTCAAACAGCTGGTGAACCTCTCATACAAAGTCAGTAATGTGAACACAACCAAAGCAGGGCTATGCTGTAAGGTCCCTTTTAATATTTCTCCAACTAACTAACCTAAGAGTGTTTCCTAGAAAGTGAAAGTAAATTTTTACTTAAAAAAATAAAAAAAAACAAACATTGTATCCTGAGTATCTATTAAGTCTTCCTTATCCAAATGTCAGCATTAATATTTTAGGAATGTTTTGAATTGTGTTTCAAATTTAAGGATGGTGTTTACGTATGGTTAAAAAAACCCCACACATACATGTTTGTTCTACCTTAGATATATTATAATAAGCATTATTTTCAAGTGTGTGCTCTCTTTCCCTTTTCCATACACACCATTCTTTATCTCATACTCACTAGACATTAAATACCGTACACTCTGGTTCTCTAATGGCTGTTAATACACACTTCAGATTAATCTTCGTACTAGAGTTTTCAATTGTCAATCTCTTTAATTCTGAAAAACTTATTAATTATACTTGAAAGTTTAACAGTCACCCAATTGATTAAAGACATGTAAAAAGTGTATTTATTTATAAAGTAATCTATGATGGGAAGTAATTATAGTAAAATGGAGAGTAACTAGCCGGTCCATTGCAAATCCCTAGTGCCTAGTTTCTCCTTCATAGTATGGTCTGATAAATCTTCCTAAAACACAGAGAGGGGATACAGTGTGCCATTTACTCCTTAGGAACCTTCAATGGTTCTCCAAGGCCTAAGATAAAGTCTGGAGATGAAGACTCTCCTTGAAGTGGCGCCAAACTAAACTTTCCAGCATTATCTCAAATATTTCCCTAAATTAACCACTTGTGCAAGTATTAATTAATCTTTATACTATAATCCATATTTCTAATAGATAGTAGATAATAATTGTGAACTAACTGTTCACAGTGCTCAATCAACTATTCTCTCTTTCCATTCTATATTTCTTCTTCCAACAGCCAGTCAGCTCCAGTTAACTCTCCTTCCAACTTTTAACTTCCAAGCTTTTACGGAGTTTTACAGCAGGAATTTTGACAAAGACAAGAGAGGATTTGAAAGGAGAAAGTTAGAAATGGGTGATTTCTTTTTGACTTTGGAAAGATTGGCATCGCTAAATATTAAAGCAGGCTGCTGGGAAGGCAATGCATATACACGAAATAGTCCCATTCCTACTAGTAGACCTTTCTCTTATACCACAATTTAAAATGTAGTTAAAAATGCAAAATCATTGGTATCAATGCTACACAAAAACAGATTTCTCCAAAGATATGTAAATGGGCCACAGGCACATGAAAAGATGCTCAACATCACTAATTAGGGAAATGTAAATCAAAGCCACAATGTGTTACCACTTCACATCCATTAGGATGGTTTTAAAACAAAACAAAACAGTAAACAACAAGCACGGGCTAGGATGTGGGGATATCAGAACCCTTGTGCATCCTTCGTGGCAATGTGAAATGAATGTAACTGCTGTGGAAAATAGTGTGGCAGTTCCTCAACAAATTAAACATAAAATCAGCACATGATGCAGCATTTCCATTTCTGAGTATATACCCTAAATAATTAAAAGCAGAGACTTGAACAGATACCTGTATACACATGCTTATAGCAGCATTATTAACAATAGCCAAAAGGTAGAAGCAACTCAAGTCTCAATTGATGAATGAATAAACAAAATGTGACATATACAAACAAGGGAACATTATTCAGCTCTGAAAAAGAAGGAAATTCTGACATATGTTACAACATGCATGAACCTATTAGGTTAATAGTAGAGGGTAAGGCAAGATTGGTAAGATTTGCTGCAGATCACCAGAAGGCTATTAATGGAAGTAGAGTCTGGAGCCCTCGGGAAAGTATTATGATGCGACTATGAGTCCGTTCGTAATTTGAGTTTGCTAGGCAAAATAGTATGGAAGAAGTGAGTCCATGGGCGATTATAAGGATGATTGCACCAGTGAAGCTTCAGGAGGTTTGAATGAGGGAAGCTATAATTACTAGGGCTATGTGGCTTACGGAGGAGTATGCAATGAGTGATTTTTAGGTCTGTTTGTCGTAGGCAGGTTAAGCTTGTTATAATTATGCCTCATAAGGATAGCACGAGGAATGGGTAGGCTATATATTCTGTTAAAGGGTTAAGAATAGAGGTGAAGTTATTATACTAAGTAAAATAAGTCGGTCAAAAAAGAATAGTGTATGATCCACTTATATAAGGTACTTGGAATACTTAAATTTGTATAGATAGAAAATAGAATGGTGGTTGTCTGAGGCAGGGAGGGGGGAAATAAGAGTTAGTGTTTAGTTGGCACGGAGTTTCAGTAGGAGAAAATGAAAATATTCTGAAGATGGATAGTGGTAATGGTTGTATAACAATGTAAACATATTTAATGCCACTGAATTGTATACTTAAACATGGTTAAAATATTAAATTTTATGTTATGGATATTTAACCATAAATTTTAAATGTTTTTAAACAAAAAAGTAAATGACTGAAAATGGAACAATCATCACCAAAAAAACTTCGAGAGATCTAAGGTTAGGAGAGAGAAGAGATAGTATGAGAGTGCTGGAAACCTATAAATTGGTAGTAGAAAAAAAGTGACAATGATATCCAAGATACCATGTCTACAGTCCTACGAGGCAACTTACTACCCTGCAGAATGATTAATAGGTTCATGCTACTCTTAGCATCTCCTTAGATGCTCACTTTATTTTCCAACATAAGACTAATCGTTTTGTTTGTGAAACATATGTCATGTTTTGTCCTTCTCTCATTAGACAATCCCTTTTGCTAAAGTAGTTCCCATGGAATATCCTTATCTCAGTTACTAACACTACCTATTTTGTTAATATTGCAACACTTTTCTGTAGTCTGAGATTATTTTCAAAACAATTCTGTCTCAGTGATATCTTTGAAATCAATTGGATAATTAACCCCTCTGAATTTCTTTTCCTGAACTACACAGAAGATACAATTTTAACTGTGTGATACTCCAGTGCAGAAAAACTAGAAGAGGGTGATATATTCTACGAGTTTAACACCTTCATTTGGCATTTGGAAAAATGAATCAAAGATCTAGTTAACAATCAGTGGTTATTCCACTGGTTAATAAAGATAATGTATTGAATATTATAATTTTTCACTTTTACATTTAAAAGCCCTCAAGGAACTCTAAAGTCACATGTATTTACATGCAGACATTTTAAAGATAAGAAAAATCCTTAATCTCAATGAGTCTGATCCTGGGGCGGGGGGGGGGGGGGGAAGATTTAGAATTAAAAATTTAAAAAACTGGGAAAATTAAAACTAAAATCAACAGTTTCTAGTTTCTAAGAGACCAAAAGTTATTAAGAACTAAAACTAGGCTTTCCATTTTCATGAAATAATTTACAATGACAACAGACACAAAACATAAGTGAACATAATTAAGGCTGTTTGTACCTCGAATGTTGAGTTTTTTAGTGGATACCGAGTTTTGGTAAGCTCAAAGGGGTGATATCCTAATTTAACTTTTTTTTTTTTTTTTTTTTTTAAATCAGTAAATAGCTGCCCTCAACTGGATAATACAGGGCATTGCAACTGTGGCAAACCAAACACTGTAACAGAATCATGTGTTTGTCATGATATATTTTTGGAAAAAGAAGACATTATCAGTGATTGGGCAAAGTGAGTACTAATTTCCAAATACATATACTACAAGTCTCATTTTTTTGGAGGATTCAAGTAACAGTACTTCTAAAGCGATATTCCCAATCAACACGAAACACTCAAAATATCAAACCTTCAAATATAGACAAAAACCCTAATAAATGAGGGAAATCACAGACAAGGTATATAAGAACACCAACTGTTAATACTTCAAAATGCAGCTAATTCCATGTGTTCAAGAAAAGATAAAGTCTGAGTCTCAATTCTCCTCTTAAAAACATTTAAGATACTCTTTAATACTACCCAAATTGAGACTCTTAAAAACAGACAAGCTCTTTTAAAGATGATGCCACAAATAATAAGGCAGTACAATATGGTAGGTAGGAGCATGGACTCCAGAACCAAACTGACTTAGTCCAAATCCCGGCTTTACCAGGTATGACCTTAATTTAATTCCTTTGTGTCTCAATTTCACCTAGGCAGTACCTACCTCATAGGACTGTTGTGAGGATTAAAAATTAGTTGATGTAAGTATACAGAAAAATGCCTCACATCTAGTAAGTGTTCGATAGTGTTAATTAAACTGCCATTATGATCACTACTACTATTAATGGAATCAAAAATCACGCAGAGCTTTGTAGATAACATTTCCAATTTTAAAATCACCAGCAAATAAAGCAGAGATTCTAAAATCTATCTACAATAACTTTGGAAAAGAATATTTTAAAACATATTATCTGTAAGTTTCAGAAAGACTTCTATTCTGTCAAAATTTTTGCCAAAAAATGAAGCTGTAGTATGTTAGCCATAGTGTCTTAGCATTTTAAGATTCCAGATATCACTTATCATCCAAGACAGGCTAAATATTAGGGAACCTGCAGTAAAGAAAAGGTCTTTATATAAGGTAACTTATTTTGCCCACTTATCACTTCCTGATTTTCTTTCTTCTAAAGATTTGCATCTGCAAAAACAATTATATATAAATGTTACATGTAACAAAATATCACCAATACGGTATCTGTAAAATGCATTACAACTCCAAGCACTCCAATTCTCTTGTAACAACAAGAAAAATACCACCACAGCAATTAACTCTGGAGTTCCATCTTTTCTTTCATTCAGTATTATACAAAAGGCTAGAAATTTAACTGCTCCTGACCAAAGCTACAGCATACGAGCAGCACAAAGATTTTCCATTTTTCATATATTATTCCTGAATCAGCTAAAACAAATCACTCAGAAGATGTAAATCTCCCTGCAAATTCAAATTGACTTTATACCAAGAGTTTTCAAAGTCTTACCTCAAAAACTTCCACAGGAAGAATATCAACATATGTTATTTGAATTCAGTATTATTCACTGCTTCTGTGAATTCAGGCAACAAGTGACTTTCTCTGTTGTAGAAACAGAAAGTCCCACGTGCTAAAAAGTATACCATTACTAAAGTGCAATAAATCAGAATCAAAATCCTTCTGATCAGATAATATGGTATTATCAAGTATACTCATTTATTCACAGATACAGAGTAAGGCAGATTATTTTCTCTAACAAATCAGTTTTTAATCTTCCTAACATCATAGATATCAGAGTGTTAAAGTATTTCCCTACCAAGCAATTCATGAATGAAAGCAATTCATGGTTGAAGACGGAACAATTTAAACACGGAGGAAAACAATCAGAAATCAAGAAATTAAACCGTCTGCTTAATGATAAATTAACTATCAAGCTTGTATTAGCAATAACTGTAAAAAAAAAAAAAAAAAATCCAGCAAGCAACATATTACTTTAAGCAGAACCATAAATACAATTAGATAGGGCATCAAAGAAAAAAATATGGCATACTTTTTTTTTTTTTTTTTGAGACTGAGTCTTGCTCTGTTGCCCAGGCTGGAGTGCAGTGTTGCAATCTCAGCTCACTGCAACCTCCGCCTCCCAGGTTCAAGCAATTCTCCTGCCTCAGCCTCCTGAGTAGCAGGATTACAGGTGCCTGCCACCACGCCCAGCTAATTTTTGTATTTTTAGTAGAGACAGAGTTTTACTATGTTGGCCAGGCTGGTCTTGAATTCCTGACCTTGTGATCCACCTGCCCTGGACTCCCAAAGTGCTGGGATTACAGGCGTGAGCCACCATGCCTGGTTGGTATACCTTTTAAAGTTTTAGTGTTTTTTTTTTTTTTTTTTTTAAGTTTTAGTATTCACAAAAGGTATGTCAAATAAATAAAAATTTTTTAAGATGAAAATCACATTTAAAATGATTACTAAACATGTTCTAAAAGATATTTATTTACATGCTCAAAGTGCTCACTCAGATTACAACTTCCAATTACAATGTATTTGAGACATTATATGTATGTAAACATTCAATAGGTCGCACACTGCACTTCCCTGCTAATTTTCTTTATTTGGGCAACAAGGCCAGCCCCTAACTAAGAGAAATATGCTTGGGTTCTGAAGCAGCACATACAACATACACAAGTGTTATAAAAATGTGACCTGATAATTGGACATTTGCAAAATAAAAGCATTGCATGTACATGCCTATATACACAGATATGTAGCATTTTCAAAATAAAAATGCTAGAATACTAGATTATATAAGGTATTGTAACTGCTCTGATTTATGGAATCAACATCTCAATGTTAGACATTTAAGCTGTTTTATATTCCAGTTATTTCAAAAAATTTGGCTGAAAATACATTATAAATTAAAAAGTGAAATACAGAAAACCAACCAAAACAAGTGCTAATAAATTATAAGTTGACAGATGACAAAACTATCCCACGGTATGCCAGAAACTCCAAGATTCAAGAACCTTAACTATTTAATGTCTTGCAGTACAATTACCTGGAGTTTATACTTCAGGTTTCTACAAAAAGGAGGCTAAATATTAATAGAAATAGATGGTCTGACTTCTCAGATGATTGAGATTAAGTCCCTTGCAGGTTTAAGAGTATATTACATCTCTAAATCAACAGTGAAAAGACAACCTACAGAATGGGAGAAAATATTTGCAAACTATGCTTCCAACAGGGGGCTGATATCCAGAATTTACAGGCAACTCAACAACAAAAACCAAATAACTTCATTAAAAAGTGGGCAAAGAACATGAATAAATACTTCTCAAAAGAAGACATACATATTTTCTCATGCCAATAAGCATGAAAAAATGCTCAACATCATTAATTATCAAAGAAATGCAAAGTAAAGCCACAATGAGATCTCATTTTACACCATTCAGAATGGCTATTATTAAAAAGACAAAAAATAATAGATGTTGGCGAGGATGTAGAGGAAAAAAATGCCTATACGGTGTTGGTGGGAATGCAAACTAGTACAATCTCCATGGAAAACAGTATGGAGATTTCTCAAAGAACTAAAAATAGAACTATCATTTGATCCAGCAATCCCACTACTGGGCATCTACCCAAAAGAAATGAAATTATTTTAAAGATGCCCAAGAATGTAGTGTGTGATTATTATAGTTATACCTTTAAGTCAACTATGATAACTAACCCACCTATATGTGTGTACACACACACACAAATGGAATACCATTCAGCTATAAAAAAGAATGAAATGTCTTTTGCAGCAATATGGATGGAACTGGAGATGATTTTTAAGTGAAACAACACAGAAACAAAAAGTCAAATACCACGTTTCACTTACAAGTGAAAGCTAAGTAAAGTGTACACATGAACATGGAGTGTGTAATAATAGATATTAAGAGACTCAGAAGGGTGACACGCAGAGAGGATGTTGAGAGATGAGAAAACACTTAATGGGTGCAATTTTACTATTTGGGTGACGGGTACACTAAAGGCCCAAATTTCACCACTATGTAATACAGCCTTGTAAAAAAAACTGCAGTACCCCTTAAATTTACACGCACACAAAATAAGTATATTACAGCTCTAATAATATTACGCATATGGCCTTCTTGTAAGAAGGTTCAATTTGGTGAGCTTTCTTTTATTATAGTTTAGTGAACAATAGAGCCAGTTCATAAAATATATCTAAATAAAATGCATTGCTTCTTCTTTTGTGTCTGACTTCTTTTACAAAAGGCATGTATGCCTGTGCTATAAATGTTTTTGTATAGTAATACGAAAACATTTTTATTGGAAAAAAGGTACAGGCATAATGATTTTTACATAAATTTTTAAAAGGTGAAATTCAAGAAAAATAACCTCAGGATTTTTCTGATTCCATATTATACTATAATAATATGTGTGTGTTTATATATTTTTTTCCTCTCCTACTGACTATAGTAGTCTAAACACTACCATACAGAGTATATTTGACTCTTTTTTTAAGGAGTAAACTTTGGATTTTATTTATATTTGTGCCTAAGAACTTTAGTTGTTAAAATACTTTTCCTAATCCTTTCATTAAGCATTTTAAAAAGTACTTAAGATGACACAAAAATCCAACTATCTTACTGAATTTTGTAAGTATTTCAGAAATGCCCAGTATGAAGTCTTCAATGACTTAACATAACCTGTCTCATGATTAAGCTTAACTCTTACAGGCTGAGCTGGGTTACCCCAGCTGTTAAAATGGCCTTACACAGCTGCTCACCAAGAATTTAGTTCGTGATTATTATAGTTACACCTTTAAGTCAACTATGACAAAAATGACACAGTAATTACAGGTATTTCAGTCATGCAAAAAGCCTCATGTAATGACAGAGTAAATGATTTAAAGCAACCTAATTCTCCATAATTCTCAAAATAAAATTTAAGTGTAAGAAAGACAGTAACATCAGTACTTAAGTCCATAAACATAAACAGTTCAAACATAAACAGTTTAAACATAAACAGTTCATCAGCCTTTCAGTTAAAATAAATTAAACATTACTTACCAATAATTTCTTTCTCTTAATAAAAATTCTGAAGAGTATTGCAGGCCAGGGAGTTAAAATACTAATTACACTAATAATTAGGACTAAGTAAATAATACTAATAATTCTTCTAAAATACAGTAAGAGTGTATTGTTTTGCTATACAGCTTTAAAAAATTAAGCTATAATGCAGATGGCTCAACCAAACTGACAGTTCAACAAATTATAAAAATTTATCTTACGAAAAATAAAAAGCTACACTTACAGAAATGTAAAAAATCTGAAGGAGTGCTGGCGTTTTAAACAGGTAAAATAGTAAGGAGGGGAAAATGATTATTTCCTACACTGCTGAGTTTCTGATGCAATTATAAATAAAAATCAATATATTTTGAGTAAGATAAACATAGTACCATACTTCATTTATATAATTTTCAGTAATGTGCTATGAAAGTATGTGGGATTTATTAATATTAACTGAAAGTACTTCAGCACAGAATTTAAGTACGGGATTAAAGTACAGAAAAGTAAGATTAAGCAATAGAAAATACATATTTAGAACTTAATTCTTGGACGGGCTGACAGTTGATACCACTGGCCTTTTATGCTGTCAATATTACATATTCAACAAAGTAATTTTTCTGAAAAACATCAATGTTATTTTTTGTAGCTGAGGTTTAAACTAAGCTGAGAGCCTAAGTTTTCATTCTTTACAATAAGTGAAACACTAACTGGTTATCAAGAAAAATTAAAAACGAAGAAACAAAACTCAATTCCTACTATTCTATAGTATGCCTGTAATAGAAAGATCTTGGGATAGAAAGATAAATAAGTCTAAGGAGACTATCAGAGATCAATAAGAGATATAAAGGAATTCTGCAGCTGTAGGGCTTAGAAATACATACACATTGTTTCAGACTGGAACAATGATGAGGGGAAGGGATTAAACACTGACAAGAGTTTCTAGTAGATCATGCTTTGTATCACTTAATCACCAGGAGGAAACTTTGAGGTATCATTATCCTTGTCTACTTGTTACAGACAAAACCAAGGCTCAGAAAGGTTTACAAATTTGCCCAAGTTAACACAGTTGGCAGGTAATGGAGTTGAGATTTTAACCCTGGTATGTCTAATTCCCAAACTTGTGCTTTGTAACAGATCATCTGTCCAATTCCACAGAATGTTACATCCTAACTTAGTTGTTCGGAGACACTTCTTTGTTAGTGTTTCAGATATGTAAGTTTGTCAGATATAAATGAGTTCTAGATAACTGAAATAAAGTATTGTATAAGACATTTACATATTATATACGGAATGTTTTAATGTGCCTAGTTTTTATGAAGTCCAAATTTAAAAAAAGAAACAGGAATAACATCGAAGATATTATGAACTCCTGTAGCAAATTGTATTCTCAAAGATAGTCACAACACTGTCCCCCATCTTGCATGCTCTTCTTGCAATGTGATTCTGATACTCCTTTCACAAAGAGGTAGAGGCCATGTCTTCTTGCCTTAACAACAGGCCAGACTTTTGTGACTGTTTGGACCGTTAGAGATAGTAAAAATGGTACCATGTGACTTCCCTGGCTAAGTCACAAAAAGGAGATTCAGCTTCCAGCTTGCTGGAACACTCACTTGGTAGTCCTGATGTGGTAACTAAGTAGTACCTTCAGGCCACCATGCTCTGAAGAAGCCCAAACTAGCCCAGGTAAAAAGACTGTATTACACGGAGATGTTCTGAGACTATACGGAAAAAGAGTTTCTGGGTCAGCCCTCAGCTGTTCTAGACCCCTGCTTTTGCACTTCCAGCCATGATCTGACTGCCACCCAGAGTTAACAATGGCCAGATCAGCACTCCCCAAATTACAAACCTATAAGAACAATGAGAAATAATAAAATAATTCTCATTTGCTATATCCACAAAGCTTTGATGGCGACTGGTCAGGTGACAATGGATAACCAAAACATCTTATAAAACAAGGAGTTCTAAGTTGGTTTATAGTCATCGTAGTGGAGCGTTAATTTTACAATGTAACAGGAATGGAAAGGATAATGGGTGATTCAAAATGAAAACGTAAGTGATCATCTTGAGGATGGCAAAATTTTGGGTGACAACTTCCCACCTTGATACTCAATGGAAATGAGGCCTTAGCAAGTTTCTATTTTCATAATAAAACTTTTAAAAAAGTTTCATATTACTTTGGCTTGAATTTACATCCAAAGTCATTTGATATATGACCAAGAAAGGAAAAATCAAACTCACTTTTGGATTTCCTAAAATTGTGCTTTTGTCTATATTCCAAGCGAACTCAGATGACAAGGGGATAAGGCAAGTACAATTAAAGGAGAAAAACCAATTAGGTTTAAGACCTGAAAAGCCCTTTTAGAGGGTACAATTGATGTCATCATATAAGTACATTGGCCCAGCAAGGCCATTTGTTCTATATTTTCAAAAGAAGGTGAAAAAAATCAATACCTTTATGTGAACTCTCAAGATTTTCCAATGTTGGCAACAAATTTAAATGTTTTAAAAATACATTCAATGGTAGGCTGTCATGATGAAAAGAAAAAGATTTAAATACCTACTATATGAGATATCATTTTGTCATCTCTATTCTGTTCCTTTCTGGAGTAAAGAAGCACAAAAAAATAATTAAAATAAAAAGTAAGATTAGTGATAATCTGATAGAGAATAATGATTCTGTCTTAAAGTTTTAATTTTCTTTTCTATACCAAGTAACAGAGTAAAATGATAATGAGGAATAAACCCCAAAACTGAAACTTACGTGATAAACACTACAGAGATACGTACCTCAGTATATTTAAGTTTTTCACTCATTAAACCCTAAGACAGATGGCAGCATATTGGTAAAGTACAAACAATGCATTCTAGAAAATTAAATTTATAATGTAGACTTAAATTAATAGAACCAACATCTGCAGCTAAGCAAATGAATAACTGCTGGCACTTACTCCTCAAATTCACCAGTACCTTCTTCATGCTTCCATTCCTGATTTGCATCTGATTTCAATAACCAAAAACTGCCATGGAAACCAACCAAGTAATGCATCTCCTAAAAGCAACTGCTATTTCTAAAGCAGAGAAACTACCTTTTGCATCAGCAAAAACCAACTGACAGAAGGACAAGCTATATTTGAATAAAACAGACCCTTTTCTAGGGAGGGGGAAAGATACAAAAAAATTTTAAGCATCATTTTTAAACCTGATCTATGAATACAATCATCATTCTTCCTGCATTTCATATAATTAGAGGTTAAAGTTTATATGCAAGATGCTACCCTGACAACAATACTTATTATAAGGAATCAAGTTAATGTCCTATGTTAGATACAGCTAGAAGTTATCCCAATAATTTATGAAGTGTTCTCTAAAATGTATCCTAAATAAAGATAATTTTAACCTACCCAAAACTATTGTTCCATTCATAGTGATTGCTTCATTTGTTTATAATCATCCCTTCACTGTGAAAAACATCGATATTTTCTGTAGTATCAAGCAGTAATTCTAGAATTTCCACAGAAGTGCCAAAGAACATCTTCCCTTGCATTTATTCCAGTTTCAGCTATTCAGTTCAAGAACACCCAAGTATCATTAAAGAATAAAACTTGCCTTTTCCTGTCTTCTGAACATTTTCATATGAGTACTCAAAGCTCTAGGATTAGCAAAATTTACTTGTGGGTTCTTTTACAAATTCCTTCTAAGTTCGCATTAACAACCAATTAGGGAAAAAATACCTGTCAGGGATCAAGAGTGCTTCATAGTTAGCAGTAACAAAATGTACAATATCAAACAGCTGAACTCTATGCTAAAAGCCGTAATAATGTAGGCAAAAGTCAATGGAATAGTTTCAACCCACCCAAAAGAGTATCTTTGGAACTAAAAATATTTTGCAGAACATTCCTCCTAGCCTGAACTAGTAAGTTAGTTATAGCATAGACTTGTAACATTACAATAATTAACCTTATAAAATATAATAGCAAATGCTTAAGGATTTGCTATATGCCAGTCATTGTCCTGAATACTTTGCATACATTACCTCACTGAATCCTCTCCATAACACTATGTGTTAGATACTGCTACCATCCCTACGAAACTACAAGGTCAACGGTTTGTGCAAGGTCAAACTGCCATGAACTGACAGAGCTAGCATTTGAAAATCCCCCAGTAGTTTGACCTTAGAAATCACACCCTACCACTATTCACGAGCATTAATGCATTTGTTCTAGATATACTGTTGAGGACATGATCTACTGAGTCACTCAGGAAGCCCTATGTGGGAAATTCCTTTTATATAATATTAGGAAAGATGCATGGGTGTGTATAAGTGTGTGTGTGTGTGTGTGTGTGAGAGAGACATCTTTTCTCTTCCCCTGAGGACTCAGTACATCGTCTTCTTAATTTTATCACAAGGAAGCAGAGACTCCAAACTAAAGGCCAGTGTTTTGCAAACTTCAGTTTACATGAAAATCATTTGAGAGTTTATTAAAAACGCACATCCTGACCCTGGAGTTTAGTTAAGTAGCTCTGGAGAGTAACCCAGAAATCTGTTATTTTTAAAAAGCACTCCAGATGCTTCTGATGCAGCTGGTCCAAGGTAACACTTCGAAAAATACCAGTGCAGACATTTAGGAGTGGACAACCTATATCCTATTACCAGCTTTCTCTAACTCATTATAACTCATTCCTTACCCCTTCTCATGACCTTGCCCTCATATTCTACTCCAGTATGGTCCCTGGTTCTGATTTTCATGTACACTTTGTCACTTTATTATATGTATTTCTCCTACATTTAGACCACTTCAAATCCCAAATTCCTTGTGGAAGCTGGATATTCGTTTCTTTAAAATGAGGTCAATTCATTTGGCAGTTTAATACCTAAAATCAGTATACCAAATTCATAAGGAAAAGTCTGCAGGTCACCAGTTAAAGCACTTAAAGTGCTATGCATATGTCGCACTTCCACTCCAAACAACCCAACTCCCATTAATGGATCAGCACTGGAGGCAAAGTGTACTGTAATTTTGCAATGGGTGATAAACATTTCTACAGAAGTGCCAAAGAACATCTTCCTTTGCATTTATTCCAGTTTCAGTTATTCAGTTCAACAATAATAGTCCATTCTTCTTCCATACATGATAGTGGAAAACGGGTGGTCTATGGGTCAAACCAACCCACGGAAGTGCTTTTGTAAAATTTGGACACCAATGTATTTTAAAGATTAAGAAATATCATCTGAAAATCTGAAATTCCAACGAATTTTGAAAAATTCAAAAACATGGCAATATCAAGACCCTCTTTTTAGAGACGTTTTAGCTCCCTGGCTCTTCTAGCCCATTTCATTCATATCAATTAACTTTCGGGACCCTATGGTCCAGAGGGTTTTCTGCTTGAAAATCACTCCAGGTTAGGAAATAAATCATTGATGGAAATTAGTTACAATACAGGTGTATGATATTCTAGAAACATCTCTAGTATTCATATTCATACTAACCTGCTTTTTCCAAACCTGTGACTTCTGGGTGGATAAAAGTGATCTCTTACCTTTTATAAAATACTACATACCCTGTACTTGCCCCCTCCCATTAACCCTTTTAAAATGTAATGCAACTAACAATGAATATATGCATTTAGCATAGTAATCTACTCCCAACATCACCCTTCCCCAACCCCTCCCTACCAGAGCTACTAGTAAATTGTGGATTATCTTAGAAAAATAATGGCAATTCTTTGAGTGCTCAATAATACTGTTAAATGAATCAAGTTTTAACTAGTAAGTCAGTGTTTTCTTCAGACACATGTTAAAGACACAATACTGGATGTCTTCAATCCATCAAGAGTATCTATTATCTCTGCCACTCAAAGAAGGAGTCCATGTGGTTTTCAAAATATCCAAATACTGATCTTTTTATTTGATTTACCTTCTTGACCATTTAAGAGTTCAACATGCACCACCTATATTATGCTAACAATAACTCAATTCATCACTTGTGCAAAAGGATCAGAATTCAAGCTCAGCCTTCAATTACCTAAGCTCATGTCAACCTGTCAATAAATGTGGTTTTCAGAAAATGGCAGTGATACAGAAAACTAGCAAACACACCACTAAGGCATAAGAAATGTTATCAGCTAGAGAATACTGTTTATCATAGCAGTGACTTTAAAATAATAATAAGTTCATCAATATTCAAGAGGACTAACATCTCAGTAAAATTTAGAACTAAAGATCAAAGTTTTGTCACTTCATTATTATAGTAACTAATTTGAAGAAATAATTTAAGGTATTAAAATTGGCAAATCAAAGGAGGCGAGACTTAAAAGATGAGATTCTTTTAAGTCTTTAAGTGAATTATTGTTCCTTCTCTTTCACATGACCCTCTTTTATTGTCTCCTCTAGGTGTAAACAATGTGTTTCCTCTAAGTTCATCATACTAATCTTCCTACACCAAAAGACTGTATAAATAGTAGCTAACGAGAAATGTCCTTATTTCCGCCCCCTGAAACATAATACAGAAATTAATAATGAAAAGTGCTCTCTAAAGTATATCTAAGGAAGAAATTAAAATTTAAGCAAGGTGCTACTCAGATCTTGAACTTCTTCTCTAGAAGCTAGCAAAGATCCAATAGTATACAGTCAATGGGTCATATGTAGCTCAAAGTCAGTTTTTTGGAGCCAGCACAATGTTTTTCTTTTTCTTTTCTTGATATTTCTAAAGACAGAGTCTTACTCTGTCACCCAGGCTAAAGTACTGTAGTACTGTCACTGCAGCCTCAAACTCCTGGGCTCAAACCATCTTCTTGCCTCATATTTTTATTCTTTTAACTGAATATTAATACCTTTTGGGGAAGGCATATCTTATGTAGTTCATAAGAGCCTGAACAGTCTTACTGGCTGTTCATGATTCTCTTCACACATTGACATTACCTATTTAAGTACCTATAGGTTATATTTCTCATTTCTTTACCCTAAGCAGCCAAAAAAAAAAAAAAAAAATGAAGATTAAATCAGTTGTTCAAATATTCTTTACTCCAGGATGATTAGGTGGTTATGCCCCACAATATTACTTTCTGTGCTAACACAAAATGACATTTAGACAAGGGAAGTAGCTTCTCTGGAGAGAGAATTCTTTTCTCACATACATGCCAAGAAGTCCCAGAGCAAATAACAATGAAAGGCCTATTCTTTTTATGCTTGTATGTTCAGATACTTGAGAAATTTTCTAAATGCACACTTACATTTCCAAAGCATAGTCAGTCTGCACATACATTTATCCCAAGATTCACTCTTTCATCACTTTTTGTTGTTACAAAGTAGCAAAATGCTAGTTGCTTGTTTAAAAAAAAAAAAGCAAAAACAAAAACCCCAGGTATCCCACATATTATCTGACAGTGCACATAATCACTCTTGAGTGTATACTCCAAATTCTGAGCAAGACATACTATACTAAAACACAAAGTAGGAAAGACAAGCACATACTAAGTATATTTAAATACATGGAAAGCAGCTCTATCTATAAGGTACTATATGGCCCTCTAGTGTTCAGTGAAGAAATAGATAAATTCTTAAGGAACTGTGTGCTTTTGATATGTTTCATAGTAAAAAAATATATATATAAAATTTTCTACGTATGCTAAACATACTAATATATGACTTCTACAAAAACCTAAATATTTTATATCTTCTGTGATTTTACATCTTTGTGCTTTCTTTTGAATTACTATCCATATTTAGAATATCCAGTGAAAGAATTCTGAAACGTTCTTAAAGTTTTTCCCATAAATAATTGTAATGCTAAATGAAAAAAAATAGCATTTCCAAATTAAGAACTAGACAATACTGAATGTAAGGCAAATTTCAAAGAAAAAAACAAAAGAATGGGGTCGTGTCTAAAAACTAAGTATTTAAACACACCTAATCTCAATGCCCTAACCATATTTTCTTTTCTCTGTATTCTACTTGTGATCCATCCAACTTGATTCTTTTTATCATATTAATTTATAGAAAATAGAGATTAATTAAATACACAAAATTACGTCTCTCAGAAGAGAGGCCAAAGATAGGACTGAGATTTTAGGACAAGAGTCAAAGTAAAAGTAGACCCACAAGCAGAAAAGAATCTCATTAATAAGATTCATAAAATTGTAACCACTGGCCAAATGTCTGTAAAATCGATAATACTGTTTAAAGTTGGTGAAATAATAATTTCAAAAGGAACTTACATTTGTTACATGTTTAAAAAATATATTTATATATACTTACATTTACTGTTTATATATTGGGGTTTTGTCAGGGGGAGAGGTGGGAACTGAAATACAAGCAAGATATAAAATTTATCCCCAGCTTTTTTACTCACCTGCTAATGTTAAGTAATTAACATTTCCAAGCTAAACCTTTAGAAGCTACAGGAGGACTCTGTGAAAATCCTATACTTGGCATCAACACAAATCCTTCAAATGTCAAGGAAAGGTAAACTGCCTATGGCAAACAACCTTCAAAGTACCACAGAGTCATCTACTAAACTATTAAGAAATAGGACAGAAGGACTCTTAGCAAACTAGGAATAGAAGGGAGGAACTTTCTCAATCTGATAAAGACTATCTACAAAAAGCCTACAGCTAACATCACACTTAATGATGGAAACTCAAAGCAGTCCTACTAAGATCAGACACAAGGCAAGAATGTCCTCTTTAACCACTGCTTTTCAACATCGTAGGGGAAGTCCTAGTTAAAGCATAAAGATAAGAAAAAGAAGTAAAAGATAAAGAGATTAAGAAAGAGGAAATAACACTGTCTTTTTTGGCCAATGACATGACACTCTACATAGAAAATCCTTTAAAAAATGGACCAAACAAAAGCAACTATAGCAAGGTTGCAAGATATAAGATTAATATATAATAAGTCAATTATTTTCCTATACACCAGCAATGAAAAAGTGAAATCTGAAATGACAAACATAGTATCATTTACGTTAGCAGCCCCCTGAAATAAAATATGTAGGGATGATCTAATAAAATATGTATAAGATCTATGCAAGGAAAATTATAAAACTCTGATAAGAAAACATCAAAGAAGAATGAAATAAATGGAGATATATTCCATATTCTTGTACAGGAAGACTCAATATTGTCAAGATGTCAGTCCTTGCCAATCTGGTCTACAGTTTCAAAGCAATATCAATCAAAATCCCAGCAAGTAACAGATATCGACAAACTGATTCTAAAACATATGGAGAGGCAAAAGACCCAGAATAGCCAAAACGATACTGAAGGAGAGGAACGAAGCTGGGACATAGACACTATCCAATTTCAAGGCTTACTATAAAGCTACAGTAACCAAGACAGTGTGGTATTGGTGAAAGAATTAAAAGTAGATGAATGGAACAGAATAGAGAGACCAGAATATGGTACAGTGATCTTTGACAATGGAACAAAGGCAGTACAAGGGAGAAAAGTTAGTCTTTTCCACAAATGGTGCTGAACCACTGAACATCCACATGCAAATAAATTAATCGAAACAATGACCTTACACCCTTCACAAAATTAACTCAAAATGGATCACAGACATAAATGTAAGGTGCAAAACTATAAAATTCTTAGAAGATAACATTAGAGAAAACCTAAATGGCCTTGGGTATAGAAAAGACTTTTTGCTGGGGTAGAGTGGTATGATCTCAGCTCACTGCATCCTTGATGTCCCAGGATCAAGCAATCCTCCAACCTCAGACTCTTGGGTTGCTAAGATCACAGGAATGCACCAACCACCATGCCTGGCTAATTTTGTGTATTTTTTTTTTTTTTTTTTTTTTTTTTTTTTTTTTTTTGTTAAGGAGGAGGTCTCACTATGTTGCCCAGGCTGGTCTCAAACTCCTGGGCTCAAGCGATCCTCCCACCTCAGCCTGCCAAAGTGCTGGGATTATAGGTGTGAGCCACGGCACCCAGCTGGAAATGACATTTTAGATACAACAACACAATACTAACAGCATGATACATGAAAGAAATAATTCGTAAGCTGGACTATACTAAATTAGAAATGTCTGCTATCTGAAAGACACTGTCAGGAAAATAAGAACATAAGACACAGACTCGAAGAAAATATTTGCAAAATGCACATGGGATAAACGATTGTTATCCAAAATATACAACAATAAGAGAACAACCCAACTAAAACATGGACAAAAGATCTGGACACACACCTCACCAAAGAAGATTTACAGATGGGAAGTAAGCACAGGAAAAGATGGTCAGTATCATATATCACTAGGGAATTGCAAATTGTAACAAAGAGATACCATACACACCTATTAGAATGGTCGAAATCCAGAACACTGACAACACCATATGCCACTGAAGATATGGAGCCATAGGAACTCTCATTCACTGCTGGTGGGAATGCAAAATGATATAGCCACTTTGGAAGCCATTTGGCAGTTTCTTACAAAATTAAACATACTGTTAACACACAATCCAGGAATCACACTCCCTGGCATTTATGCAAAGGAGTTAAAAACTTAGTCCATGCAAAACCCTGCACACAGATTTTCACAAGCAGCTATATTCATAATTGCCAATATGTGGAAGCAACCAGGATGTCTTTCACTAGGGAAGTGGATAAACTGTGGTATATCCAAACAATGGAATATTATTCAGTGTTAGAAGAAAATGAGCTATCAAGCTATAAATACACATGGAGGAAAAGTCAATACATATTACATCAGTAAAAGAAGCCAATCTGAAAGGCTACATACTGTATAACTGCAACTATATGACATTCCGATAAAGTTAAACTATGGAGACGGTGGAAGGATCAGTGGTGATGAGAGACTGGGGAAGAAAGGGATGAATAGGCAGAACACAGGATTTTTAAGGGAGTGAAACCATTCACTATGGTACTACATTGGTAGATGCGTGTCAGTACACATTTGTCCACACCCACAGAGTGCACAACACCAAGAGTGAGACCTTGGTGGAAACTATGGATTCTGGATAATGATATGACAATGTAGATTCACCGACTGTAACAAATGTACTATTCTGGTAAAGGGGAAGCTGTACATGTGTGCACCAGGGGGCATATGGGAACTCTCTGGGCCTCTCATTCAACTTTGTTGTGAATCTAAAACTGCTCTAAAAATTAAAGCTTGTTAATTTAAAAAGACAGACTGGCTAATGCAGGAAGTCTCCAAAAAACATTTTGCAAACCTCAAGGATCAATAATCCAAACACAAGGTTTCCTTGTAAAGGACGAGTGTATTTCTTCTTTCCAGATTGGAGGGATAAAAGAAAAAAGATACACATGAAATTCTAGGTGAAGGAATGTAGAAATAATTCATGTAAATGGGTCAAGATCTCAGTGAAGCAGAGGGGAGTGGGGAAAATTCCCTTTGAGAGGCTGAACAAGTCAACTGTTTAAACAGGTTATCAAATAATAATAAGGCTATTATTATCATAATAACCAAAAGAATCAGGAATATAAAAGAAGTATATGCACCGACTCCAGCTACACAAAATATATATCCATGTGGTCAATGACTGACAAGTATTATGTAAAAATTTATACACTAATTCTTTATTGACTAATAATTAGGTTATCAGGGTATCTGATAATATAATAAATATTACTAGGCAATAAAATAAGAAATCAAAGGGCTTAAATGAGAGACGGAGAAAAACAAACTTAATACAATGAGTCACAATAAATATACCACAAAGAGATTTAGTTGAGGCAACATTTGGGGACATGAAAATAAATGTTAGGGCTGTAGCTTTATAGGTTATTTCACAGCCCACTCATCCCAAAATTACTAATATTGTTTAACTGAATTTCCAAATGTTAACATAAGTACATTTGTTATATGTCCATAACCTAGACCCAGAATAAGATCTGAGTTCCAATCCCAACTCCACTATTTACCAGCTGATTGATACATGATTAATTACTTAACCTCTCTTCACATATTTCTCATGTCCACTATGGGGTTAAAGATTAGAAATGACCTATTAGTACTGTTAAGATTAATGAGAAAAAATATAAGTATATATACACATTCTGAGAACACACTGAAGGCATTCAGTCTGGAGAAGATCACAGATTAATACGGCAGCAGTCTTCTCCTGTGAAAAGAGCTGTCACTGCTCTAGGCAGAAGAACAAGGACCAGAGCAAAGTCAGAGATGTCAACATTAAATAAAGAACCCTAACATAAATAACTGTCTAAAACTATGAAGATACTTGACATTGCAGTATTCCTTTGTAATGGCCTCATTTGTAAGTTCAAGTCTGTTGGTAAAGCCACTGGACACAGGTTTGGCCTTGGTGATCTCAAAGGTCCACTCCAGTTTGGAGTCCATCTTAGGAGACTTAAAATTAAGACTAAAAACTCTTAACATGTTAAATATATTAGTTTGATGAAATGGGGGGTTGGGAATATGGGAAGGGAGGGAAGGGAAAGCACTAATGATTTCCTCATAAAGCAATGGCCACTTTGGAATTGTTTTAAGGCCAGGCACGGTGGCTCATGCCTGTAATCCCAGCACTTTGAGAGGCCAAGGCAGGTGGATCACTTGAGGTCAGGAGTTCGAGGCCAGCCTGGCCAACATGGTGAAACCCTGTCTCTACTAAAAATACAAAAATTAGCTGGGCGTGGTGGCAGACACTGGTAATCTCAGCTACTCAGGAGGCTGAGGCAGGATAATTGCTTGAACCCAGGAGGTGGAGGTTGCAGTGAGCTGAGATTGCACTACTGCACTCCAGCCTGGGCAACAGAGCCAGACTCCATCTAAAAAAAAAAATAATAATTGTGTTTTAAAACAGTAGTCACCAACCTTTCTGGCACCAGGGACAGGTTTCACGAAAGACAATTTTTCCGTGGACGGGGGAGGTGGGGGGACAGTTTGGGATGAAACTGTTCCACCTCAGATCATCAGGCATTAGATTCTCAGAAGGAGCATACAACCTAGATCTCTCGCAAGCGCAGTTCACAATAGGGTTTGTGCTCCTATTAGAATCTAATGCCACAGCTGATCTGACAGGAGGTGGAGCACAGTCAGTAATGCTCACTCACCCACCACTCGCCTCCTGCTGTGAGGCCCAGTTCCTAACAGGCCACAGACTGGTACTGGTCCATGGCCTGGGGGTTGGGGACACCCATTTTCAAAGACAGACTCTGAAATTGCTCAGAGAAAGGTTTTTATATGAAAAATATTCACGTTTAGAGAGAGCCAAAAGTGCTATCAAGGCCAAAGAACTCTTTAAAGAAAACACATATTAAATAAGTATCTTCAAAACAAGAAAAGATACGACTATGCTATTACTCTTCTAGTAATGTGTTAGGCTGATCTTAGAAAATTGCCAGGGTAACACCTGAGCCCTAAAGATGTGAAGAATCAGTTACACTAGGACTTGAAGAGTTCTGTGCCCTTTCCACTATGAAATGGGGGGTTGGGAATAGGGGAAGGTTTCCACTATATTCAGCTGCATTCTCATGCAGAGATCATTATATAATGCCATTTCTTGTGAGGAACATCCTTTTATCCAATCCTCCATTAGGAGCATTACACACCATGTAAGTCATCAAAAAAGATTACATAGAATAATTGGTTTCCAGCAGAGAGTTATTTTTCCAATAAAGAGTCATATATGCTTGTTATAACAAAATGGAGAAATTCTAAAATGTATTTAAGAAAAAAATAACATTTTATTCAACCACATTCAGAGATAATTCCTAACATTTGGTACAATTTCTTCTGATCTTTTTCTTTGCATATGTATATATGTAGATGCATACACACACATATATAAAAATCTATGTTTGCTTAATAATTAAGATCACACTGTATAGAGTTTTGAATCCTATATTTTAAATAAAATATTTTTAAGCATTTCCCATTATTAAATATTCTTTCAAATGTGATATTTAATGGCTGTATGAATTGCCTTCAATCGATTTCTGCATGTTACAAAATGATTCCTAAGGTGGGATTTTTAACTTCTCCTCAGGGGAGTCTCAATGTAACCATCTGTACGTATACTGAATACCTGAGTCTTAAACTCAATTTTAATGATGTGCCCATTTACAATTTCTGGTCTAGCTTAGGTACATCTTAAGAGGTGAAATGAGGCTGGGGCATGGTGGCTCACACCTATAATCCTAACACTTTGGGAGGCCCGGGCAGGAAGATCACTAGAGCTCAGGAGTGTGAGACCAACGTGGGCAGCATAGTAAGACCTTGTCTCTACAGATAATTCAAAAATTAGCCAAGCGTGGTGGTGCCACGGGTGGTCCCAGTTACTCTGGAGGCTGAGGTGGGAGAATTGCTTAAGCCTGGGAGGTGGAGGCTGCAGTGAGCCGCGATTATGCCACTGCACTCCATCCAGCCTGGGCAACAAAGCAAGACCTTGTCTTAGAAGAAAAAAAAGAAAAAGAGGTGAAATGACAACTGTTCACATTACAGTTTGCCAGTCTTCAACTCTCAATCTGAATTAGGACTGAAGACAAATTTATCAAATTTCTACTGCTCAAAAACGTGAAGAATTTTATGTTAACTTAAGACAAAGCTTACCAAAAATGTCACCAGGTAATACCAAATGAACTTGCACCATAAAGAGAAGCAACAACAGGTTCAAAGGAATTAGATTTTCTAAATCTAGGAAGGTATAAAGATAGGGGATTTGGACTTGGATTTGAAGGATCTGGCTGGCGGGAAGGAGTATCATTCAAAACAAGTAGAGAGGAAAGGAGATGAAACCAGGTAGAAACTATGGTAAGATATTGGAAGACTTCAAATGTTCTCATTTAGGTTTGGCTTCATCGGTGGGAAACAGGGCACCAGATATCTGTATTGAGGCTATTATCTATACAGAGCTAAAAATTCATTTAAAAAACTCATCCAATTATTCATAGTGCCAACTCTCCGTCAAGGGCATGGCATCATAGCCTGATGCAAACAGAAGCACAAGCAAAAATGCTCTTTACATTTTTAAACACTAACCCTCCAATTTTTATCTTACAAGTGCCTGGCGGGTAAGACAAAGAGAGACTAAGTGATCAAGTCTGTTAAATTCTTCAGCAGGCCCAGACTCAGATCATAAGAAGTCAAGTCACTTTCCATCCACTGACCAGAAGACGGGACGATTGAGAGAGAAAAGAAAATCTGGGCAGGAAAATAAAAACTTGGTTTGGGGAAAGAAACTACTAGTAGTTTTAGTTTTCAGTGGACCACTCAGATGATGATGCCCAATAGACAGCTAGAAATGCAAAACTATGGCTAGGGTGAATGAATGGAGCTTGAGAAATCATTTTGGAGTTATCTACCAAAGTGAAAACAAAATTCATCATGATATATTCCTATATCCTTTTTCTTCATACTGTCTTCCCTACCACCAACAAAAAACAACATTAAAAATGGATCAGATCATTATAATAATACACATGGGAAACAATTTTCTTTGGAAGTATTTTGAAGATAACTATTTGTGGTATTTGTGCATATTTCAGTGAGGTTTATCATCTGTATAAAGAACAAATCACTGGAGCGCTATAAAACAATTTTAAAATGGCCCATTTGGTGTGAAGATTATTCTTTAGTCTACAATGAAACCCCATAATTAAAATACTTTTTGAGCTGGGCACGGTGGTCCACGCCTGCCGTCCCAACTACACAGGAGGATCTCTTGTACCCAGGGGTTCAAGGTCAGCCTGGGCAACACAGCAAGGCTATATCTCTTAAATAATTAATAATAGTAACTGTCATGACCTGCAGTGAATGAGATACAGTTTATCACCAACATTTAGAGTTATTATAGTTTAACACAATATTAACAAATATATTTAAAACTATATTAACAAGCATTAATTAGAAATTAACCATGAGCTAAAATTCATTGTGGCATCCATATGGAAGATTCATTAAAGCATTTAAATATACAGAAGCTTTAGCTAAAGATTAGAAGGAAGTCTACAGAAATTGACTTAAATTCTAATGAAAGGAGAGGGTACATATTTTATCAGCTAGGGAGATCTGTGGGTAGCATCGGCTTCAAAATTTATGTCTATTTTTATTGAAGATGGGCCTAGCTTATTATAGTATTCTTCTAATCCTCCTGTGTACCTTTTTAAAAGAATTTATTTCTCTTCTTCTTTTTACACTAGAGGGTGATATGATGACTGAATGCTGAAGGTCGTAAAACATACATATAGAGACTGACAACTGCTGTGGGGAATGAAGTGTATTTTGTGGGATTTGGGGTAAGGCACAGGAGACAAATAAAATGATGTCATAAGGCCTGTATCTGTAAAATATCTTGAGTGTCCCAGACACTATGCTACCTGATTTACATAAATTATTTCACTTAATCCTTACAAAAACCTTAAGAGGTAGGCATTCTAGTCTTTATTTTACACATAAAGTAATAGGTTCACTGAGATTATATACTTACAGTTACATAGTAAGTGGCATAATCAGAATTCAAACTCAGATCTGAAAAGTTCTTATCACTCTAATATGTTAAGGGAAAACCCATCTCACCCATTGTCCCCATTTCTCCCATTTCCATCATCCTCCCCACATGTTTAAAATTGGGCTAAACTATGCTGAGTCAATGTTTCATTTTTCCTCCCTCACAAAGGTAGGGGACATGGCTATTCACTGGGCCATGTTTACTAGTGGATGTTACTCAAGATGACTGCCTTAAATAGCATTTTTTGCTCTCTGGACATGTCTACACCAAACAGAATTTGAACTTACGTTATTTGTCTTGTAGGTAGACTAGGCCAGGGACTTTCTGAAGAAGCTATCATTCTCTAGAACTCTACAATAGAGTGTAACTTAGAGCCCTGTTATATTTCCAATGTTAGACACATTGTCCTACAAAGTTTCTCAGCAGCTCTGGTCCTAGGAGGTGGTTGGAGAATGGTGGACCAGATACCCTGATTGGTTAATGATCCTATTACCTGATTCCTCTATTGTTCAGAACTTATAGACAAGAAAGAAAGGGTCTTATGCCTCTAAACTCCAATACACTAGATGCTTCTCCACAACTCCCCCCCTCTCTACTTATTTATTCTGAAACAGGACTCTCTATGGTCCAGATCACTGCAGCCTCAACCTCCTGGGCCCAAATGATCCTCCCACCTCAGCCCTCAAAGTAGCTGGAACCACAGGTGCATGCCATCACACTCAGCTAATTTTTGTTTTTTGTAGAGACAGGGTTTTGCCATGTTTGCCCACGCTGGTCTTGAACCCCTAGGCTCAAGCAATCTGCCCACCTCAGCCTCCCAAAGTGCTGGGATCACAGTGTGAGCTACCATACCCGGCTATCCTTTATACATATGTATTTTTTGATAAACATTTATTTCTTATTTAGGCAAATGGATAAACACGGTTTAATTACTAAGAGGAATCTAACAATCAGGATGGGAAAAAAATAGACTAATTTCAGGTAAGGAAGTTATGTGAGACGAGAACAGGTGGAAGAATCCAACAATCAGGATGGGAAAAAAAATAGACTCATTTGAGGTAAGGATGTTATATGAGAAGAGAACAGGTGGAAGCCACTATGACAGATATGGAAGCATCAGAAATTAGTGCTCAAACACACTTCTCTTCATCAAAAGATCAGGATACCAGATCTGGCCTAATAATTGTCTCATTTGTTTTTCATGTTAGTAGAAAATTAGTTGATATCTGCATAAAATATGTCAAAGATTCTTCAATATGAGCTGGGCGTCTCTTCAGAAAACAATTTTAAAAAAATATATATGATAAGGATGTTGACAAAGGAAGTAAAAACTGAAGAGACAGACATTTATATCTGGAGAACCAAGTTGACTCTAGAATTTACAGGCTAGTCAAATTTAGAGGAACAGCCAGCACACAATCTCTGCTTTAAAAGCATGTTTTATGGATTCGAGAGAGTATGACCTCTATCAAATTTTTTAATAGCGTCATTTCTTCCTGATTACTTTAGCCTTGGGCTGTAAAATCTTCAATAGTGTTTTGTTAAGTGCCACAAAGAAAAGTAGTTAACTGAGCTCTCTGTCCTTTCTATAGGGTAGCTCTGATCACTTCAAATGGGACACAGTATTAGAAAATCATCACACGCCAGAGTCTCTATGACTATATTGGAAATCTTGTTTAGTGATGTTTGTCATATTCTACCATAGGGGGCAGCATAGTACATGGAAAGAGAAAGGGGTTTTTTGCAATTAGGCAAATCAGGATTAAAATCTCTCATCACTTAGTGTGATCTGGGGTGGATCATTTGGCCTCTCTGTAACTTTTGTTTATGTATCTGTCATAGGATCTTTCAAACAGTGTGAGCTTAATAAATAGCAATTCTTGACTATCACTTTCCTTGACTTTTAACATTAAGACAGTATGGAATTTTTAACATATATTGCTTGCCATAAGGCTCCCGAAAGAACAAACCTTTAGTGACAAGGGGGGAAAAACTGTCCTCAGAGTTTTGACAGTTTTCAAAATGCTTTCAAAGAATAAAGCAATGCAAGGAAGAATTAAACATCTTTTTTTCTCATTAATATCATATTTGCTTATGCAGCATATTAGGGATGATGGATAAAATTCAGTCTAGCTGTCCACAGGGTTTGTTTATGAGAACGCCAAAAAATAAAACTTGAAAGGTATCCTGAGTAAAATCTGTAGAAAGCTAATCCTATATTAACATTTAAAAATGGGATTTCATTTCTTATGCCTCTACTCTCAAAAGTCAAAGTTTAAGACTTGAACGAAACTATGGTCTAGGGTAACGTCTGTAGAAGTGTCTTAACTTTATAATGATCAAGAATTTAAAGCTCTTCCAAAATAAAGTACTTGAACTAGTGAGAGCTTCTATTTATTGTATTAAAACATCTACAGATGGAGAATATTGACATTTTCTTTTTAGGTAAAGCAGTACTAAGCGACTTTTCTAAATGCTGTTGAAAGTGCTCCGGGAATACTCTGGCAGAAGGGTTTTAGGAATGGACAAAAAGGAAAACATTTAGAAAAATTTCAGACTGAAATCGTACTTATAGAAGGGCATCACTGTCCTGGCAATCAAATAGCTTTGTATTCTTCATGCCATACTTATGAAGGCAAATCATCTCATGATCAACAATATATCAAAAAGTATACATACACACTTATATAATAAATGCATATACACATCTATATTGTACATGTGTATATATACAAATGCATACACACATCTATCCCTGCTATGGTTAGGGCCCAGTCCATTCTTGTTATCTTGCATGTACAAGAATAACTGTTATTCCTGATTCAGAATCACTAGGAAAAAAAACTAACAAATTCAGTATACTTCGTTTTTAAAGAGGTAATCATCACACACATAAAATTTCTGTTAATGATTTTATCTTGAAGGTAAAGAAAAGATGAAGTACCTGTCAAACTTGTGAACTGGAAGGTTTCCTACAGAATATAAGGATGACTTTTCCTTTTGGAAAAAGATAAAGTTTTGTCTAACTAGCTTTTTTTGCTTTTAATTTAAAGTGCAGCAGAAATCAGCAATAACTCTGCATTGTTCTGCAAGGCTTAGTTTTGATTGAACCTCTTTCTGAAATAAGATAATGCAATTGGAACTTAAGTATTAAACCCCTATTCCTCTAACTGAACCCTCAGGAAAAAAAGAGATGTATAAACTCCCTTTTGATATAGTAACCTTGAAGAAGGCGATCAAGACTGGGGGGATAGAAGGGAGGAATGACACTATATAAGGTCTGAGCCTTAACAAAGCAGTGTATAGTTGTTAGCGGTAGAGCCATCTGGCTGAGATCCAAAGCTACTGCTTCAACATCTTGAGACAGGGATGATACAATGGATGAAAAATCACTACTTGATGTCACGTCCTTCTTAGATCATGCTAGCTAAATATAATCTGACTTGCAGACAGGCTAGGTAAATTAGGGCCAAACACATTTTAGAAAGTCAAGGTTTTACAAGCAGATGTAAAACATGATTTAGCAATTCAACTATTATTAATCCAAGTGTGTAAGACACTTCATTCCAAGTCAAGTTAGGGTAAATGATATGATGTCAAATCAGTTAAATCAGTTTGTATATTGTTTATGGCCTAAAATCACTGTAAAATGTAAGAAATAAGCAAGTAGGAGTAAGAGGATGAACTACTACAGACATTATTTTAATGTCTATAAAACAAGTAAGCTATTATTCAAGTTAAAATGTTCCTTTCCAAAATATAGTTTAACTTGTAAGTCTATTCTACATGAATATCCACTATTTCTAATTCTCAAATGATAAATAACTAGAACTAATTTGAGGCAACTTTTGAGTAATTTATGCCTTAGAGTGACACTTGTAAATAGACAGCCCACTCCAGCAGCTGCATTTTGTAAATAAAAAGCTTCTTCATTATTTGATTTACACAAATCATATTTCACCCAAAACCTCTACACCCCACACAAGCTACTAATCCCTGCCCGGAACTCAAGGTTTAGACAAAAATTTGATGTTAATAACTTTTCATAGTAATAGGCTCAATTACTTTCCCTCCATTTGTACTCAGATTGTCCCATTATCAGTATTTCTACTTGTTAATACTTTCCAATACCTTCTGTAAAACAAAAAACTAGTTCATTTTATTATTACATATCTTAAGATTAATTTTTAGTAATACAAAGACTGAGAGGAAAGTTTCATTACTTAAAATAGGTATATAAAGTTTCTCAAGTTAACAATATAATGAATATACTCACTTTTGTTGTTTTTGTATAGAATGGGGAGGAGAGCTGGTGAACGGGCAGGTCCACAATACTACTGGAGTTTGTGACACTGTTACTATGTGTATGTTCATCTTCTCTGCTACTATCATCAGACTGATCAAAATCATCACTCTCCTGGTCCATCTCCTCCTCCTCCTCATCCTCCTCATCTTGTTCACCAGCATGTTCTTCATCTTCCTCTTGTTCTTCTTGGTTTCCTGAGGAGTCCTCATCTACTGAAATAAATCTATTATTGTTTTCTTCCAATTGTCCTTGCTGGGAATCATTTTGGCCTCCAGGTCTAGGTTCTACTCCAACAACTTCACCATTCCTTGCAGTGTGCTCCTCCTCTTGTCTAAGTTGCTGTTGCTGTTCCTCCTCTACCACACGATTCATCTGTTCTTCATCTACCTGGCTTGAGGAAGGGTTACCTCTCAGAGAGCCTCCAGTTCGTCGTCTTTTGCTGCCCACAGAGAGCAGTTCCTGATTCATTTCCAAAAGCCAGCTTGCTACTTCTTGGACCTTGGCTAGACTATCAGAAGATGCAAAGGTTTTCACATTCTGCAGGGGAAAATAGTGGAAAAAACAAGATTTGTACAATCTATATTATGTTCTACTTTCATGTTATATGTCTACATTCTAAATATCATTAATGATTGCAAAAAAGTATTGATGCCAAGGCATTAAAATGCTTTTTAGTAAACAATATAGAACATTTCAATTTTAAAAGTTATAAGACTTTATAAAGACATGCACAAAAACCATAGTAAACAACATTAATCGCTTTTAATAATTTTTAGCATAAAGATTTATAGTTTAATTCCTTTGACCAATAAAACATAAGCATATAAAACAATTTCAACTTTACATCAGTAGTTCATAGACTATATCCTATATAAAACTTCCACAGAATTTTAAGAAGTGTATCAAAAAAAAATTTCAGTGTTCAGTTAAATTTGGGAAATGCTGAGGTAAATCAGATTAAAAGGCTTTTTATCTTGGGTATTTCCCAAACTTCTCTGATCACAGAATCTTGCCTTCAGACACAGTTTTCAAGCAGGTAACAATTATAATCATTATTATTTTAATTCTTTTACAAACGACTGGACAGAAACAAAAAATTTATTTAAAAAAAAAAGTTCATAAGTTCATACCCTCTGACCCAGTAACTCCACTTCTGGCAATCTATCCTAAGGAAGTAATCCTAAAACAGAAAAAAAAAAATTATACAGAGGATGCTCACTGCAGTTTATCCACAAAAGCAAAAAATAAAGATAAAAATAAATGTAAATAAAAGTAAAAATTCAAATGCTCAATATAAAGGAATCTATGAGATGGGATATATACAGTGTAATCCCTAAACATGACGTTCATAAAACATTTTTTAAAACACGGATGTTATATTATATTACGCTAAGGGGAAAATACTGGAAATAATAATGATTATAATATGATTTTTAAACTGTATGAAGACTAGAAGACAACATTTCAAAATAAACTGCATCTTAGGCAGTGGTATTACAGATGCTTTAAACATTTCTTTTTATCATATTTCTCAATTTTTATATATCAAGCATGTTTACCTTTATGTTTTTTTAACCTGGCTCTAGAATTTTATCTGATACAGCATCTTTTCATGATATTTATTCTTACACTTTATCCTTTGTTGGTATCTATATGGACATCTTTGAGGTCAGATAAAATAATGCCAACATATTGTGCACACACAAGAAATTAAGCACCCGTGATCTAAAACTTGAAACTGTTAACAAATGAAGTATTGTCAATTCTAGTCTTTTTCAGAGAAAACCTTTAGTATGATTTACAACAGTGTATCATAAAACACCAACATCAACAAACAGAAGTCCATATCCTAAAATTTGAGGAAGGTCTTTTATTTCTTCTTACCATAATACAAAATGTCAAGATATATCAAATATTTGATATATTCAAGTTCAGTCACAGTTACCGATAAAATCATGTTATATATTTATATATAAATATATTATATAATATATTATACATTTAATATAATATAATATATAAATATATAAGTTATATATATTAATATATATAACATGATTTTATCGGTAACTAATGTGACTGAACTTGAGTTCAGTAAAATAAAATCTGATGGCTAATAAACAACATTAAGGTTCATGGATTTCTTGGCAACTGGATATGA